>NC_088991.1:14870215-15173078 GCF_963932015.1 Anas acuta
TCAAATAAAATCCACTTGCTAAATTTCAAAGTGATACCCAAGTCATCAAATGTCCATAGAACAAATGTGAGCATCAGCACTGGTACTGCTACCAGCATTCTTGGCAGTGTTAGCCCAGAAGCCACCTACCCGCATGGTCCAGGGAGACAGGCATAAACCTTATTATCCCCAGAGGTGGTTGCCTGAGCATTGGGTCAAGAAGAGCTGGGGGAAATAGTTTCAGTGAAATATTTAGGGCCAGTAAGTCTCACCAGGAAGGACATGCAGGCTGGCACAGATGAGGAACTGCAGACAGTTCAGTGGCATTGCTCCAGTCAGCCTCATCCAAAACAGCCCAGGAACACACAGGGCAGATGCTGGCAAGAAGAGCATAGATAGTGCTTTTTCTGGGAGCACACAAGAAACCTTTTTCATCACCCACTAACCACGTGAAGGTTTTTCCTGGTGATTGATTCTGCTCCATTTTTATGTACTCCCTGACAAAGCAGTTTCACTAGCCAGAAGCTATCCACATCTTGCACTAATAAATGCCACATAGTAATTTATTCCTATTTATTAAATCTCTTCTAGCAACAGTAGATGTTATTTTAAGACTTGGAAGTAAAAAAGCAATCATTCACTCATGGAGAGAAGTATCAGTAAATTGAGATCAGCTAAGAAAACCAGCAATGTGTCAGTAAAGCTCTTTCTGGATCCTTCCACTGCTTCTTGACTACTAAAGACAGGCAAAGATGAAGCACAAGCACACATACATGGAGGTAACTGTCACTAGCTACTTATGCAAGTTTTGAAATGCCCTTTTAATGTTCCCTTTACAGCAGGAAGAAATCATCTGACAAGCATAGTTTTTCATCATAAACCTGAAGCACCTACAACATAAAAGCCTATGAGCTTAGACCTGCTAAACCACCTAACCTGACTGCAGCTGCTTTAAGGGGAAGAGAGGATAATGAACACGTCAGACTGCTTTATGTGGTGCACACGTTGTTCTCCATTATGTTACCTGGAGGACATAACAAATGAGAGAATTGCAATTTGACAGAAAGTATATACAATTAAAACTTAAAACTCAAGAGGGGTAGACAGGAGATGCTTGACTAGGAGACGTACTTAACTACTATATGGTGCAGCTCTTGGCGCTGTTTCAGCTTGAAGGGAATACTTGAGCATAGGCACCTGTTTATTTAAAAGATATCAAGCCATCAACTAATTTTATAGAACAAAAAGCATTCTGAATGAAAAATACTTCATAATAACTAACACGCTGTAAAATTTTGTTTTCCATAATTAAAAAGTTCTTTACTGATGTATCTTCCCTGTTTGCATGTCTAATCAGGTTTCAGCTCTTTACCAAGTTTATTCTACAGTCACTTTTCTAAGGAGAATGAGGAAAGGCAAAAGATGCCCAAGTTTTGGCAATATAAAAATGTTCATGGGAAACTGACCTGGTTCTGGAAAATGTGAAATGTGAACACAGCATGATATAACTTCATGAGATTGTTGTTATGCAGTCATTCTAACGACATCTGTTTCTTTGCCTCATTGACTTGCACAGTGTAAAAAGCAGACTGGATTAGATGCTGGTCATTCAGGAAGAACACCAGCTGACTGTAATCTGTATTTCTGACGGGATTACTTTGGGCATATTGATGACGCGGTAGAAATGTATTGTTATACAGAAAATAACCATCTACAAAAACGTACCAATAGCACAGTTGAAATACATCTAATGAAATACATCTAAAACAGGATTGAAAGAGTAACCTGTAAGCAATCATCAGAAGAATGATTAATTTTGCATCAGAAACCTCTGGGATTTTACACTGGGATTTTTTTTTTATTTACTGTGATTTATCATTTTTATTTTGCTTGATATTTCCACGTCTCATTTTCATGCATGAGTGCATCCCATTGAAGAGCAAACTTTGATTGCCCTGCTCCTATTGGAAAGGTGTTTCAGGGTGTTGTGCTTGGAATTCCACACAATACAAAGAGAAAATAGAAAGTACTATAGAGTATCACTAACTGAATGGTTATAATTAGTTTCTCACAAAAGTGCTCCTTTATTTAGAGCTAGAGTGAACCTTCAGTCAGGTGGACAGTGATGTCCAACCTAATCAATAAGCCTGTATGCAAAAAAAAAAAACAAAACAAAAAAAACAGGCTAAATACAACTAAAATACAACTGTAAAAGGGTAGAGAGATATATTATACAGGTACCATCATAAGTAAGGACTGAAATGGCAAAATTCTCTTCTCTGACCTACGCTGCTGATGAAAGCACAGGGTGTACCTGTACTGCAGTTTCTGAACTTGTGATATAAATGGTACTGCCAGTGACTTTCATGGATCTTCCTTGTACAAATAAAACTCAAAGAACCTAAATGGCAATGACAGGTCTGTAAAGAAGAGAAACATTTTCACTACAGCTTGAAGAGAAATGTGATGTCAGAACAAATATAAAATAATAAATTAAGCTACAAAGGCTTAAATAAAACTCCAAATCCCTGAACTGATAATCACCAATCATGATATCCAGGGGACATACCATTCTACATGGTCCAAATGCTGCAAAAGACAGGTTGCTGGGCCAGGTGATGTGATACATTCTGGCAGGACTTATGTGATACTTTGCAAAACAGAATATCTTTTACTCTATGCGATGTAAAGACAAGCCCAAGGAAGCTCCCTGCATCAACACTTCATGCGTATTCTCAGATAAACCACTCTAGATTTGCCCATTCCTGGATGCATCATTAAGAAACAGAAAACTATTCATAATTTACTGTGCAACAAAATGCCTCTTATTGAGTCTGAATATGGAAATTGTAGCTATAGTAACTCCAGCTGCTGAGACAGAATGCAAACAGCAGCCATGGACTCTAAATCCCAGGATAACAGTGCTTTCCAAAACTCCAAACAAGACTGATAGACATAGACAATCCTGCAGTGCGATTTAAGTATATTTTCGTATTACTTGTAATTACTATGTTTACACAACATGCATTGGTTGGAATAATACTAAATATAACCATGTTATGTGATAAGCAGCAGCAATTATGGTGCTGAGACAACATAAATCTTTATTGCAAATACCTTTCTTGTAATATCTGAGATTATCATAAAATATGCATTAAGCTAAAATGTAACAAGGGGGATAGTCCTAAAGTTGTTTGCATGCAACATGGGGCATAGTCCTAAATCTTTTTGAGCCCTGTAATCTGACAGGTGGAAGAAACAAGAGAAGAATGCCATTTGCATTAAGAATTAAAAGTGGTTGTAATGGTTTGGAATGGGTTTTCCACTTACATTGAAACACCAATTACAGCTCCCACTTTCAAATCAACTTATTGTTGCTATACTGTTTAGACAATAATTAAAAACAGAATGGTTATTTCATTTTTCAAGTATTGTTATAGTTATTAAAAAGTTATGCTCCTACTATTTTTTCCCCTCCCAAATACAGCCATAAAAAGATACATTTTTATCATTAAAGACAAAATGAAATCATACACAGAAATTGGTTTCTTTTGTTGTCCCATTGGGTGCAACTTACAGAAAAGAAATTCTAGTCCAGCTTCCAGACTGAACTTGTATTTCAGCTTATTAATTAATTAATCTATGCCTTAATTTAAAATGGGAGCTCTCAGTCCTGTCATTACATTCAATAAGCCCTGATGACTATAGGACATTGGTTCTGAACTGCTGTGGTCAATACTAGGGTCATCCAAATCAATACATTCAAACTTAGATTAACTGATATCAAAAGATAGTATGTGCCTTTAAACTGTACATGCATTGACTGTTGCGTTCAATATTTCTTTTACTGAAATATATTTAAGAGTATAAGGTAACAGGAAGCTTTTCCACTAAGCAATACAGGATATTACTACAGAACAGACCATGAAAACCTGTCTAGCTTTCATATGCTTCACTGCAAAAGTGCCGGAGGTAAAAGACCCATGGACAACCCCACCTGACACTGAAAGAGAGCCAATTTTAAGAGAGATCTATTTTTAGATGGATGCTAGAGGTCAGCTAGCTAAGGCCTTTAGTCATGCAATGTCATCCACACGTAAAACTTTAAGATGCTTTTGAGCAAGGCATTTTCTATACAGTAGATGGCAATTTATTTTTTCCAAGACAGTAGATACTTGCAAGTTCACCTTCTGTAAACAGTGCCAAAAGTGCTCTCAGGAAAAAGAAATAGCACAATTACAACTCGTGCAGGAATTACAAAATGTCTCCACAGTATAATGAGAGCCTTTGGAATGCTGTCGTGATCCTGTTCCCAAGAGAGTGGCAAAAATCAGAGAACAGGTTTTTAGGAAAATATGCACATTAAGTTCTTAAAGAGCCACTGATATTTCACACAGTCTAGGAGATGCCATGGTGAGGACTGGGGAGGTGAAGGGAGGACATCTTCTACGTGTATACCAAGACAAAGCATCACATCATGCATGTATGTGCACATACAAAACACCCTCTTCAACAAGGTGTAGATAAGCCTGAACTCCCATGGCTGCCTGGGACCAGGAACTACACTGCCTCAGCCTGGCAATGTAAGTGATACTCAGCAAAGCCCCAGCACCTGCAGTTCTCTGGCTCTGAGCAGTACCCAGGATTTCAGGAAAGCATACAGTCTGCAACTCGCTGAGCCACCTCTTCACAAAAATATTGGCTGGCATGCAAGACTCTCTCTGTGGCAAAACACACACATCTTTCTCCTCTACAGCAGGTCTTACTTTTCACCACAGGGGTGTTATCCTCTCCGCTGACCCTGCAGACATCTCCCTGGGAGCTGGTGTTCAGTGAAGGACACTTTAGAAGTGGATCACCAGGACTACTCCTCACAAGAAAACTAGCCTGGTTTCTCTTCTGGATGTAGTTGTCTGCATGACATGTAAATGAAATAACATAAATCTCAAGTATTTCAATGATTTCTAGTATCCAGGCCTTTGGCTGAACAAGGAAGGTTCACAGTCTTATCACAGTGAATGAGATGAATGACAGCAAGGAAGGTCACTACTGGTACGCTGTCTTGAGTTCACAGGAAAAAATAGCTTGTTGCAGCATAAGTCAATGCACATTTGTAGGTGTGTGTAAGCAAATTGTACAATTGAAAGGTGGGGGTACATACATCTAACAGGAGCAAAGCCACAATCCTTGTGGATGCTAGAGGTGACTTTGAACACCAGGAGAAAGGTGGCAGGCTACCATTAGGTGGTCTACATACAGTGGGAAGACACAAAGCAGGTGACAAATCTATAGTGCCTACCACTTCCTGCCATACCTTCAAAGAGTCTCTCTGCCCAATAATAAAAAGCTCACTCTACTTAGTAACAACTCTCACAAATTGTTCAAGCTATATAATGCAGAAAGAAGGACCAATAATCTGTAATGAATCTTTAATGCTTTTAGTGACACTAGAAAGAAAGGCAATGCTTTGCCTATACTCTCTTCTCAGCAAGATGGGGAAGGAAAAGGGACAAAAACTAAGAAGCTGTAGTTTGTTTTGCAGCATTTCTCATTTCACTGTTATTTTTTATGATTTAGCAATGGATGGGAGATATGAATTTATATTAGGTTAAGAATTGGGGAAGCAAGTTGAGGAGCATGTTGCAAGTCATGTCCCCCCCCGGTGTTCCCAAGAGTTTTCTCTCTAATGGCATGCCACAACTTTGGGCCCCATTTTTCAGAATGGGTTTTGCTGCTCTTTCATCATATGATACTCTGTTTCATCAGAAGTGAAGCTGCAGTTTCCTCCATAGTTCAGATAGTTCAGCTCACAGGCATAAAAATGCTCACCACCATCAGAATGATTTACAAAAAGCACTAGTCTTCTGCATCCTCAGTACAGACACCGGCCTTCTTGTCTCCACTTTTATGACAGGTTGCAAATGAAGTAATGGAGTAGAAATGAAGTAATAAAAAGAAGACAAATCATTAATTTTGGGAAGGTCTGCATCAGACCAATTAAAATAATGTGTTTAGCACACTGCGATAACATACTGTACCTACGGGAAGAGGCTACTAGTACAAGCAAGTCCTAAAAATGCTATTTTCTCCAATTACATCCCCAAAGATTCCTACCTCCAGAATAATAAAACGTGAAAAAAAAAATATAAATTATTCTTTGCATTTTTTTCAATAAGCTATTAAAGGTGATGATAGTAATGAATCACTACCTACAAACTGCTCCTCCCTCGACAGGCTCACATAAGTCCTAATGAACACTGACTGCAGTGAGGAGTACTGAAGACCTGCGTTCAGGGCTGGGTGGCACAACTGTAGTCCACAATATGAACCCGTACAGTCCCTGTATGAGGCCAGGACTTTGCTGAGAAAGGTAAAAAGGATGTATCCTGCACTCCCATTACCAGTGGAGATGTGAAAGCTCCTGCACAGCACTCTCTCACCTTGCACTTGCTGGCAAGGGGCTAGCAGCTCTCCCCTCCCAGCACAGATCAGGGTGACGCCTGTCAGTGCGTCACCAAGGCCGAAGGGCTCAGGGCTGCATGCTTATTTTCAGCATCTACCATTACACTACAAAGAAGCAAACAGATTACAGAGGATGTAAATCCGCAGCACTCCCCAGTATAAGCCCTCTACGTTGTTTCATCCTTTGTCATGACCTCAGCAGTGGTTTCCTCTAGAGTTAAATCGCAGGCACAGACCTGCTCACTGCCGGAGTAATTTAGTGATACAAGCAGCAGCCTCTGCCTCTCCTGCTGTGTCAGGCAGCATGAGAGGAGATGCCAGAGATGGGAGCACAAAAACAGGCAAGAGGGCAATTCCGTGATGATGTTAGGCAGGCAAAACAGCACAATCTCATTCAGCCCTACAAAGTGCCCTGCTGGTTTTATAAACATCCTGGCTGCATTTCAGAGAGGTGGCCGCTCCCCAGTTACAAGGATATGGGTAGCTATTGTCCCAGATTTTCCCCTAGGTCTGTTTCTCCAGATCTCAGAGCTGCTCTCTGGTCTGTGGATTCTCCCATGTATCTTGAAATCAATCAAAATTTGGTTTAGAATTTTGTTATTCCCTCATCTAGAGCTCTAGTCTAAAAACAGCATCCATTCCTATTGCATCTGTTAATTTTCCAACTATTATAACACTGTTATCTAATTATAGTATATCACTGCTGATTATAATTACAAGCCATTTATTGTTTTGATGGCCAATGGAACTCTTTACATTCCAAATAAATTATCTGTTAATATCACACATGGTTTTACCTCAGAGATCTAGCAGAAAAAAACAATAGTGTTTTTTTGTTTGTTTGTTTGTTTGTTTTTAACTCATCATTTTTGACCACTTCAAAGGTTTACAGCAAAATTCTGTATCAAAAACAATGAACAAGGATGGAACATTGGGGAGACTGCAAACCACGGAAAATCCACTGTGACAGAATTAACTGAAGCATGATCACACAGGCTATCAGACAAATCTGGATCACTTGGATGGACTGGCACAGCTTAAAGGGGTTTTTCTTTCATTTATAATTAACCACTTGGCTGTCACATCTCTGTATCCACGCACTCTGGTTGTGAATGTTTACACTGAAATCTCTGTAGAAGACACAGAGACCGTGAGCTAAAAAAGGTGAGAAGGGAAGTTAAATGTGTGCACCAGCGAGATGCTAAGTTTAGCATCATGAAAGCAGCCAGAGAAGAGGGAGCATTGCTCACCAACTACACAGCAGCCAAGGCAGCAGCTCTGCCTGCTTCCCTGGGTGCCTTCAAAGCAGCATTTGAGGGTCATAGTGCAAGGTGACATTCTGGCCTGTGCATTCAGATGAATGCTGAAGGCTACAAGAATAAAACCCTTTTAGAGTTATCAGTCAAAAGTTACTAACCCACCCCAAAGAGCATCAGATGTCACAGACAGCTGTCTAAGTAACTTGAGATGGATTTCCCAGGCAGTTCTCAAGGAGGCAAAGAGTTTGTTATGCTATTAGCAATGCTCAAAATAGAAACTGCATTAAGAAATATAACAACAAAGTAGGGAATTCTTGTTCAGTGGTCAGAACTGCTGCTGGCTATTTGAACCAGTTGGGTCTCATGTTGTTGTGTGCCTGTCATGTCTCTTCTTCCTTTAAAGTTTTAAAGGAAGAAGTCTGCTTGACCCGGCAGCCAAAGGGAATGAGCCTTACACTACTTTAAAGTTTCCATAGGGTAAAAGTTTGATGGACTTTCTGCAAATTAACCACAAGCCAGAGTGCTCTAAGACATTAGGCTTCATTGGTCCCACTGCTGATCCATGTTCTTACAGCCCTTTGCATAACGATACAGCACTGCCCCAAGAACAACAACAACGGACTCAGTTCACTCCAGATCCCTTGCTTTGTCTCCTGGCAGCTCTCAGGGTTACTCATTTTGCAATAGTTGCCTCCACCAACACACCAACCAGTGGGTTGAATATTTTAACTGTAATAAATCGGTTTAAAGAAGACTTTCTTCACTGACAACCTGCTTTATTTTTGCCAGCAGGCATGAATCAAAACAGAATCACAGTACCCTAGCCTGACTTCAAAGGATATGAACATTTAATTTTTTGCAGCTTTTGCTTCACTGTCCATTGTATTTCAATTACACCCCCAGGCCCCCAAAAGCTCTTTCATCGCCTTTTTTTTTTTTTTTTTTTTTAAATGACAATACAGAGCAGATGAGAAGTATTTCCAGCAAAGGCTTACCCATCATGACCTTGTTTATTTTCCAGAGCGTGCCCAGCTTGTGGACACGCAGCAGGCTTCTCCATGGGCAGGAGCCTGAGCTGGGCCCAGCAGAGCTGAAAGCTGCTCACACAATTTCCTCTTGCTCTATGGTATAGCTGAGAACTAGAGATCAGATCTAGGATAATGCAATGATGCAAGTGAGGCAATTAGTAAATGACTCAGCATCTGCAGACCAGCAGCCCCACTATTAACCAGCTAAGTACATTATCTTGGCCGAGATCATAGATTCTTCCCTTAAGCTAATTGTCTGTGTAGAACTTCTGCAACTTGCCATATCCTACTGCAGAAACGAGCCCCAACCCTGCCCTTGCTCCACCAGTATCCATGGGAAGCAGCATGTCCCAGCCTCCCTGAGGAGAGCAGCATCCTTAGGGTTGGCAGTCACAGCAGAAGATGAAGAGACATTACTTTACCAAACCAGTAACACTTCCTGTGTCTCTAAATAACCTCTTATTCATTAGCCTCTGATCAAGGGGGAAAAAAATAGTTTCACTGGTGAATGGCCCAAACAACTGGCTCTAATTAGCTCTGCCTCTCCCATTCCCTCAAATCTCTGTTCATCTTTAGTCTGTGCGTATTTCACAGCCAGGAGAACGACAGCCAGCCCAAGCAACAGTGCCTGCAAAATGCTGGTCCTTAGCAAGCAAGAGAATGCCGCCAAGAAATACAGCCAACTTCAGCTACACTTAGGACAAGTAAAAAGAAAGCAATTAAAATCCCTGTCCTCCTGCCCCACTGTAATTTGAGTTAATATAAAAGATCAGGTATTTGCATTTAATTCTCAGGAGTTTCATTCCAATTAAAAGGACAGAAAATACCCAGGCAATGATGACTAAAGCATCCACAATGTATTGGGAACACAGCAGTGACCTGTTTCTGACTTCCATGCATTGAACAGGCTTCAGCCTGTTTATTATACCCCAAAAACAATGCTGGTAGTTAAACACTGGCCATTTTAACAAATTGGCTCCTGTTTTAGGCAGATACAATGTCAGCCATAAGGACACATTCAGTTAAAAGGACATACATTTTTCAAGAGCTGCTTTCCATAGAGGGAAATTAACAATTAATGTGCGGGCCACACAAAAGAGCCAATAAGGAGATGCTTTCCTGTCAAAGAAACCGTCCTCTCTACTGTACCACACAATGGGGCAATCCCACACCCGGGGAAGAGAAGAGAGGTGTGAGCAGCCACGAGACAATCACAGAGCATGATGCATCAGAGAGCCTTTCATCTCAAAGGCCTGGAGGGTGTTGGCCATCCTTTGATGGTTTGATTTTGGGCAATAGTAAAGAGCCTGAAACTGCTCCTCCTTCAGCCAAGTGGATGCTTTGCTATCAGATGGTGGCTAGGTACTGCCTTACTGAACCCCTGCCAGCAATGCCAGTAACAACAGGAGCTATACTGGGAAAGTGTGGCTGGAAGGAGGACCAACATCATAAGAGGACAAAAGAGCTCAAAAAGAGCTTTTCGAGGTTTGTGTTAAGCTGTGCAGAAGGTGACGTAACTGGGCTATGAAAATGCTTGAGATAATAGAAAGAGTATTGTTTTCTGTCCTGGGATGAAAAGTTAACATCTTTGTAACCTTCACCAGTTTGCAAACTGTAAAACGAAATTTCAGTTCAGGTTTGATGAAAATGCCATTTAACTTTAATCATACAGAGAAAACAAACAAACAAACAAACAAAGGTAGGATTTGTTTCTCTGTTTTAAACAGACCTGAAATACAAAAGAAGTTACTGGCATCTTTTCCTCCTTTGCATTTCAGGTATGTTGTTACATTCAGCTCTTTCATAAGAAGATTGGGCTCTTCATTCAGGACTCTTTTCACCACGCTTTATTCAGTACATCAATCACTTGCCTCCTCACTCTACTCCATCTACTGTCACCTTGAGCCTCCGAGGCAGCTGACAGGAGCATTGAGTATCTAGAAATGTGCAGTTTTGCTTCCTATAAGCCCACTCTACCTTCCCTAACGCAGCTTTCACGTGATCTCTCACTCTAATCCTTTGCCCCATGGCAGTGCTCCTCAGCCCGAAGCTCCGTAGACCTTTTGCCTCCTGGATGAGAGACATGTGAGCTTTCAGGAGCAGTTTTAGATAAATGCTGCGCAGCTGGGACCAGCTTCTGGACAGCTGCATGATGCTGAATACTCGACTTACAGTCCTCTAGGTACCTGCCAGGTCAGGCTATTGAACTTCCACTGGGTACACGGATGGCTTGACATTCTCACAGATTTGTCATTCACCAGTAAAAGACTCCAGTGAGGCTAAAGCAAGCCATGTTCTTAAAATTAGTATTGATCATACAACAATGTTCATTTTAAAATCAGCCAATTTATCTGACTACTACTGCTCTTCCATTTCCTCTGTGGATGATTTTGATTTCACCTTTGAAAGCATCTCCTGCCCCATTAAGATATGTTAAACTACAACAAAACAGACCTTCGAGCATTCAGCAGAAGCACAGAGCAGTGTTTTGTCTACTCATTTTACCAGCATTCCCTATTTCAGGAGCTTGTCTCTTATAGATGCTTGAAATCTTCTACCTCATCTTTAGTTTTTGTCATATAAGATCTGTAAGGTGAGTACAGCCCCCTTGCACCTTGGCAGATACAGTTATCACATTCTACTCTTTCCCTTCATGTTTTATTAACATGGCAAGCTCCACACCTGTCCTAATTGCAAAGCACAGGATGAGGCCTCCCTCAGGCGGGACTAAGGCATTTCAGAGGAAGCCTTGCCACATGCTTAGCCACGCAGCAGCAGGTAAAGCCATTGCTGCCAGCACCACCACAGCTGTCAATAAGTGAGATTTTGTGACAGTGACAAAATTTTTGTGACAGTCCCTCCCAGGGACGTGCATGCCATTGCACACTGGCCTGCCAGGTGGTTACAGGGAGGGGAAGTATTTTGCAGGTCCAAGAAAGTAAGGACTTTAAGAGAACAAGATTAATATGCTTACATTCAAATTTTGTGTCGAGACTAAATGCCTCATCGCAACACACTTTTCAGTAGCACCGTGATGGCTAGCATTATAGCAGTGTGTTCGCAAGGAGGGAATTTAACAGGTAATTTTATTTAAGACAGGACAATGTTTGCAGCTTTGCCATACCTTGACATTACTGGAAGGTCTCTGATAAGCATGTCTTTAACCTAAGCTATTCAGTAACAAGTCTACTCTGCACAGTGTCCCTAACATTCAAATTTTCTCACTATTTCCCCTTGAGATTAACAGAGGTTTCAAGCAATTCACAAAACTGAGAGCAACTGGTGCTCTATGGCTGTGCTACAAATTAAGTTACTGCAAACTGAAGTGCAGTGTGGGTGCTGGCTTGTGGCTAATTAAGAGAAAGTAAGTTTTACACAGTTTAGTATCAGCAAATCATGAGCATATTTAATGAAGAGTTTGTGAACAGTCCCATTAGAAATAGAATCAATACACTTGTGTGTAGCATTTAAAACATGCTCAAGATCAGAAACTTTCTGAACAGAGTTCGTTAAATACCCTTGAAATGATAAATGAAGATGTTATGATAGGAATTGAAAGCAGTATGATATCCTTACTGATAAAATAATAAAAACATTCTGCTAATCTTGCACCTCAGAAGCCACCACTGTTACATTTCAGTCCAAGCATCACTGGTGATTTATATTTACTGAAGATGAAAGCCAAACACAGGCCCAACTCTATGCCTTTTTTTCATTCAACTTACACAAAGGCCAAATTTAACCTTCCATCAGACTAGCACAGGGGGGCTCTGTCCATCAGCTGTCAATACAATTCAGCTTGTGATTATCGCTTAGGTTTTGCTTTCGGGTTCCTTTGATTTGTATAAGCCTAAATCTACTAGTTTTGTCTCTTGCTCTGATAGTCTAATTTGAATATTTGTTACAGAAAATTTCACTAGGATTGATGCGGATAAAGCTTTACATGCCAGAAAGTGAAGACATAAACAGCATGAAGATAATAAAGCTCTCTGAAAATCTTTGTTAAATGATCTTTTAGCATTAAGTTAAAATTTGTATAGAGTTATGGAAAGCTGCAAAATAAACTACAATACAACAATCAGGCAATTTAAGAAATGAACAGATAAAGGCCAGATCACACAGAGAGCCAGCAGCGTCCAATCACAGATGCAAGCATAAAGACAATATCCCTTTTTATGCCACTGATTACATTTGTTATTCAAGTCTGCCCATCACATTACATCTAACCATATAGATCAACTCATGCCAGAGAACAACAAAATCTTATGCAGCTTTTCTTTAGCCCCACTGTTCAAACCTCAGCCAGGGTTTTCTGTTCTTGGATCAAAAACACTGAAAACAATTCCAAGAATTTCTTCTGTCTTAAAAATAAACCCCTTTTCTGCCATATTCTTAGCTTTAAAAAATATTATTTTAATTTTCTCTCAGCAGTTCAGCCCTTAAGAAATAAATAGCAGTTACCTCTCCACTGATTATAGGACCATTTTCAGATCACATATGCATCTCAGTTTGGAAGCCACCACACGGACAAAATTATTTCAGGACTTTGTACCATATTTCTGAATTGAACATACATATTCTTATGCTAATAACAAAGACAGTCACTGGGCACTGGGAGACCAAGATAATACATCTACAGGCCATAATAACCATCTCAGCAAGAGTTTTTTTTAATCTGTGCTCAGGATGTGAAGTTACCTTCACAGGACCTCACTCAACATAAAAATTCCATTCATACACTATACCATTTGTACGCTGAATATATGAGCATTTCCTCTCAAATTTTCAAATTTCCAGAGAACAAGATAATGCTGACAAATACTGGGGAAAAAAAAAAAAAAAAAAAAAAAAAAAAAAAAAAAAAAAAAGACATCCACTGTGCATTTCATTTACTCTAACACAGAGCATTTTGAGATACACCTTCCTCAATCTAAAGTGGGGCTTTCCCAAGCAGTAATAGGCACCAAAATAACTCCTCACTCCAAATGAAATCTTTATTGAGTTATATAAGATTGCTTGTAGGCTTAGCTCTCAACTTCCTACATCTAACCTCAGGAAATTCCCACACCAGCTTAACAATAAATTGAGTTCTTTGTCACACTTAATGAAAGAACAGCAACAGAGTTAATTCCTGCCTGCTTGGCCCAAAGCCAATACAAAGCAAAGAGAAATTTGGGGGCATCAGCATTTAAGCTGGATTTCACACAGCTGCCACCACTGTATGTTTAAGCAGAAGCAGCTCAGAGGTTTATTAAAAAGGGATCACCTTGATTGGCGGCAGAGACTTTTACAGCTTCTGAATATCTCCAGAAAGCATGAGGAAGTGGCTACCTGAATTCCTGCCTCGCTTAGTGCTTTGGGAAAATAAAAAGGAAAAACGCTTGAGCAGCCTCACCAAGGCAATATTTAACTTGCTTATGGAGCACCAGTACCGACAACTAAGCACAAAGCACCAGGATTTGTGCAAGGCTCAAGAATATTGGACTACATTTTCCCATAAGCTGGAGGGACTAAAACATCCAAAGCACTGTCCATGCCTGCTCTACTGGCACACAGGCCCTGGGAGATGCAGATACCTGACCAACAGGTTTAAAATACAAAGTAATAAACACTTAAAACCTATCAGGCACAGGCAGATTTTTAAAAATTGAAAGAACAGGAAAGGTTTGGAAAAAACTGCAGTAGGAAATACTGCTCTAAATAAACAAACAAAAAATATGTGTGAAGCTCTAATCCATTTGCCTGTTTGAAATATTACTCACTAGATGGCTCATCTCAAAGCACAGGCTTTGTAGTTTATCCTCCTCAAGTGACTCCCAGATAAAATTAGTCAGGTGATTTGCAGGATATATTGATTAGTGAGGATTTAGCTAGGGCAACATAAAAAACATCCTGCTTTATCTTTCAGTGAAAATGAAAAAGAGGAAAAAGACTGCAAGCTATTATCACTGTATATAAATTAAGCTTTATTAATGAATGAATTAACTGAATTGAAAATGATAGATAAGAGTTAAAATAATGCATTTCTCCTCTTAAGAAAAGATTTGAGAAAAAAAAATCAATACAAATAAAACAAGCTTGTTGTGTTTTTGTAATGTGGGTAACAGGCTGAGTTTTCACTTGAACACTCCTGAAAAACGCTGAGACATGACAATCTGTTTTCTGCTCTGATTCAAAACAGTTTCACAACCTGTATGTATTAAGCAGCTTCATTTTCCCCCTGTTAAATCCCAGGCAACAGGAGCTTCCCAGACTTTCCCCATGCTCACCAAACGCTGGTTTCCAAATGGTTATCTTTGAAGCACCCAGAAGATAAAATGACCCCACCATGCTATGCACAGACCAAAAAATCTCGGAGGCTTCTGACAAAGGGAAATGGAAACAGGCACCCACAGCTTCCCAGCCTGTAGTGCTCTTTGGCATGCTCCACCTATACACGAAACACATGGAGGAATGACCTGGCAGGAACTTCATGGTTCCAATAGAGATGTCAAGCCATAACTATATGTGCATGTGACTACACAGTAGATTATGGATTTGTCCATAAGACTTCTTTCCATGAAAGCATAACTTACTGGATATGATTTAAAGTCATATTTCTTACACTGATAAATGCTTGCTCTCCCTGAAGCAGTGCCACTGATAGTAAGGCATTCATCAAAACACTTGGTAGTTCACAGTCTGTGCCTAGTAGCATTTAAAAGTATAATTTTGTGTGAAATGACAGTTACTTGAGTTCCCTCCAGAAGCACTTGAGCATTATTGCGCTTCACAAACTCCTTTGCATGGGGCACCTTTGTCTTAGGAAAGCTGCACAGTGCCTCCAACTACTGGCCATGCTGCAGGAAGCAATGTGCAAAGCATACTCCAGAAGGCCTGCTAGGAAACCCATGCATTAGGGCTCCTCATGCATCTATTCACTTGCTATCAAGTTCTCCGAGATGCATTTGCTGGATCTTAATATGCTGGGTAAGATGCACCCCTCCTGATGGCAGAATACATGTCACTATGGAGAAAAGGCAGGGAAAAACAGTCTGCCTAACACACTGCTTACCTAGAAAGCTGCTTCGGTCAAACCATAATTTGGGTTAAACCTGCCAAGTAGCTTCAAGTGGGAAAAAAAGAAGCGGGGGGGGGGTCCTGCCCAGATGATAAAAGAGCAGCAGTGTCAGCAGCGCCCGTATCCACTGCTGGCTGGAGCACTCATCTGCATTGCAATATCCTGCCTACACTTGAGAGGATTCGGACTCGCAGCATTTATTGCCCAGGAAGGCGCCACGGCTGCCCTGCGCGACGAGGGAAGCGAGGACAGTTTTCAATCTGTCTTCCTGACATTGCTTTATTTCCTTAAACATTCAGCCAAGCCCAGACTGACTCCACAGGTCAGCAGCTTGATACTTTCCAGGGAGGCAGAAGAAAGGCATTTAAATTCCCTCAGGCTGAAAAGGGAAATGAGCTGATGAACTGGGGATGGTGGATTTGAGCTCACCCAGGAAATACTGGAAAGAAGTGCTACATCCCAGATGTGTTCTTGTTTTATGAATCATGCTCCTCTAGCAATTAACTCATTTCAAGGAGGTAAGGATGCTTCAAAGGGTTTGGTGGTGTTTTGTTTTTTGAGTTAAAAATATATATTTCTGTCAGTGAGATGCTGAAAAATTTTTAGTCAGAGAATATCTATTTTGTTTTTATGTGCTATTTTAGATCAAAGAGAGAGACAAAAAAAATAAAATGTATTCAGTTCTATGTTAAAGTTTCATTTAAAGTCAAAATGGAAAGTATTAGCAGACAATGATGGGATAGAGCAGTAAAGTGGCAGATAAAGAGGTTCAAGAAATCTGCTTAGTGGACTCATTTGTATGCTTTGCTGTTGTCTTCACAGCCCTTCCTAAAATCCCCATCACTGGCAAGAAGGTTCTCATGAGAACAAACCAATTTCTTGATCATCATGTTACATTTTTTTCTGAAGACAAAGACACAAGCTTGTTTTTACCATATTTGAGGTAAAAAGAAGAAATGTACAGGAGAGGAAAACCTACCCAGGAGTCACATTGCAGGAGAAGACGTAAAAAACCATGAGATCTTTCTGTTTTGAACAGGAGATAGGAACACATTTTTTCAAAAAACACACACCTGCTGTCTTTCCTCCATTACAATTTAACCATACCTCAAGGAGAAACAAAATGTAACACTCAGCTTCAGCTTTATCCCAAATCAGAATTGTTCCCCAGGGAGACTAACTAATGTTATAAGGTTTGATTCCAAACTCAGCTGAAATATTTATCTTTTGCTTAAACTAACTTCTGACACTGTTAGACAAACTAATTAAATTCCCATACTCTGGGCTGTGATCGACTCTGCAGAAAAGCCCAAACTTTAATGCCCATACAGATAAAAGTTCTCCTGATGTCAGTGGAACTACAGATGCATGAACAAACAGAATGCCATCCTTCAGCAAAATCACCCAATTTCTCTGCTGTCTTATGTTCAAAGCAGACTTTCCATTGTTTTACAAAAATAAATGTTCTAGTCCTTAAAAACAAAAACCAACCAAACAAAACACCACCACATCCATTCATTCCCATATCAAAAGCACTCAAATGAAAATCTCACTCATTCTGTGAAATTGCTGTTAAGATTTTGTTAATTTAGGTCAGTCAATTGCTAGTAAAATTTTAAAAGCTCATTGTAGGCTTTCTGCATATTCAGCAATTAAACTTCTGCATTGTACCTGGTAGCTTCCCACCTTGCATTCATAAAACAGACCCAGTTTTATGGAAGCACAGCATGTGGTGTGTAATTACTTCCGAGAAGTCAACTAAAGCAGTTGGTCTCTTTTACAGTCCAATAACTTTCTATACTAAAATCACTTTAAAGAAACAATTTAAATGAAATTAAAGAACCAATTTGAGCTTTCATGACTTGAATTTTTTTAATTGCAATGGTTGTTCAAAAGCAACCTCTGCTCCTTCCATTGTTACATCTCAGACTGAAAGTACTACCTGATTCCTTCACACAGCATTTAATTTAACTCCATACACCCCCGTGGCATTGAAGCCATGATCCTGCATTTATTGAAGGCAACAGGAAACCTGATGTTAATAGCAACTCAAGATTAAAAACATCTTTCCACTCCTGGGAAGCTGGTCACCTGGACCGAGGCCTGAGCAGAGAAAGCACTCATGTTCCTAGGTCTGGAAAAAAAGTGTTCTAGACACTCAGTGGGCACATAATTAAGCAGACTTGGAAGGCTTCTTTGGATGTCCCAGTAGCAGTGTTGTTCTCTGGGCCAGACTTCTCTTAGTCCCTGGAAAAGTTAGTAGAACCCCCCATAACTACTGGTTGTAACACTTTGACATGCACCCGTAACAATTTCTCTACACAGCTTTCCTGCTCAGGCTAAAATGCATGTGAGGCATAAGAAAACTGAAGTATGAAAGTTCCCAGCTTGTGCAAGAACTTGCTTTCTCTAAATGTAAATCCCCTTCAGTGATAGTTGTTTCTAAAGTTCCCTTTTTGCACTTGCATGGACACACATTCTTCAAGAAGCCTCATTTCTTTTTCTTCCTCCTCTGAAGCCAATTAACTTCTATGAGAACACTTCTACCCTTCCTTTGCTTGTTAAGTAAAAAAATAAAAATAAAAAGTTAAGTCACTCACAGAGGCCCCTCAATGCACTGTAACAACTCAGTCCACTGTTAATACTCAAGAGATGCATCAACTGCTCTGTGTAGCTGTGTTATCCCCACCAGCTCTGTTTTCCCCTTTCCTCCATTCTTTTTTTTTTTCCTCCATTCTTTTTTTGCCCAACAAATTCCCTTTACTGTTTTTTCCTGGTTAGCAGGGATAGTTATTCACTGCACCCATGTACAATGCAACAGTCCGTTCCAGCTGGGCTCTCTCACTAGTCCAGTAAAACAAATTACTGTCTTTGCCTTTGATAAACGGAAAACATAACACAAAATAGAGTCGATCACGAGTGATGGAGCTTCATATACCACAACTCTTATCTGAATGAGTTTATCTTTAATGCTGTGGACAACTCTACTGAACTGAACAGAATTTTGGTAGCTGAAGAAGAATTGAATTCATTACCTGAAAAGATCAGAAACATGAATAAAATTATTAGGACAAATTCTCACGCTGAGGCTTCATGGAACTTAATAGTAAGTGATCTAACCTATCTCCAGCCTCACATACAGGCAAAGTCTGCAGAACTCTTTTGGACACCACAGAAGTGTGAAACAGAGACTGGCAATCCCAGAGACTAAGCACCAGCTTTTGCAGTCAGTGGGTAGGGAACAACCACATGGCTTAATGAGCTACCGAGCATCAGCAGAACTGTAGCAACTGTGCAGAAGCTTAGTTCTTGGTACCATGAATTCTCTTAGCACAGGCCTAAAGGAGGCATAAGTAAATCACATTAACTTGTATTTGCTGTGGGCTAATAGCTCATATTATTGACAGCCAATGTGGATCAGTTGATATAAGATAACTCAAAAGCATGTCCAAGTCTGTTCTTAAGATAAAATATGAGCAGCAATGACATGGTGAGTTAGCGCTGGGTATTATCAGCATCACTTGCTTAAAATATATTAGCAGCTCTTTTCTTTTTTCCTTTATATATTATGAAGACTTCAATTCCTATTATGAATGATGAGCTTCATTTTGTTCCCAGCAATGTTAATGGCAGACAAATGTGTCTCTATACTTAATATATTCTTTTCAATGTCATTAACTTATTAGCAAATATTAAGTTCTGCTGTCACTGGGAAACATTCCGCTTTATTCTACAAAATGATCTAGTATCTCAGACAAGAAAGCAGTGTGTGTTAAAAACAGTAACACCTCCCTTCCTACAAACCTATGGTGGAACATGACTCTGATGTTACTCCTTTCATCATTTAATTTGCATCCATATTTTGCTCCAGTTCAAGTCATACATGCTGTGGCTTACGTAACAAAAGAAGGCAGAGTATTGCAGAGAACATCTTGGGAGCAACCTCACATTTTGCAAAATCAACTCAGTTAAGAATCAGCACCCCAAAACACAGTTGTTGTTTTATTTACTTATCATCTAATGAAGAATTATTTGGTGACTTCTTCCATGAGTTCACGCTAAGGTACTTGTTTTTGGTTAACAGCTGTTGCCTGGTGCTAGCAATTTCCTTGGTGCTCCAGCCTCACAGGAGACTATTATTATAAACAAGGTTACTGGAAATGATTTTTAAGCCCATAAGATTTTGGATGCACACCCAAAACCAGATAAAAATGGTGCAGGGTAAATGCTAAGAAGTAGAGCTCCTGTCTTTTGTGCAATAATTGTGCTGCTAGGCACCGTAAACCTGCATCTCCGGATTCAGAGAATGCTAAATATCTTCCAATTATTACAAATTTCATTTTCAAAACATTCAGTGTTAGTTCTGAGCACAAACACAATTTAAGACAAAAAAAATATTAAAATAAAATCCAGGCAACTCAGTACATAGATCAAGGAAAGTAATCTTGACAGAATAAGAAAAACCACAAAGCATCCAGGGATTTGATGAGCACAAGGAATCAATTGCACATTAAGTCGATTGCTGTGGTTTATTTTAAGTCCTTCTCTTCTGATTTATTGCCATCATTGCCGCCAATTTGCATAGATAATAGAACAAGACACCCTCTTAAAGTCTTAATCAGGAATTAAAAAGTAATATACAGTTACATCTCTTTCTGCTCATCAGAAAAGTGAACACATTAATGTTTAATGTCAGTTTTATTATAAGGATGGAATCAGATTGGAAAGAGACACTTTAGACTGTTCTGTGACATCACCACCAATTTGTTACTGTAATAGGTGCAAATCAGAAAGAAAAAAAAAAAGTCAACAAATCCTTCAAGCTAAAACAGGTTGTAAACAGGATGTTACAAAAACAAGGGTGAGCTGTATTTCTGAGCTGTGCAATTTTCTTTTCAGTATGGCAAATATCCTTTCAACACATTTCCAAACTTTGCAATTTTATTTTTTTTTTGTTTGAAGTGAGATGATTTTTCATACTTCCAGTGTTCTGAAGATGAGTGGGTAGTTTACTGCTCAGTAAAGTGATTTCTTTGACAGGTACTTACATCATTCGCAAAAACACCATAAATATGCACAACTGTTTAAAAACAGCAGAGAAACAATGAAAGCCTTGTATCAAAGAGACAGAGAAAAATATATTACAGGACCAATAGTTCAGACACAAAACATATGCATAAGAGGGCCTCTAAGAGATCAGCACTGAATTGCTACCTCTGAGCAGTAGGTTCTGCACCAAAATGCAAGCAGCCTTGGAAGAAAAAACACTGAAAAAGAAGTTCAGACTGCAAATTGACTCTAGCAAGTATGTTGGGAGCACACACTCACCAAGAACCTGGAAAAGAGAAGAAGGAGAGAAGATACTCTCTATTTTTCATGGTATGAGAACAAAAATGGGCAAGACAGGATTGGATACTAGCCACATCAGCAAGACAGTGGGCTGGGTAAGGCTCTGGGTCAAGCTAATAAAGTTCTAAGAAATTCAGCACTGTATACCTTAAAAACAATAATTTACCATCAGGATAAGACCCAATCTATCCAATACACTGCATATTTGATCCTCTGGTCACAGACTGCTGAAGCCTAATTAGAGAGGGGCTACAGAGAGAACTATGTCTTTATGCTTCCCTTCTTGTATGAACAGCTTTCTCCTCTGCAACTCCTGCTAAAAAGAGCAGTTTTCTTCCACTCTCCCCCCTCATTCTTGGTTGCTTCTGTAACCCCTTTCCTTAGGGCACAGCAGCACTCAAACTTACCCCTACGATAAAGCAGTTTACCTGCAGAGCCAGGTTATAAACAGAGCTGAGCTCCCCAGGACCAAAGGCTGAAGTCTCCAGCAGTGTTTTCTCACAGATTTCCCATACATTGTATTTGGATTTTTTGGTTTGTTTTTAAAAATAAATAAAGCAGAATAAAGCTGTGGCCATGACTAACAGACCCAGTTCTTGCACATCACAGGCTAGTGCATGGGGGTAGCTGAGACCACAAGTTTCATAGGCTTACAGAGGTGACCTAGGCTCAGTTTCTGGCATAGTGACCTGGGCTGAAATCTGTGAGACCCAGCATTGCAATCATCTATACCAAAATCTATTCAGGTCAGGAGTGCTACTTATATAGCTAACTGACATCAATCCTGATTTGTGAGACTGAATCCTTTGCTTGCTAAATAAGGATTAATTTGTGTAGATTCTGGTCACTTTACAGGTGTTGCTTCCTTAAACTCTGTCAAAATAATGCAGAAGTTTGCTTAGAAGCATCCTCCCTCAAAAAAACCCTATATATATGTGAAAGATGAGATCTGCTGCTTCCCTCCATGATAAAAATAGCTGCACTATTAAAAATTAAAAATTCTTACAAAGAACCGTCATTATTAACAGTTCTAAGGCCAAGTTAAAAATTATACCCAATCAGCACAGAACAACATTTGAATTTTTTTTTAAATGAATGTGACAAACATTAGCTAGTACAAAATATAGCATAATTTGTATGAAGTGAAAATCATCTGCCCAGAAAAAATATAAAAATCACTTGCTGTTACTGACATACATATAGGTAACACACTGGAGCTGAAATGAGTACAGCATGGATTTTTAAAATCAAATCAGCCTCAAGTCAAACCTCAAGACAAATCATTTTACTATAGAAATCCAGGATGCACACTTTTTGTTTTATTTTGTCATTGATGAAGATTGTTAAAATATAACCATCAAAACAGTCTAAGTATTCCTAGATAGATGCTGATTAAGGGATTAGTTTCCTACTAGAAAAAGGCTCTTGCTTCTTGTATTTCCTACAAAAGCATTTAAAAGCCTGTTAATCAACAAAATGGACAGTATTGTCATCTGGATCATTTTGTTAAAAGAATTAACCATGTTGGTATGAGGTTACCAGTTGAGTGTAGGCGTATTATTTTTCTCCTTAATGGGCACCCACTAACCTAACACTGCCTATTTGTTGCAAGGCTCAATTGATGTATTTTTCCCAAACTTCTTTCAAAAGAGAATTGCAGGGCAGAAGCCTATCTGCATATTAAAGATATATCATAAACTGAAATGAATATCTGTACACATATTGTACAGCATGTACACACATGTACAGTGCCTTGCCATTGCACATTCCTGCATTTTTGCTTCTTCCTCCCCCTCCCTTCTCCATCCCTTCTCCTGCAGTGGCCTGTAGTAACAAGTGTCAACAGAAAGTGGTTGCCACCACATGTGCTGGGGGTCCCTTTGCTCCATTGACTTCAGAAGCTGCAGAACGAACAGCCTGGGTGCCTGTTTCTGGTTCTTCACTGCTTGCTGTTCCTGGTGGCTCAATACACGGAACCTCTTTTCCAATTTTAATAGAAAATCTCGTCTTGAAACTAATTTGACAAAGTGGATTCTAAATTGCACTCTGCTTCTAATAAAATACCTTCAGAACAATGTACTCTGGGTGTAGAAGAACTGATAAATGAGACTGAAGATAAAAATTGCAAATTTTTCAGTGGAGAATGATAGCACTTAGTAAAGATAATTGCACACATTCACCATACAATATTCTCTTCAATTTCTCATTCTAAGTCACAAAATATTTGGATTTGAAGTATTAAAAATGTATTGCAACTGAGGATGTATCAGCTAAAAAAAGTGAAGTTTCATATTTCCTTCATTGTAAGTTAAGCTATTTAACATGTAAAGCTATGCAATTCATGTTGTTACAAAAATGACTTATTTTTCAGGTCATTTCCAATGTAGTGACATTCATTCTTTTTGCAGTACCACAGAGTAAACATCAAACTGAAAATAGAAACCAGGAAAACAAGGATGTCCAGGCCTTTAATTAGTGTAAATGGCACAAGCCCAGAAAATCATCTACCGACACATACACAGAGGATGGGGAGGGAAGCAAAGCAAACATCACCTTTCATTTACCATTTCCCTAGACTCACCAAAAATGCTCCAGAAAATGAATTACATTTATGTGTTGCCTTAATATTTTTGTCCCCTCTTCTAGTTCAAAAGCAAAGGTGACTGACTAGGATGAGGGTTTTTTTTTTCCTTTTTTTTTCCTTTTTTTTTTTTTTTTAATTTCTTCACATTTTATGTAACCAGGCTAACACACAGGAGGTATTGGTCTGTTTTGTATTGTCTCTGCTCACACAAAATATGATTTTTTCCTGTCAATGAAAAACAGCTTAGCTTTTTGAATATCTGCTGCATCTTGTCCTTCCTCAGTAATATGATCTTAAGATGCTTTAGTGTTTATTTTATTATGCCAGGGATATCTAAATTGTATCTCTTCAGTTACATCTTAGATAAAAATTGCCCAGTGCAGTTTTCTGTTTTTCTCTTCATGGCGCTTATATGTTGTCTTTATCTTTAGGATAGCGTATTCAGTAAAAATTATCTGCCCTGTGAGACCATCTGATTACTTCATTATTGAATTCTGCCTTTTAAGTGATGGCTAACATGCAACTTCTCCAATAGCCTAATAAAAAAGGCAGAGGAAAGTATTTCAAAGAGAATAAACAGGTCATATTTAGAATAAATTCATGGATAATATTTATTTCTATTTATATCTATGGCATCAGTTGCAGCCTTTCATCCTCATTCAATTACACAAGCTAAACTCTGTACTACCAATATTCTCGGAATAGTTTTAAGAAAGGACATTTCCAGGAACCTTCTCAGTTGTACCTTCACCCTACTTCTGGCATCAGCATGAAAGCACTCTGATTTTGGAGCTCCTAAGTTTATTTTCCTAATGGGCTCCACCTTTTCTAAATTGATTTCGAGGAAAAAACTCAGTTACACAGGAAGCCATATTAAGTACATGCCAAAGTCACTTGCTGCATCTGCCTGCAAACATTTGATTCCTGGCAACCCAAAGACCACAGCTTCCCATGAAGAATATTTTTGTGCAAACTTCTTGCAATGCTTAAAAAGTACTGCTGGTAAAACCACCAGACTATCGTAGTCCTCAAACAGAGGATTTTTTTTTTAAGATCTTTTTTTAAGATCTGAGAGCAATTCTGACCACTACAAAGATTACTTTGCTTCCAGCTATGGAAGCGTGAGGGTAGGCAGGTTCGGGAAGGGGACAGGATATTTTTCTTGTTTTGTTTTTGGAAATGAACAACATTAGAAAGAATAAATCGCCATCACTTATCAACAGTTACCAGAACTGTTGGTGATTTAGGAAGTAGTGAGTATTGACCACTCCAGAGATCATCAAAATAGATAAATAAATAAATAAAAAAGCCCATAGCTCATCTAAATAAATTAAAAAGCCCCTAAGCCCCTGACCTGTAAGGGTTTGAAAAGAATGTGGCAAAAGTTGGGAGGGCAGTGCTTACAGGCAAGGGTATTTTTCAAAGACTTTATGAACTTTGCAAGCATAATTATTTTTAATCTGGATGTCAAGGTGCCTCTTTCATTCCACGAAGTCCGGGTGCTGACATTACACAAGCCCTCAACTCTCATTACAGCATCATTAGATAACTGACAAATAACAGCCTCAAATTAAATAGCTTTTACATCAGAGAAAGAGTACTAAGGAATAAGACATCTTTTCCCTATGAGGATAAATGAGGCTGCTGCTGACACAGCCCTGCTTCACTTGAGTTTTAGCACCTATCAGCAGCAGGACTGGAGCAGCACAAGCTACTCTAGCAGCAGCCTGCCCATCTCACGGATGCAGTTTCCATGCCCTAGACTCTGCACATACAGTACACAAAACAGCACTGGAGCTCCAGCTGGAGCGATGAGGGAGCAGATTCCTCCTTCTCCTTCCCCATCCCAGCTATAGCCCACTGACCCTAGTGCAGCGGGACGAGCCAGGGTGCGCTGGTGGCTTGCAGAGCCCACGCAGTTCAGAGCCTCCAAATCTGGGCTCCAACAAGCCAGGGAGGTGAACAAATTCCAGCATGATGAAAAGGTTGGGTTAGGCAGAAAGCTTCTGCTAAGCTCAGCTCAACAGGGAGCCGTAAGAAGACCCATCAGCCAGGAGAGGATGCAAACCCATGGACATGCCAGAGCTGATCCACATCCACACACCATTGTCTTTGGGCAATATTAGGAGAGGAAAAATGGGGATTATTTTATCTGAAATAATCTCTCAGTCCAGGACCTGCTTCTTCAGCATCTACTCCCTGTCCAGAAAGCAGCAAGTGCTGCTGGGTTAACTCAGCTATAGGGCAGACCCCCGTGTGGGACAAGGATTACATTCCTGGGCATCACAAAAAGCCTGCAAAAAGCCAGCGCAGAAAACAAAATGCTAAATACAATCCCTCAATTAACCTCTGGTTATGACAGAAATAAAACAAGTGGAATCGAAAAGGAAATGTACACTTACAGCTTCAGTGCTGCAGCCTGCTCTCGCTATGCAGCGAGGCAGCTCTGCCTGCCAGGTTACTGGGCTGGATTTAGCAGATGCTTCAAGATCTTGATTTCTGAGCAACGCACACAGCTCAGCTGGCTTTAGGAGGCTGGAGACCTCCTGGTCTGCTCATAGCTCTCAAGTCCTGCTGTGCTTGGATCCCAGAAAGGAGCTGCTGCCCTTCAGGGCGCCATGGCTCCCAGGCTCCTGGTCTTCTTCGGCACACGTCCAGAAGAGCCTGCATGCAGACAGACACTCCACGGCTGGCTAGGATCTGCTATAGGGTATTGCAGTCTGGCCAGAAGCATTTATTAAAGAAAAATGCTGTAACAGCACATACACATGTATTTAGATTCTGTTCCAATTCTCCCCTTTTGTTTGCCAGGCACGTCAGCATGTTAATGCTGCACTACCCACAGGGGGATATCCAGCAACTCAGTAGCACAACTACAAGGAATATTTCATTCCAGGTTAAAGATTTCCAAGAAGTTCAAAAGTTTCCTATTGATTTTCTTGCTGTAAAACTCTGTGGTCACAGACAAAAAAAGCAGTTTTAACATCAGAACAAACATATTGGCTAAATGCAAAAATTCACTGACCCCACAATTCAGTCGCTGGATAAGGCCAATGGTGAATTGGCCATATTGGGGAATTGTCTAAGGACATGGCAAGTATGCACTAATACTTCTAAGCTACCCTCCCAGCATCCAACCAATACTAGTCTCATCGCTACTTAAAAACTTTTCCAAAGACAGGCTTTCTTCCTTCACTACCACAGTTTCAAGCATGCATAGCATTACCAGTTATAAAACAACTGGGTTTGTGTTAAAATACAGAGGAGATCTGTACAAGTATCTTGCTTTTGTTTTAGACCACTGTCTCGGTGCTTAGCTTCAACCAAGAGATACTAACACTGAGTAAATGAAACCTAAAATAAAACCAAGTCCACTCTGTCGGCCAGACATTCAATGAGATGCATGTACATTTAGTTCCTTCCTACAATTTCTATGCTGTTTTATGAGATTCTGGAGAAAAATACCGTAGAATTCTTGATCAGGTATTACTGAGGGTCCAGAGTGGTAGGCTGACAGCAAGGGCCTGCCATTCAGCTGGAGTAGCTAGGATGTCTTGAAAGAGTTATTCATATGCATAGAGAAATTAATTTGTGCAATTTGCAAGAAGAAGCCATCGACAAATAGCTGCAATTTCCAAAATCACTGGCAGCAGATGCCATGTTTATAAAATTTCCCACACAAATGAGCATCTGTAATACAAAAAGGAAAAACAACAGAAAGGCTTCTGAAGAAGGAACCTCAAAATACATTTTTATAACCTAAGTTTTTTGTGATCATGTCTGGGGTTAAAGGTTAGACTTTAGACATCTTGGGCCAGATATATCCTATTGGTAGATAAACTGGAAACAACTGTTCCCCATCCCAAAATCAAAAGTGGAAAGGCTCTTTTCTTTGTTTTGCATAACAATACTCTGGAAATGAGCTTGAAGTGATATTATCTTTCAAGCTTTTGTTACAGAAGAATGCTAATGATTCCCGGCCTGCATTGCAATCACTCACTGCTTCTTAACTTCATTAGCAACTCAAGACTCAGCACAGACACAAAAGTCCTACAGATTGTAAAGACAGGCAGGAGAAATAAATACATCAACTCCATTATGAAGCATCGTCTCACTGCCAAACGAAAGCTGTGTAGAGATGAGCCATCGTAACACCAGAAGAGGCCACGTGGCGACGGCACTGGATCGTGACTCATAACCTTATACTCAATTCCAAGTGCTGACAAGACTCCTTGGGGTGACCTTAGGCACGTCATCCCATCCAGCTCTTGCAGCAGCAGGAAAAGGAAAGGATAATAATATGCCTGAAGCTGCTCTGAGCTAGCAGAAAGGTTGGCTGGTTTTAGGAGACATTGAAATGCAATGAAAGGGACCACAAAGTACCTGAATAGACATCTCTATGTGGTGAGAAGGGGAAAACTACATCGTAAACCTCTAAACGGCAAGTCTAACAGGGTTAAGACTGACTTTGCCTGCTTGATTTACAGCCCCTGAGTACAGTCTTCCGATTCAGAGTAAAGGCTTTGCTGGCACTGTCCCATCATTTAAAGCAATCACACTTGTCCCATATGGATGATTTCAGGTATCTAATCTTTACACAGCTGAGCCAGTCTATTTTTAAAGCTAGCTATCTGCAGACAGGATATTGGTATAAAACTGATTAAACAATTTCATAAACAGAAAGATAAAGGATTGCTCTGGCAAAGAAACAGGTCAGTAAAATACACAAGTGCAACAGCAGAATGAAGAATATAGAGCAGTGTCCTTTTTAAAGGATACACTGTTTTTTATTCAGATTTTAAATTTGACCTTCTGAATATGCAACAAAAGCAGCAAACACACACAAACACCATTTTATAGAAAGAATATCAAGTTAACTGAATTTATATAAATAATGCAGAAGCAAAACACTAATTGGCAAAAACTTTGCAGTTCACAATCCATTGTTCTTCCTGTATATTATACAGATGTTTATTCTGACTAATCCGAGAATACAGAAAGCTATTCAAGTAGTCAGTACAAGGCTCCCAGTAAAAGTACCAGCTTTCTCATTTTAAACCTGGTCTCCTGAGAATGAGAGATTAGAGGCTTTCACTGTCCAGCTATCCCTCCTTCTGCAGCTTTACTTTTCCTATGAAGTTTCTCCTTTTTTGTTAATTTTAAACCGTGGCTGAAGATGAGAGCTTGCATCAAAAATATTAAGTTCATAAAAGTTCAATGCAAACCATGGACCAGGCAAAGAGACCCAGTATAGTGTCCCTGTGATGGAAAGGCATTTACAAACCACTCCCTACCCATTTCAAGAGAAAACAGCCAGCAGTCACCATGTGTACTACCTTGCTGACATTCATGCAGGATACTCTAAGATCTTTCTCCCAAACAAAGGAGGGAGAGATGTAAATGTGAACGACTAGCACACAAGTGAGATAAGCACAGGAGCTTGATAACAGAGATCCAAACCTGTCAAAAACCCATTTTGCCACTTTTGTCCCTTACAGAACAACTGTCCTTTCAAATACAGAGAAATTATCATCAAAACTTCATGTTTCCTCTTGCTTACCTAATGCTTTCCCACCCCATAAATAGAAAGCATGCTTAAAATTATTCTCATTCTTTCAATTTCACTTTCTGTATTTATAATAAAACATTCTCAAGGGCTATTTTTAGAATAAAAATTTATTCTGCTAGAAGAGGTCTTATCCATCTAGATAAGAGACCTAGAAAATTTTTTGGAGGCCAGACACAAATTGCTATGCATCAGTGAGTTACCACCTGCAGTACTACCTGCCTAGGCATGCACTCCATACCCAAGAAGGAAACACACTAGCTGTAATAGGTATGATAACAGGTTTGGTTCAATCTTCATAAATGCTTCTGAGAGGGCCCTCAACCTTGTGCCCCCCACAGGCTGAGAGCATGCATCCAGCCAGGTCCTGTGATTCAGAGGACATGGACATGCAGCTACCCCATACCCTACAGCATCTCTACCCAAGGTTACACTGAGTGAACAAGGCACATCTGCTGTTTTTCCCTATTGCTTGTCTTTGTTCTTTACACAAGGAATCTAGCAACACTTGCTGAGCACAATGAGTAGAAAACATGCAAAATTCCTGAAACTTGTATCCATGCTGTTTATTTAATTAAGCTCATTTCCATGACTCAGATGGAAGTTTCTTCTTCAGAAGTTGATCATCAGTATAGCAGCTGCTTACGTTTTAAAATCCATTCACTTTATAGAATGTAATACCCTAAACAGGAGACTCCTCTACACCTGCCTGCATGGCATATGTGGGAGAGGTTGGTCAGCACAGATGGGCTGCATTAAACTGTCTGCTGCAAGATCCAGTAGTCTAACTTTAGCAGCTGACTCCTTGGCTAGTTCCACTGATAATAGCTGAGATGACAGTTCTGAAGTTGCCTCTGGGTCTATCACATGGTTATCCAGCTGATGAGCTATCCAGGCTGTCCTAACCTTTGAAATATAACTTTTATTCAATTTGCCTGTCTTCCAGGGGAAATAATGCATTCGCCTTCACTTACTGCACAAGTTACTGCACAAGTCCTTCAATAAAAATCTCCCAACGGATCCTTTATGGATAGGTAGAATGAAATGTTTCAACTTGCTCAGTCTGGTTTCTTCTTGGTTCTCACTGGATATTTTTAGGCAACAATTTTGGGAGAGGTACTTTTTGACTGGACTGGTATCTTCCAGATATCAAGATATATGTTATCTTTAAAGGAACAAAAGGTAAGCAACACAAATCAGTAAGAAATTCACCCAAAATCTGTAATACAGATCTCTGAAACAGCTGCATTTACAAGATCATCTGAAAAACTTTAGGAGCCCAAATGAAGTTATTTTACAGATTCCTTTCAGCAGCTTGAACAGACCAGTTTCCAACCTTCACTTGAGAATAATTCATATCAAAGCACTGCTTCTTTTTAAGCCTTTACTCCACAGGAAGGAAGGAAGGATCACACAGAAAAGTCCTGAAGGGAGTCCAGGGTAAAGTTGATATTTACAAACACAAACCTGCTTCAGGGCTTTGTTACTTACGGGTCCCAACAAGGTGTGAGTTTTAAACAGTATTCCTAAATCTTCAAATCTCAACAATGCTGAACCAGCACTGTGACTGCATTGTGACCAGCATTGTGACTTCTGACTTAGAAGATACGAGTATCTCTGAATAGACAGATGGCATCTAATACCGTACATTATTAACAGGGATTTAATGACCAGAATAAGTAATTATATGCCAGAAGCTTATTTCAGTCAGGCTAAATAGTGACAAACCAAACAAAGCATTCAGTTATTAATGTAAAGGGGCAAAGTTATTTACAATGATTTGTTAGGTCTCCACCCAAGGCAAAGAAGAATTAAACTTCACAGAATAAACAGAGGGCAGCAGACATGGACGGATGGAGGGGGAGCAGAAGGCAGATGGAGAAAGAGAGACCACATATCCTTCAATAAGGACAGTATGTACTGGGAAAGACCAGCCATGTGGCAAGACTGCCTGAAATCTTCTAAAGGTACACCCGACACTTGTGGTTTGGGGCTTGATTTCAGAGTCAGTTATTCCTCTGCATTGCCAAATAAATCCATGTCTTTATATGTATGTTATATATGCCATTTTACATCCTTGAAGTGCTAGACACACGTGAATTAATTCCAACTATACACAAGAATCAACATAAACGCATTTACCCCCAAATAAAAATGTTGAACTACAGAACTGAATGGTTAACAACTCCATCAAGACATGTTGCCAAGCCACGTTTACCACTGAAATGTCCTGGCTCTGAATTCGATGTTTAGTTTGATGGATCATCAATTTCCATTGTGTGTATGATATCCTTTTTCAGAAGATAAATTAAAACTTCCTATCTACTTTGAATAATACAAGGAATAACAACAGCAGAAAAGCATGATCTGCATCCCCCCAGAATGTAGTGTTTGATGTTTCCCAAAGGCATGTCTATGGCTCAACCTCTGTTCTGTTTGAAAACCACTAAACTGGACCACTGACTCTGTGATTATCTCTGCCCAGCTTCTTCCAAGTAAGCTTCAACAAAACACTGCTTATTAAAACAATATTGACATAATTGCTTAGAGCCAAATGAACATTACATATCTGAATGCATCATGGTAATTCTTTTGCACATACTCTCAATCTTTCTGTATTTCTGCTTATATAACTAAAGTTTAAGTATTTTAAAGAAGTGGCTGAAATAAACCCCCAATAAAACGTGCGAAAAAAATATGTCCGATTAAATATATGAAAAAGAAAAAAGTCTGTTAGAACCATGATTACTTCTAGAGAACAAGTGATTTTACCTCTTGTGATTTTATGAAATGTTACATAAAAAACACCGGTTTTGCTCACTCCCTTCACAGTATCTTACTTTTCCATTTGAGAGGTAAATTAGTTACGCTGTTTTCAACATAAAATGCAGAGGATCGGATATTTCAAAGATCTGATGCTTCATCTCGCACAGTACTTCCTTTTACTGTATACTTTTCCTCCTCCCCTCTGCCAGCTACAGTACTTAGCCTATCAGGCTCTCAGCCACATAAACACTAACATGCTGTCTGTTCCTCCTATACTGCCCAGACGGGTGTTCCTTGCACTCTCCAAACTGCCTGTAGCTTCAGTGTCTTTCTAATGTGAGTGGACACAGGGGATATGACAAGAAACTAACAGAAAAAGACAAGGAAAAACATGTGTCATTCGTTGTCAAGAAAAGATATTGTTTTCACTCCTGCACTATTTTTTGCATTGCTGAAGCACGAAATGCTCTCTGGAAGGTTACTTATGAAGTATGTTAAGACTGCATCTCACATCAGACGGCTCAAGCTGTTGGATGACTTACTCTGATTGTGCTAATTATCTCTAACTAATTATCGCAGTCTCATGTTCAAAGTCCTGAGAAACGTGCAGAACTTGCATTCAGCCCAACTGCAAGAGATTAAAAAAAAAAAAAAAAAAAAAAAAGGACACAAAGCATAAATTCATACTCAGATTTATTCCTATTTCAATGTGTCTACCTGTCCATTATTTGACATGACTCTGCATCCCAGAACAGACTGGGGGAATAGGACCTTTCCCTGTGTACACTGAAGGTTAGTATTTCAAGGACAAGAACCTGACCTGGACAATACTTTACCCATCAGCTTCATCATTTTATAAGAAAAAAAACACTTTGGAAGATCACCAGGGAACTCTCAGTAAGGTCCATGGCTGGATAGGACAGTGGCAGAACAGCAGAAACCATCCCCTACAGCATCATTGGGGCCACATCACACTGGGCTGAAATGGGGTCATGTGGGGATCAACACGGTGTGTGTGAGACAGGTGTCCTTTCAAATCAGCTGCACAAGGCATGGGAAGTAAGGAGAGGGAAGGCTGCAGTCCCTCCAAAGACAGCGTCTTTCAGAAGTCGTGCTCAGCAACACAGCTCTGCAGTACTGCAAAGGAGCTTTTTGATAAATATTTTTCAGGACTATTCTTCCTTGCCCGGAGTTACCAAGGGAGCCTGTGCATTTGTCTGAGGACACATCGGGAATGCAAACCTGCCACATTCTTCCCTTTCAAAAATCAGATGATCAGCTGTGGCTTTAATCCTGCCAAACTTTACCAAATATAGCACAAAATTACACAGAACCATAGTAACTGCACTCCCACCATTGTTCTCATTTAAAAGAGGAGTTTGATTACATTAGGTAAATATTTGTCCTTATGTAATAACTCCCTCCAACCTTCCAAAAATTTGCTGTGTCCTAGAATTTAACTGAAGAGGGTGCTTTTTATGTCACTGCTCTGCTCCAAAATCAAGTACACTATTATACTGGGAGTATTAAACTGTGAGTAATTTTATTATAAGCAATAATAGTTATCCAGACAATTATGTAGTTGCAGTTTTTGTATTAAATCTAGAAGCTTTAAGCAAGTTCAGAGGCAATAAGAGTTGCAATGCCACCTCTGATGAGCTAAATAGCAGTTATTTATTCACAGATTGTTAAATTCTTATGGCCTGGAGACTTCCAGGAAGAAAGCAACAAAGAATTAGCTCCACATCCAAATACTGGCTCATTCTTCATGTTGATATAATTATGAAGTTTCAGTCATTGCAAAGCTGTTCACACAGCTTTATCAACCACATGCATTGCAAAATGTATGCTAACTGCAGTTTTTCCATTATAAAACTAGCTGGTGAAGTCACTGTTCTATTTCCAGCTCAGCTCTGGCACTGTGCAGATGCTCACTGCTTAGTAAACAGAGATTTACATATATATATATATATATATATATATATATATATATATATATATATATATATATACACACATACACATATATTTAAACCTACTGATGGAAAGAAAAAAAAAGAGAGAGGTTTTTGATACCCTTTAGTACAAGTCATTTAAAATAAGGTAATGAAATAAATTAATAATGAAGAGCAAATAGAGTCTGTGTGATGACTCAACACACCAGTACTCATGAAGAAAATGCTGGATTCTTGACATGTTCCATTGTAATACTCAGGAGTATACACATAGAAAAGCTTTCACCTTTTAAAATGGGTGTTATTACCACCCTAGGCAGCATTAATCAACATCCTTATCACTTACAGTAATTACATTCTTTCCAGCATTCATACATGAAGGGAAGGCATTTAAAATCTTAACTTCAGGGTTGGAAATGAAAGAACAATGCAAGCAAGCTCATTTGCCCTATGTCTTTCCTTGGCAGCTAGAGTCTTTTCTTCTTTGATCAACCTCAACGATGGTGAAAGTTTCAGCCCCATGCAAACACGTCAGCATATTTTCCTATGAATATTTGCTCAAATTATTTAATTTACTTTGGTTGCATTCACATTTATTTTCTGTGAACCTTCAAGATAAGGTGACCAGCATAAACATTTGCTCAAACAAAGGATTTATAACAAACTTGTTGACAGAGCTTTCTTTTGAAACATTGAATATTTCTATCAGAAGTACAGTTCTTACAAGAGTCCAGCTCTGGCACAAAACTTGCCAGCGACCTACTGTGTCATAAACAACCAGCATGGTTCAAACACCTCTTCTCCTGTAGAAGAATGCTCTAAAGAAATAAATGCATACATTTTTCTAAATCCTTCGAGCATAAAAATCTGTTCACAGAGTAGCCAAACAATCCATCCAGGTCTCAATCAGCACTCTCAGTGAAATTCTAATTTCAGTGCATGCATGACACTCCCACTTTTCAAGAACTGAATGTAGAAGTACAACAATGCAATCACACAAGAATACAGCCCGCGTATGATGTTTCTACCTTACCTAACCTGCAGCAGATAAAGTTTCCAAGTAAGCCTGGTGCTTCACTCAGTGACTCCGTCTCCCTAACACTGCTCTAGCAAAAAGTCCTGTGCCCTCAGCTAGAATTTGGTCCAAGGATGAAAATACTGGAAGTCACACAAGACACGCATGCACAGGCTTCATGTACAGGCTGTAAGAAAAATTGTATTAGGAGGTACATCTGGAAGGTAAGAATAGACTATTGCAGTGCCAAAAATACTTTTCAAAATAGAGCACACTTGTTCTATCCCTTTTGCTGCCAACAGGCACAGAACCGGAGGCAGCAGGGACAGGTGTTTTCTCTAAAAGTAGAATTCATTCTTTTGGCCACCTATACAACACGGTTGGCCAATGTATTCAAATCCAAGTGTGGGATCCTTCCAACAGCAACATTCAGTCACTGGCAAGCTTCACCGGGAGCTCTGCAGTTGCTTTTGGTATGATCAGATGAAAAGCTGCTGCCTGAGTTGCTGATTATAGTTCCTTTTTCCTTCTAAAACATGTATTATTTAAAATTACCTGGAAGAGTTACAACTGATTCTAACCAACTCTTTCAGCATACAGAAATACATGACTGTAAGGAGATTATAAATATATTTTCTTACAGCTGAGTAGTTCAAGCCCAACATTTAAGTGTTGGTATAAAAATATGTGAAACCAAATTGTATGACAGAGCTTGCTTTGTCAAAACACAAATGTCTCATAAAATATGCCGTCTAGCATCACAAGTAGTAGGTGATATTTTTCAGAAACTTTTTCCATACAAAATAACTATTAAAATTAACACAAAATGTTCAAAATCTAGATTTATGATTTTAATTGACTTCTGATTTGAAATGACATCAACTGGGAAGTTTATATAGTGGTTCTTTTTCAATACTCCTTCCCAAAAATTATTTCAGTTATGTAAAACATTTTCTTTAACCCTTCAGATACTTTCAATGATTACCCTTAGTTGGAAACTGCCCTAAAAACACTCGGATCTTTCCAATTGCCTGTCTCCTTTCTTTCCCTCCATTTTTTCGGATAAAACCACAAAACAAAATATTAACTATTTGTTTAACTCTAATCTGAAGGGGTCACACTTATAAAACATGAGGTAAGGTCAGATAAGGTCAGAAGAGATCAGAAATCCTCAGACAACTGCAGATGAGTTTTTTTGTTGTTGTTGTCGTCATCCCCTCTCTCCTCCCAGAGTTACAGGAACAAATCCTGCCTACAGTAAGGTCTCTTGGATTACTCTCTTCTCGCTTTGCTCTCTACAGCTAGAACTGCGGAAGCTTTCAGTTCTCTTGTAAACCCTGCTGGTAAAATAGCACCAAACAAGGCAAGTTTCCAAAGAAACTCTTCCCTATTTCATTACAATACTTTTCATTTTATCAAGTCTGTATTTTCCACAAGACATAACCCTACCTTGTCAGAAAACTTCTAGCCAGCTTGAACCTTTAACACACTTTGCCTCAGAAGCAGCAAACAAAACGGGTATTTCTCATTAGATGACAACCTGAACTCATGCATAGCTCATCTCTGCTGGCTATTCAAAACTCTTCTTCACTCCTCTGACTTGCCTATTCAAGTACTACAGCAGCAGGTTGCACTCTAGCCATGAGCTTGTTCTGATGTTCAAATCCAGTTAAAATGAATTATTAAACTGCTGAAATAAAATTAAAGTTATACAGCAATATTTCTTTCTGGCCCTACAGGCTGTACTCTGTCTTATATTATAAAAACCCATAAAATATTTAAAGTGACCGTGTCTACACAATTACACTTAATCCAGTTGAGGGGAATATACTACTAAATGAAATGAATCATGCTGGCATTTGTGTCTATGCAGGTCTAATATTAAATATAATTAAAATACTTCATTCTTTTCCTAAGAGAAATTACTAGGCTGAATACGTTTTAACAATACTAGTTACTCAACACAGTTATTTCATAGCTACTCTATACGGACTGCAAAACATAGGGACGAGATCTCAAGCAAGCACTTGGACAACTAAAAGTACATCTTGCATGATACTCCAAGTGCCTAAGCCGTGCGGTAGCCCCGGTGTGCTGCTGTGTAATGTGAGAATGTTGGCATGCATCTTCAAACCAAAGCAGTCCAAAGCTTCTGTATTGACGTCCTCCAAGGAACTCAATCCAAACCGTGTATTCAGAGATATGGATAGCTTTGATTTCACCACAAATCACATCAAACAACTATATTGACTTGAAAACACAGGATTTCTACACTAACGTTTCAAAGATTTCTATTTTTCATATGACAGCAAAGAGCAGGAGATTATGTTTCTCTTCGTGATGGTGCATTCTCCATCAAACTAAGGATGAGATCAAAATGCAGCCACTATGAAGGTGGCTCACACTAACACACAGTACTTCACGATCAGAGCAGGACATGCGGTTGGTTATCATCGATCAACTGATGCAGTTGTTGATTCAACAATGAACATTTTTCATTGACTAACTCAAATTCTTTCCAAGCTTAGTCTTAATCTCAAAAACCCAGTCTCTGCAAGATTAAGCCTAGAAACTGTATTTGGTGTACAACCAGATAAAAAATGCAAGTCAAAGCATATGCTATTTGATAAGCAGAAAATTTAGAAAACAATACCAGTTATTTCAGCTTCCACTAAGAATGCGTGAACGTATACAGGAGATTGCTGGTCCATGAGATCATTTGAGGCTCACATTTGAATGACCACTGAAGTGTGAGAGATAAGATTTTTCACATCCTCTTAAAATTATTTCTCCAGCTATTATTCCTTAGGTGTATACTGCCAGTATACAATTTTTATTCCATGAAACTTCTCTTATCCTGCATTTTGTAGAAATGTTTTGAGTATTTTAGAGATTCATGAAGAGTAGTATATTGAACCAAAACAAGATGTAAATTTTCTATTATTATAGAAAACAAATCATCATTCAATTAGTTTCTTATACTATACTGTAAACATGTATGCTCAACTCCGCAATTTCCTGTTGCCCTTTTCTCTTTGTGTAGGAGCACATCACCTACACTATACATACAGAATTATCAAAATAGCTAAGACATGAAGCATCACTCAAAACACTTACCCACAGGTGCATGCATATCCACCACTATCACACAGCCTCAGTAATCCTTTGTCTACTGAAGACCACAAAGCATCATCCATTAAATTACAACTTGAGAAAATAAGATAGCCTCTCATTTCTTTCTACAGCACAATATCTCTGGTCTCCAGTGTAAGCTGCCTGATTTGGAATTCATTTCTCTGGGACAACGTTAAAGAGCTTCTGCTGCCAGTCTCCTCTCAAAGCGTCCCAGGTGCCAAGCCCATAGTAGTTGGAAGTTAGCAAATGCTGTTAACCTCAAAAGACAAGCTCCTGGGGTAGGCATGATACACACCGTTTAGCCCATCACAGACTAACACCAACACTGTGAGTGCCACCTGCAAAACATTTGATGGTTTGTACTGAGAACAGTTCTCAGGTGTTACCTGCTCTCTGCATGGAACATGGCTTGGCAAGCAAGCATGTGTGAGCTGACAGCTCCAGATGGCTTCACAGCAGCCAAAATAGCAGAAGACAAAGCTCCACGCAGACATAAAAAGGATCCAGCCTCTCTGCACGTAGAGGAAGGCAGTCCTAAGTACATGGGAGCTCCTGGACTCTAATGGGACACTAATGATGTAACTGAAAAAACAGCACAGTTGGCCACAGGAAACAGTCTTGGTCCTTTTGGTTGTCCTCTCAACTTATGACATCTTATTCTTCATTCAGCTGTATTTCTCTGACCTCCAAACGGCCTAAGCAGGGAACAGGAGGCTTACCTAGAGCTGCTTTAAGAGCTGGCAGACTCCAGGCTTTACATAAGCTGATTAACCAGGCTTGGTGATACTTTGTGCCCTGCCATCATGGGTACAGAGACAAAAAAGGAGACAGGGGTGTCAACAGCATCTTTAGCAATTTCTCTCATCATTCTTTACGCAGGTTAAATAAAGAGCAAGACAGCAAAACCCATTGCCCTGTAGCTCAGGGAACAGTTGTGTTTTCTGGATTTTTCTGCATCTTTGCCCTGAATTTTGGCTACCCAACTGTTTTGAATAACCTCAGGGTTTTCTGTTGTAGTATGTTAAAATGTATTTTTGATTCTGTTCAGATTCTTTTGCATCATCAGTCATATTGATTTTTCATGGACTAGCTAAGACTGAAGAAGTGTATAATGTGTTATTCCTTACACACAACTCTTCTAAATGGCATCTTTGTCTAGAGAACAATGTGGAAGACCATATACTGTCCTTGATGAGTGATACCAATGCACGCTGTATTCCTTTGCTTGCCCAACAAGAGGCAGCTGCTTCACACTGGGTCTGCTAGAAATGCAGTACTCAAGCATCTATCACATTATGAAGCTGATGCAGTGCAAAAAGAGGGGAAAAAAGTCAATGAGATAGTTTATACTGTGGCCCACACATGTACTTGGTTTAGCATTGATAACACTGTTCAAGCACAACTTCTTCATGTTCCAACCTAGGGCTGTTTTATTAGATGTTCATGAAAATATCAGATGTATTCCCAAGCAAAGCACCATACAAATACAATATTAAAAATTCCCTTGTCTAGAGTGTGAAAAAGTCTCAAAAAGAGATGACACATTACAGACTGTGACTGCAGGAAAGCAGAAATCATTTCACAGTTCAGCATGACTCCAGCTGTTTAGCAAACAACCAATAAATAACACAAAGTAGCAATGGCTTCATAAAGACAAGGGAGCAACTGAAGGTGGGTGTGCTGAAGAATGAGAAGAAGCATGTTTTGGATTCAGGAAGCAAACGCAAATCAAGTTGCAAGGAGTGAAGGGGGCATGGAAAGAGCTGGTGTGCTAGGACGGAACAACTGGGATTGACCAGATCCAGAGCATAGCAAGAACTAAACAAAGGACCTGGGCACGTGATTCCCCACAGCCCTGACGGGGTGGAGATGGCAAATCAGAACAGCAACAGCTGGCCTCAGGGCCTGTTTATGAACACAGGTGTATGCAAAATGAAGTTTACTAAGAAAACTTTAAAAGGCCAACAAATATTTATTCCGGGTAGCACAGCCATTTCCACAGGCTGAGCACTTACGTTTTCTGGACGATCACTGATACCAGGACCCTTGCATTTTCTTCTAAACAACATTCTCCTCTTATGGAAACAGCTACCTGAAGATAACAAATAACTGTTCCAGTGCCTCACCACCCTCACAGAAAATATTTTCTTCCTCATATCTAATCTAAATCTCCCCTCTTCTAGTTTAAAGCCTTTACTCCGTGTCCTATCACTGCACTCCCTGACAAAGAGTCCCTCCCCAGCCTTCCTGTAGGCCCCTTTAGGTACTGGAAGGCCACTGTAAGGTCTGCACAGAGCCTTCTCTTCTCCATGCTCAACACCCCCAGCTCCCTCAACCTGTCTGCTTTGGAGAGGTGCTCCAGCCTCTGAGCATCCTTGAGACCTCCTCTGGACTCTCTCCAACAGGTCCATGCACTTCTTGTTCTGGGGTTCTGAGTGCAGTTCTCCAGGTAGGGTCTCATGAGAGCAAATTAGAGGGGGGGGATTCTTTTCATCTCCTCAAGTTGCTATGATATCTATTTTGCAGAGCAAGGATGGCTCAGCTGTATGTGCATGGTTTGACAGAACAGTGAGGGAGAAGGCAAAACTTCTCAGTACAATTCCCTCTGGAGTTTGTCCTTTATTATTCTATAAATATCCTTCCAGTTTTAAAGTTTCACTTCAAGCCCTGTCACATAGTATATCACTCAGAAAGTGTCAAAAGTACAGAAGCAAAACTGAAATGAATTAAAATCATCTTTTGAACCATCTGATTCCTGGCAAAATAGAAAAGGACAGGATGAGCAATGGCACCCTTGGAATTGAAACAAGGATAACAGAATTTTAATCCATCTCTATAGAGCTTATCTTCCATTTAGAGTATTTTGGGAAGAAGTTGACATATCTGATCATAAGGCACAGACAACTCAGCGGTTGAAGGGATTTGCAGCTTACTAAACAAAATGGTATTTTTCTTCTATTTTGCATCATCAGGTAAGCCACACCTAGGACTTGTATAGCAGTACACTATTCAAGTATACTTGCAAGTATACCCTCACCCCTCATTCTGTTCAAGGAGAAATTGCATCGCACTTTGACACTGGAATTCATTTTTCAAACATTAGGGAAGATGAAAGAAAAACAAGAATATGAGGTAGAAGTAATATTAGTGCATTTGAGAGAATTTTGAAACAAAATCCATGTGATAACTTATTTCTGTGTACATTATGTCCAGCAGATTCAATGATAATGAGTGATCAGGTAACATTTAGTAGTTTGATCAGTAGCAAGTGATCATCCTTTAGCAGCAACACGTCATCTAGAAGAATGCCTGGCAGAAGTACATTACGTGTATTTCAGAGAGCTACAGCCAAAAAAATAAATAAATAAAATCAAACACTCCTTATGCTCAATTAACCCTGATATGAACAGAACAAGGAAATAGAAGGTGTTTTTTGTTTGGTTGTTTGTTTGGTTGTTTTTTGTTGTTGTTGTTTTTAATGTATTCCCCCAGTTTCTCAAAGTTATACCACATGCCAGTTATTTAAAATTAAGTGTCTATCAGAAATCAGGACAGAAGGCTTGACTATAAGGCTATTACTAGAAATGGCAGGGAAATTTTAAATATCTCCATGTGAGATTCTGCAGGTCTTGTCAAATAAAAGTTTTTCATGAAGCAAAAAGACACACTCATGATACTCTAGCAAGAAAAAAAATCTAACTTTTCAGCTAGGAATATGTACTCACATTTTATCGTTGGGGGAAGAAAATCAAGTATTTCTTAGTACACTAGAATATTTTGTTTTTGACAGCTGTAAGATACTCACAGCATCACATTGCTCCTTCTTATTTTATCAATGTATTACTAAATGGCAGCAGAAGTTCAAGCCACCATTATTTCGACTGTTCCTGGCACTTCAGCTGTCACAGCGCATATCTTTTCCTCTGACCAAATCACATGGATTTACTTCAGAGTATTATAGAGATCACGCAGAAACATTGCAACTCCAAGCCCTCCCCTGGCCATGCCTTGTTTGCCTGAACTGCAGCAAAAAAAATAAATAAAAATCCAACAAGCCACAGTGGGAAACAGTTTAATATTAAACTGATGTGTAAAATAGTATATCTTCTCATCCCAATTACTGAAACAAAATACTTCTTTTTCAGGGCTATTTTTTTTAAATCAAAAATATCTACATTAAACAATTAGTTTTAAAATAACCTTAGAATCTGTCTTCTACACAGGAATTTCATCCTTCTTGCAGTTGTGTTCTGAGCTTGTTTTCAGTTCCTGTCATATACATTACCACCCAAGGAGCATGACAAACAGATGTGCATGACCTTTCTAAAACAGGTATTGCTTGATAACTGCAGCCTTACGGTCTAGGTCTGTCCCTTGCAAATTTTAGTTCTTTATTTAGGATAAAAAAACAGCCGAAGCATCAGAATTTTCCACCTGATGGAAATCCTGAATCGGTTCAGCTCAGCTACCTTCTCTGGCTTGTCAATGCTTCTGGCTCCACGCAGAAGACTACTTTTCCCAGAGCATTGCAGAGGAGCAATTTCTTAAACCAGCCCACAAAGGTAACAGCAGACCACTCACTGTGGGCAGTGGTGATGTACCTGATGACCATCAGCTGTCATAATACATGAGAAAGTAAATTCCAGGTAAGAGCTTGATCAGTTACTCTTGTTTGCAGACTCACTGCAGTCCCTAGCAGTCACAAACACTTTTAAAAAACAAACATAAAGTGATCTCATTTTATTACAAGCATGACCAGTATGGAATATTTTCTTGGAGGCTTATGCAGAAATTTCTTGAACTAATTTTCATTTCCTATGTGTCACAATAAAAGGAAAATTGTAGCAACACATCTTCCAACCAAAACACATGGAAAAACCCTTTATTTTATTTTTTTTCACTTTATTTTGCTACCTGTTATACAAAGTTCAAAAAAAAACCCCGTAATTTATTTTTCAGAACCAAGTTTTCATCTTTCTTTCCCACAGATTCAGTAGGGGGAGGAGAAAAACGGGGAGGGGGGAGAAGACTTCCTGTCACATAAATAATGAAAAAGATACTCAAAGACTGAAAATTTCACATGAAGCTTTTGAAGTTATTTTTACTTCTTTATACTTTGTCGCATGCTTTACCCGCTGTTTTTTCTTCTTTGGTAGCTTGACAAGTTCTTTACAAAAAAAAAAAAAAAAAAAAGATTTTTAAAAGGCTGAGGGGAAGGGAATTCAAGAAGTTTTCACTGATCTTGTCCAAATAGAAGAAAGATTCTTTTTGTTGAGTATGCAAACTGCAATCCTTTGAACAAAAGTCACTTGATTATCATGATGCCAAGTCCTTTCTCAGCTGAGAACTTATACAATGCATGCTCCATCCACAATAACACAAGTGCAACGGGGGAGGGAATTAAGACATTCTCCTCCTTTGGCCAGGTTCATCATATAGAAATGATGTTTTGCCTTTCAGGCGCGAAGAGGTGTAGTCTTTTGTTCTATTATTCTTCTGTGAGAGAATGCCTGGTACAGGTGGATGAGGTGACAGATCAGTGCCCACATGTAACACGGGCAGGCAGCCCCGCCAGCCAAGGAGGCAAGCAGAGCTCCCAGCGTCAGTCTGCATCGAGCTCATTTCCTCAGAGCTTGCTGCATTACCCACCAAATGGTTACAAAACAAAAGCAAATCTCCCGAAAACCACTCAACAGTAATCTCTATAGACATTTCCAGCATCAGCCAGCCAGAAGGCAGACTCACCTTTCTCCTTAGCTTACCTTGACACCCAGCTTTCCTTCCCCCTGTTACATATGCTGCTCCCCAATCTGCCAACCAGGCCAGAGCCTATTAACCCTTTAGAAACTGCCGTGCTTTCCAAATCCTACCACAAAACACAAATTTATAACGCAAATGCAAAGTAATGAGACCTAATCTATATAAGAGTAAGGAGTGAACCTTATAGAAAATGGCTCAGTGAAAATGGTCCATGCCTCATCCAGCTTGCAAAAGCCAGGAACAGTCACATAGCAAAGTGCTGCTGCTCATCGTGTTCAAGCCTCCATTTCATAAGTTTCATCTTGGCTCTATTTCCTAGGAAAAACCTAGAGAACCAGATGCATCAACTTCTAAATCCCTTTTCCTCTTCAGTTAAACAAACATTAATCATGTTATGATAGCCACATGGGTGCTGAGACCTTCAGCAGCTAGTACTCCACAGGCCACAACGCACCCAGAAGTACACTGCATTAAATGGGCACCAAGCACAGACACAAAAACAGGGAAGTGTTCTCAATCTGCAGTTCTCACATTCAGATAAATACATTTGTGAAGTAGATAGAATACATAATTTTACATATGTCCCACTGTCTTTTTTTTTTATAAGAAAAAAATACAAACAATTCACAAATGTGGACTCTCAGTGTACCAGCAGTCTTCTTTTGCAGTCTCCCAGTATAAAGAATGTGGGAATTTAAAGGTTTGAAAAACATATATTATCTAAGCCAAACTGGTTCCTTCAAGTCACTAATAGCTTTGGAGAAAATTCTCCTGTGAGGACAAAGGGGTGATGAGATAGAAACCCTGTTCTGACCTAATTTATGAATACCATGTGTGGCCAGACTGTAGAAGTATTTTCCTCATGATCAAAAAGAATTACTGGAAGGCTTATTGTATACATATGTTGATTAGCTTTAATAGCAGAACTGTTAAAAAACTAGCAGAAAAGAATATAACAGACCGTGCCAACTTCTTGAAAAATCTGCACATCAAGAGAATTCAGAAAAATGTGTAGGGAGTTAACTTATGTACGTGGAATACCCCATTCCTCAGCTCTCACAGCCATGCAGCATTCCCATCCTTCCAGTAGGAGCTTTCCCACTTCCTAAAACAAAATGCTTATATCTTCCTCATACAGCAGTAACACGGAGTCATCTCCAAGGAAAAAAATGACAACTAAGTAACTCACCTAAAAGCCTCCATGAAACAGAAGTTCGATGAGTGATTTCAAAACCAGAGCAGAGACTACGCTGTGTCTGATGGTGTGGCACATACCTACAGCTTTCCAGACCATTGACATGAAGCTGCTATTCACACTGAAGCCTCCCTCAAGTAATCAAGTCTCATGTTTTTTCAGACACACTGCATAAATCCCAAGTAGCACTTCCCTGTAGCAGTCACAACTGTGAGCACAGAATCTTTTTTCAGCCTCTGATTTACACTACAGCATCACTGTAAAATGCCTTCTGCACTTTGGGGATATCTGAGAACAAGTTTGCTTTTTTCTTTCTTTCTTTCTTTTTTTTTTAATACCATATGAAACAGCACCAGAGATGTTACACACAGATAAACACACATGCCCACCCCCTCACCCCAAGAGGCCATAAGACCTAAAACAAAGATACAAAGTAAGTATCCTATTACCAGTTAGTGATGCTTGATAACTACATTTCAAATAAGGCTCACAAGTAATAAGCAGTAATATAAAAGAAACCAACAGCCTGACATCTTTGTTGTTCATTTTCTTCTTTTTTATGTTGTCATCATCATGAAAGCTTTGAGCTCAATTTATCCTTTGGATGGCTGAAGAGCCACACTGGGAGAGATTAACAAGCATTTGAAATGTAATAGCAAATTTAGTTTCAAACTGAAGGCCTACATCTCCTGCCTTTCTTTCAACAGGATTATTGAACGCAGTTCAGAAGCACATTTTAGTTTCAACTTTTTCCAATGACCACACTCCTATCCTTTGTGGTAATACACCCCAGATAAAGTCCTACAGTAAAAGTTTGATCCTATTTACACTTAAACATTCTTCCTAACCTCTGATAAGAACACATAGAACTCTAAAGAGCATCAGGGTTTGCTGATTCACTCCAAAACGCTTTGCTACAAACCAGCGTCTTACTGAACCCTTCTCAGCTGTTCAGGTTGGTTCTTCACCTGACCATGTTCAGCCCCAGTGAACACCAGACACGAGCTGTGCAGCGATGCCATTCACCTTGGAGGCACGTGTCTTCCACGAGGACAATCAACCGAGCCCGTGCTAGAGCAGCCCTCTGCGCTCCTGGTCAGCTGCAAAGGAAAAACAAAGTGCCCTTTGCTGGAAGGGCACATGACACATCACAGACACTGATTTATCACAAGTATCTGCTGCCGACACTAGCTGAGCTCTAGAACTTGCCCATTAACGAGACCCATCAAACTGTCTTAAGGGTCATGAAGTAGATACCTACCTACCTGAAGACAAACAGGAAGGCAAAACAGCCAAATGCAAAAACATTTGTAATTCACCAACTGCTTCCTGTGTCACAGAGGTGCCCAGTTACCACGGTGTTAGAATTGTCTTGTTCCTAAGTGGGAAGTAACAGCATTCAGACAATTATGGATGTTTTCTAAGCTATAAGGGAAAATAAGCGTTATTTTGTCTTTTCTGACTGTTAGAGATGTGGAAATGCCCAAACTCCCTCAGAATTCTACAGGAGCTGAGGTGGGCTGAAAGGAAGAGGAGGAGAAAGACAGCTACAGCTTGTATGATGCTTCTCCCCAGAGTTTTACCAGGTACAAAACAGGCCAGCATGGATTCAAATTTCTTCTTTCAGCAAAACGATGTCCAGAGAAAAGTACTCATGAAATTCCCATATTCATGATGCCTGAGTGATGAGCAGAATTTAGATTTGTCGTGTTTAAAATTTTACCTGCTTCTGACTGCAGCCTGGAGCTCCACAAGCTGCTCCCCTGTGCCAGGGAAAGAAACCACTGGCACAAGCTCTGTGCTACCACAGATAAAACTGTGGCTCTCCATGGCTCTCCAGCTTTCAGAGTTGCCAGCCTTCATATAGACAAAATCCTATACCTCTTTGCAAAGAAAAAACATCCATCAGCTTCTCTTTCCATATAGGTGAAAGTAAAGAAAGCAGAAATATTTTTTATAACCTGATAACAACCTCAAGCAATTCCAGGGTTAAATCCAAATATCCTGGATACCGTAAGTGCTTTTACATTTATTAAACTGCCTTTCACATTCACTTCAGGCACTGGACCCAGTTCTCCTCTTAATTACAGGTTTTACAGTATTTTAATCCAGAAAACCCAACAGTCAGATAGGTCATAGACTTAGACATCTAAGTATGTTGATCTGTTTTTCTGCAGGAATAGCATTTAAAATTCTATTGATATCAAAAGGAATGAAACTTTGAAATAAAGATGCAATGCATTCAATCCTTTGATATTCATTGAAATATCATGATGAATTCACCAGAGATTAAAATGGCACAATCAATTTAATTTCTCTTTCCTGAATATAATACCTGAAGTCATAATTTGTTAAGAGTCAGAGGAGTGAGTACGGCTCACTGCTGCATCTGAGATGCTGCTGAGCGCAGGATCTAACAACAATAATCACATTTATTGTCTTTGAAAGGCCACATTCCTCAGCTCAATTTCATCTAGTGAATACTTACTGCAGTGCCTTCTGCTTTCCCATGCTAACAACCACCACACTTGGCAGTCACCTGCACCAAAATCCCTCTGGGTGGCAGCGGCACAAACTTGGCACAACGGTGCTGGGGCAGTGGCAAGGGGCAGGAGCTGGAGGCAGCCTTCCCTACAGGAGGGATGGGGCATGCCAGCAAATAGCTGCAGTGGGCATAAAAAGAACTAAATCCACCCTGGAAGGACAACCTCAGGTCCAGGTACCCAACCATCATGTTGGATACTGCTACAGAAAATACTTGTCCACTGACCAATTTATCAGGAAGCACAGAAGAAAAAGCAGGAGTTAACATAGCAGACTGCTCTGAAGGCAGATGTTTATTCTAGACTGCTTCCACTTACATAAAACAGGCACACTAGAGGAGGCTTTTATTTGGTTAACACACTAAAGAGTGGATGCTTTTATCATTCAAGATTTTGCAATGTTAATCCTGCAAGAATGGCTGGACTGGAGCTATTTATCATCTGGCACTTTATACTTTGTTTCCATAGAAGGAAATGAAAAAGGCCAGGAAGGTTCAGCCAATTTGTCTTTTAATACTCTTTATTGGCTCATTAATGATTAATTCTTTTTAACACTCTGCCCTAGATCCTAAATTCACAATAGCTCAATGTAGATGAAAGATTTCAAATCCCCATCTCTCCTCCCTCCTCTTTTCTAGTTCCTGAGCCTACATAATAAAATATCTGGCACTGCTCAGCACACTGCCGTCTAAGGAAATCATCCAGGACAAACACAACTCACACACACACCAATCGTTGGAAGATTAAATGCTGCAAAAGATGAAATGAGCAAAGATCACAACCCAATCCAGTCCTAAAGAGCCACAAACAGTAAAGGACCCACTCAATGATAAAAGCTGCCACTGTTCAGCCACTAAGTCTGCAAGTTATTTATGCCTAGTGCTGCACTACTGCAGTACTGCAGCACTCGACTATTCTCAGTTATTGAATTCTTTTTTGAAGGAGCATGGGTTTATTACTTCATCGTATTATTTAAAGAGGAAAATATTACTGTTCCACAATCAGAAATCGAAGATAAGTCTTATAAATGCCACATACCAATAACATTATTAATTTGAACATTTCTTCTGTATTAATAAAAGCTACAGCCCTGATCACAGTGTTCTTTGCAAGTCCCACAGCAATTTAATAATAGTACATTTGTCAATACAGTGTCCTATATGCTGTAATATGCATTAGAATATTCTATACAGATTCTTCAAGGATTTCAGATAATCTCTTCTGGTGAATAGTGCCTGAGCCTTTTCCTACCACATAGATCAAGAAGTATTTTATGGTCAATGCACATACCCATTTTGCATCTCACTTCTGTTTAAGGATAAGGAAGCAAATAACCACTTCTACAATGTGCTTTGAGATCTCTGGAGGAAGGATGCCATTTCTGTTCAGTATTTTTACTGATCTGCTTACATGCTGTTAATAGCTATAACAATTCATAGTGGAGGTGATTGCATTTCAGTGATCCCAGATGGAAAGTATGATATAAATATCAGTCTCACTATTAAACTCCTCAAATAGACCTACAAAAATCAAGTAATAAAATTAACTGGAGGAACTAATAGCAGAGTATCATTATATGATCTTGTCATATGTAACAGTACTTACCATGGAAAGAGAAATGGAGCACCCGTAGCAAGCCTGTTTGAGCAATACCACCTGCTGACACACTTTTGTTGTTTGGCACATTTTTGTTCACACAGCTACAGAGTGAGACTACACTGTGGGTTCAGCAAATATGGGATTAGTTGTAATCAGAAGGTAGGGGAGAATCAGGACAAAGACTGATTTATAACAGATGAATACATTAGCACATACCTAATTTACTCAAATTGGTTGATTTGACAGTACTTTAAAACAACTTTAAGCAGGGGATATTAATGAGGTTAATCTGCTATTGAAATCACAGGTGCATAGATCTTTTTTAAAAGAAAAAGTTCTCCTGGATAATGTGACACAGTCATCTGCCTGCTGGTCACCTGCTCCAGTGAGCTTACACCTGCAGGGCTGTGAGCCTTTGTCCACAGCACATTATGCTGCTAATGTGGAGACAAACATCACTATACCAGGGACTAAAATGAGAAATACAATCTTTCCAGAACACCACTTCTAACAAGGATGACTATGAGAAACTTGGGAGGAAGGCCAGGGCTTCTACTGAGAAAAGAAACTGGATTATCCTCCCTGCAATAGACTGCTAATAAGGATGTGGGCAGTGGCAGCCTGTATTGTCCTGCCAATACCCTAGGAGTTTCAAGGGAGACTTCTGTCACTCAGACTGTCAGTCCAAGCACTTCCCCAAGTCCAAAAATCATGTTTAAAATTAGATTTGTTGGAATGAGGCAGTACAATGTAACATCCTTATGCAAGGGCAAGTATCTGTGCCTTCTAACTTTCACTTTGTAATGATCCAGAATATTTTGCTATTAGCTCTGTATTTTGAAACATATACAAGCCTGCTAATAAGATTTCATTAAACAATATGCAATCTTAATCAGAGGTCATTACCATCATTATATATAATTACCCAATTTGAAATGTAGAATTTTACAGATAAGGTATTCACAGGAAAAAATGTTTCATGCCTGCAGTAGGTTCTTTTGAGAGATGAACAGGCAGACTTCAACAGCTTTGTGAAGGTAATATATAGATGGGAAAGGACAATGTCAAGTCAATAATGGTTTATATATCTCATTCATTAGAGTAAATAACCTTAGCGCCTTCAACATATGCAGAAGCTTCAGTGAATACATATATTTACATCTGAGTATACAGGACAAAACTGTAGCTCTACCATTTGTCTCAAATGAAGAGGAATCATATATAAGCATGTAAAATTCTGTGCAATGCATTTAACCCAGGTGATGCATTTATCTGACCCATGACAGCTATTTTTGTTTGGTTGTGGGGTGTTGTTTTTTTTTTTTCTTTCTGTTTTGTTTTGTTTTTTTAAACTTTAGTTCCCTAGGTAGAGTAACATTTTTGGCCCAAGGACTGATGCTGCCACTCTACAGCCTATTTGAAAAGCTAAAAGCTTGGGTATCTCAGCAGGAAAAGTTCCTCTTAACTCAAAAGTGAAGATCTTAGAGGCGATTTAATACTGGAGGAGCCAGTTCATCTCTAGCCATGTATCTGAGTATCTCTAATTAAAACACCACATAATCAATATAGGTAAAAACACATTTCTCTGTGTTGATGTGCTGAGTAGTCTGCACTCAAAGTACTTCAGACTGTTTCCCAGTCATTGACCATATGAAAATTTGTGCAAGAAAAATAAAATTACCCAAATCTTTTTCTATCTTGCTCATCACAGAATCAACACTGTTGGAAATGCCTCCAGAGTTTAATAATCCCCAAAAACTCATCACTGATTCTGCTTTTCTATTCCATTCCTCCCCACCATGTCGTTCTCATTGCAGTCAGACAGGAAAGGATGGAAACTGATGAAAATTACTGGGTCAAACCAATCAAGTGCTGGTCCAGGGCACCAGAAATGTGCCAGCAAGCACTGTGGCCTCTGCACCTGGCACCTCTACAGCTCACCCCACAAAGCTGAGACAGGGCTGCTCCACACAGTACCTTATGGAGCAAAGGATGGTCAGAGTCTCAGGTCACATTCTTCTTTACATTCTCACCACTACAAACACAGACTTTCAAGGCTGTAGCAAGGCAAAGTAAAATAAAAACTCTCAGCATTCACAAACATAGCAAATACTAGGTTTTATTACTTTTTGAAGAGTGGTAGATATTCACTTCTTTAAGATTACGTGTTATAACAACTTCAGGAAAAAATCATCTTTGGCTGATAAACTGTGTTTTTTTTTGCATCTTAAACTTCTCCATCAGTTGAGTAGTACTTTTTTTTTTTTTTTTAAAGATGTCCCTTTTCACAGTCGCACAATAAATGTATTTAAAGGCCTATGACAAGGCCATGACATGCTTTCCTTGCTTCCTGTACCTTACTTCCCCTAACATCTTCATGGCTAATAGGGATGCCAAGTACCATATATTGCTGTAGTTCAGCTTCTCCCTTCACTAGGCCTTTCTACTGAGCAGTTCACAGCCTGCCTTGAAGATCTGAAGGGTTTGAAAACCCTGCAGGACAGAGCCTCTGAGGACATCACTGTGCAAGGTTTACTGCCATATGCTGATCGCTGTGGGTGCTATGAAATCCTGAAGTGCCCTTGGGATCCCACAACCATTTTAATCTGCTCCTCTGCAACCATATGCAATATAACATACAGACATCCAGCAGTTTACTTTCTGTTCACATTCATCTTTTTCGCTCTCCCTTCCCCAGCCTTTTTCCACAATCAGCCGCTGGGAACAGACAACTTTAGGAGTCCCCAGCCTTGTTCTGGCAATCAGCAACACAAGGCACTCCTGGGAAAGCAATGCCAGCAGCAGCTCCCAGTTGCAAGCAAAGCTTCAAATCATTCTGAAGTGGTTTGAGTGCCACAGCTGCAATCCTGCCTGCTCCCAATTATACACACAAAAGTCCCAAAGGCCTCACTTGCACAAAAAAAAAGTCTGTGCTCTATGTTATTTTAAGTAAGTATGTAGTCCAATTGATTTCAAAGAACCTACTCGCGTGCTGAGCTGGGCATATGCTTAAATACTTCCCTGAAACAGCGCCAGCTACTACCTCACCCGCACTGATTCCTTCACTGCCTACCTCCTCCCAAGGTGGCAGAGCAACATGGGGACAATGGTGTCCAAATGGATTGTTCCCAAAAATATTGTAACATCCTGATCCAAGCATGCACACAACCTGAAGTGTGGCCTGAGAAAGATCCCATAGTTACAGTCTCTGCAATTCCACATTAGGAATAGAGATAAGAATCTCATCTTCTGTTTGCCAAACACAGCATTTTCTCCCATAGCATCTTCACTGACGCTGAACATCTGAATTTTAGTCTGGCACAAATGCACCTGCTAAAACCCTGCCATGTGTGCCTGCTCCAGAAACAATTTCAGTTAACCCTCACTTGGCTGGAGCAGCATGAGCGTGTGCAACATGCTGGATTGGACTCTGCTTCACTCCAGAGGGATTCAAGAGTAACAGCACCGAAAAAATAAAAAATAAAAAAAAAATCCGGTCCACAGAGATGGTGGCAATATTCCATGCCATTTTATGTTACTATACATATGTTACATGCATATAAAAATATTTCAAAGAAATCAGTAAACTGTAAGCTACACAAGCCCTCTGAAGTGCAAAGAGAAACCTATCCTGCCTTTGTTTGGATTCATTATCTACTTGCCTTATACATTCTGAGGAGTTCAGAAGTCACCCAAGATAAATAGCTGATAATCATCTGATACCTTCATGTGATCTCCTCTCTGCAATTTGCATTGGCTTTGAGTTTCCAGATGAAGACATCTGACGAAATAGTGCTGGGATTAATTTTAGCCTCCTCCTGAAGATAGCACACTGACTCCAGAATAAGGCTATAATACTTGACAGGGCAGAATATTTCCCTCTCCAACATAATCTGTTTCAGGTTTCACAGGGCAGAAATAAAGTGCACAAAACCAAGCAAGGAAGTGTTGTGAACTTAGGGGGCAGAGAAAGAATTAAAAATAGCATCATTCTTCCCAGTTTGCAAATCAGGTTTTGCAGCCTGCACCTGCAGGGCAGCATGCACAGCACACAGCTGAACACAACAGCAGCTCTTTTAAATGAGACATTCACTAAAGCTTGTCAAAAGATGGCACACACACAGTTTTGGTGTTTTGATAGAAGAAATTTCTCTAGCTTTTACATCCAAGTACCTGCAGTAATAGACTAACTGCAGGAAGCTTTAGTTCCACAAGGAACAGAGGCATTCGTGCAGTCACAGGCAGGCATCCTTCAGCCCAAAGTATTACATGCTGTCCTTGCAGAACAGGGCGGCAGGCAATTAATTTTAGCATATACTCCACAGGAGAGTTAACACAGCTTCAAGACTGTATTATCTTGATTTTTCACAGACATGGCTGACAAGAACAGCATTAGAGAAAGCAGTCAAGCCTCTCTGCTTCTCAATCACATAAAGGAGCACAGTTCTGCCCTCTCATACACAGCAGCCTGCCTGTAGCTCCTTAATATGTTCACTTTGAGTCATGAAGCTTTCAAAAATGAGCTCATGCTTCACTAACTTTGTGTCCTCATCAGCCAAAATGCCATCAGGTGTTTGTAAAGAGATTTTTTTGGACTACTGTCAACGAAGAAAAAAAAATCGACACTGTTAGCATGGTCGTATACCCTAACAATTTTAACTGAAGTAAAGAAGTGAAAAGTATTGACTGGTAAGGTTGCTCAGATCAGTTGAGCTGGGGAAGAGGACATTTCTGAGAGCATCCAAACTGCACTAGGAAGGAGGAGACTAAAAACTGAATTCTGGAACTGCCATGGAGCTGAGAAGACAGGGCTTGGTACATGTCAAGTCCACAGCTCGAGGGAAGCAAGTGCAAGCTGTGGTAGCAGAAGAAATGAGGCTTCTTGCCCTTCACTGACACGACAACCTGACCTCCTCCAGTCTGCTACAAACCAAGCCACCAAGAAAACCCTTGCAACTTTTCCTCTCTGCCCCAGAAACAGCAATCAACTTATTTGTGTCTAATCCACACCCAGAGAGTGGCACAACCATCTCCATTTCCACAGGCACATTGCCTTGGAAATACCTGTGTGGGAAGAATGCGATTTTATACCTTTGGGGGGATCTCAAAATACTTGACTGCCCAGTAAAAACTGTTAACTTACAGATATGTGGAAAAGTAAGATACTTGCCGTTCATACCACAAGACATGTACAAGCAAATAAACTCTAGGGTGTGTATATATTTCTGCCCAGAAATACATGTGTGTGTGTGTATATATATATATACATATATATATATATATATATAAAATAAGTGCCGCCTGAAAGAAAAAAAAAAATCATGTTCTGATACTTAGATATTAGTAGAATGAAGTGATATATTTTGCATGAACTACACCATAAATGAATTAAAGCGGAAGCTAACACAGACTGAAGCTATATTATTTGTTATATAGACTTTCTCTTGCCATGGTATGTGCTTGACTCTATTAGGACATGACTGTTGCCATACAAGTAGACTTTGGGGAATTATTTTTGAACTGATGTGCTCTAATGAGACATTCCAACAGAGGCTACACTTTTTGGCACTTGAAAGAGAATGAAGTGGGATGAAACCTGGGGCAAAAAGATACAGGAGCAGAAGAATATCCCAGCTTAACTCAAGCAGATGAAAGTGCTGTCTGACCAACAATGCAAACAGAGGAAAAAGGAGCAGATGGATTCAGCAGATGAATTCAAGAGACAAATATGTCAATGGGCCGGGAGTCCTTGACACAAGGACACCTGTCTTGGAAAGCTGTGGAAAACAAAGTAACAAGGAACAAAGAAAACAGAAGCCAGCCTCACAGGCAGAGGTGAGCAAGACTGTAGGACAGCATGGAAGCTGTCAGGGCAAGGAGATGAAAAAACTGTCACAACCAAACCCAGCAGAATCAGTGCTTCAAGCACACACTAGCAGCAAAAGTAGATGGATAGCGTTACCCTAAAAACATCAAATTTGGGCTGGCAAGGAGGGGTAGCCTTGCTCACCAGCTCAGGCAGCTCCTGACCCGTGGCTCCGATCAGCCTCGCGGTGCTACGATGGTATTCACAACCCTCCATGTGCCAAGGCGGTGACATTCAGCATCACCTCTGCACCAGCAGTCCAGGGACCTCTCGCCAGGTGACAAGACCCGGGGACGTGAGGGATAGCCGTGCTGGGGCTAGGAGGGCCTGGCTGCGCTCACAGCCCTTCTCACCAACAGCTTCTCTCCTTCCCACGGAGCCAGGGAAGTCGCATACTGTAAGAGACGGCTGTGACATTTTAGGCCAGACCAAATAAAAGACCTTGCCTGTAATCCTAGACTTTTACAGTCAACAGCAGTTGTCTTCAGAAGCACCAGGATTTCATCCATGACATTCAGCCACCTCTGAGGTGAGAATTGCATCTAATTCTGCAGAAACGAAAGTTGAAATGCTCGTGACCAAAAGCAGCACATACATATCTGAAAGCTGCTATGTCCTGTTACATGCATTTTTATTTGTTTGGTTTTAAAGGTAATCTTTAAAATAGTTTTCAAAGAACTTTAGATATTAAAACTTATTTTAAAAATTGTGTATTTTTACAGACTGAAAAAGAAAATGAAGCAGTATCTGAGCAACAATGTTCTGTCCTAAACAAATTTGTGAAATAGTAGCAGAAAAAATAAGGAGAAAGGCTGTAGTGTTCTATTTTGTAAATAAAGCAAACAAAGTTAAAGGCAAATGAGTTCTTGAGTAGGGAACAGCGATCCAATTGCTACATGAAAGCATTTTTGCATATGCTGCAGCAGATTAAAAATATTAAACTGACATGTGTCTCTGCTTTGTCTACAGGACACAGTTTGTCTGGAAAGCTTCAAAAAGAAAAAGAACTGCAAGATTTAGAAGAGGCCATTAAGAATTTAAGTTGTGTTTTATTAATAGATGAATACTGGCATGTTGATAACAATTTTGTGATTTGTTTCAGTGCATTAACAGAATACAAATTAACATAGCTAATAAAACACAAAGCTAATATTCCCTCTTAATTTTCTGCTTAGTACTCAGCAAAATATAAGTTATGATGGTTAAAGAATTTACCAAAAATGAGGAAAATATGCAACAGCTCTTATACAAAAGAACTGTCAAGCTATTCCTTCTCTAACCAATTAATCACATCAGGAGAACACGACAAGGGCTTTTAAGTTTTCAGCACTAGAGTCTCAATATCAAATTCAATTAACTCTCCTGAGTTTCTGGTAGTAGGGCAGGAGGTATGATTTTGCACAGTGTGGTGCAATCCTGTACTAAGGTTATACTAATTTATTTATTTATTTATTTTTGAAAAAATGAGCAGGCAAGTAAACTATCAGTTTTCATGACTTTTGCTTCCTATTACTCCTTTCAAAGTATTTCATCTCTCCTAAAGTTAGTCCTGCATGGACAAACTTCGATTAAAAGAAACTGGAAGACCTATAAATCATAACTTTTTTTACATTCTCCATTTAAAGTTACAAGTCCACTACTTAATTTCTGATCATTAATCATTAGGGAAATACTTTATGACAAGTGTAAGACACAAAGTAAGACACTGAGAACTAAAACCTGAGCAAAATTTTAGTTGAGATGTCTCAAGTAGAATTTGTCTAGATTTTCTTTAAAATTTGTGCAAATACTATAACTTAAGTTTTCTAAAAACAATTTTTCCAAAGTGAAAAGTGCAAAAACTGAAATGTTCAATTTTTTTCCTTAATATTATGCCCAAATATTCCACAATTCTGAAAAAAATATACATTTTCATACAGATGAAAATAAATCATGAAAATCAGATAATTCACTTAGCAAAAACTCCCAGAATTTTCTAATCTATGTGCCCTGTCTTTTTAGGTTATTTACATGAAAGCACATGCAGAATTCTGCTATGGACAAATAGCAGAAAAAAATGTAATACTGACAGGATATATGCATATTTTATACATATACACACACAGACATCTCACTAACAGAATTAGACTGATTCAATTACAGAATAAAAAGTTTTTGCAAATGGCTAATTCACTCCAACTTGTACTGAATGTTTGAAAGCCTCTTGTCATGAACAATACACAGACCAAGAACTCATCATGCAAATTCAATGAATAACCTCAACTGTATAACTTTTTTCCACACAAGCACTGTTTTTGCAGCGTGGATGAATAAAACCTATTTTATCAAAAATTCAATTTGTTCATTTTTATCTGATCTCTGAATCAAGGCACACAAAGAAGGGAGAGAGGTTTCACTATAACATCAACCTGTTACCAGTGCCAACCAAGTAACATCTCTTCAAAACCTCCAGGCATTTTACACATCACTTAACTGAGCCTCTGAACAAATAATTATTGATTTTAATTAGATCTCTCATAACATCTCTCTGAAACCATTTCTTCATCTGTGACTACCTGCTCTCAGAGTGAAAGCAGAATGTATGTGTTTTTTATTGGATAATGAAATTAAGCCTAAAAAAATACCATCTGCTATCAAACATCCTATAGTTAATATATTTATGGATATGGTGTCATCAAAATTATCTATAACCTCAATAAATGTGAATTTTGATCTCTTTATTAACTAAGCTATCGAACATGTTTGCCGAGCTCTTGACTAAAGGTCATTTCATTAGCAGCAAACTCTGTCTGCAAGAATACTTGACACAGTGTTGAATTGCTCCAGCTACTTGCCGAGATCCAGCTCCATGCCTTGGAGAGGGTGGGGGGGTGGAAAGAAAAGCTTTTTGCCTAAATAGTTTTGCAGTAGATAAACTCCTTCCCCTGCACATACTGTTCACATTTTTCTGCCCTGTGCAGACTACCTGTCACCAGCATACTAGAAGTTCAGGACAAAAATACGACTACACTGTAACATTGCACACAGCAGAATGGAGCATGAACACAGAAGTGAGAAGCTGAACCATGCCAGTTCATTTAACCTTACACATTACAAGAAACCTTACACGTTGTCAATACAGTCTCTATACACAAGCTGAGAGCGTATCATTATATGACACAAACTCATCCCAGTTTCTGCTAAATTGACAAACAAGACTGATGTGCCTACACAAACATGGCAAAGCAACTGCATTGGAAGTTGCAGGAGTGTAGGCAAGACAGAAATAGGAATTCAGCCTCGACCTGGGAAGCTCCCTTCTCCTCAGATGCGGTGGTTTAGCAGGGTTTTCTTTGATGACATACCCTAAGCAGCCATAGGAATCTTGGCTGCACTATTAATGATGTTTCAAGATGTGCTTTCAAAGCATACTTTTCCCACTTGTTGAATTTGCACAGGTGGCATCCTTATTTACTAACCAATGGCTGCAAGGCACAGCTTCCCAACCAAAGAACTAAGCTGTAACATCTCCTCCTTAGCCCAAGATCTTGCGTGGTGAGAAAATAACCACACACTTCACGTGAGCCACTGTGTTCATGCTGTACCCACTGCTGTACTCCTGGCACCCGCCGACAAGAGGCTGCTGTTTCTAAGCCATCTCTGCTATTTGTTAAGACCAGATTTCAGAACCTCCCTGCCAGGCAGTACAGTTTCTGTTCTGTACTCATTTAAGATCATTTTATTAACAACAGTGCAACCAGGTCTATAGGAAGCCCTACCTACAGAAGTAAGGGCTCAGTCTAGAGGAGGTCTCCAAGATGCACTGTTGAAAAAAGAGAATTTTAACAATACCCAATTAGTAGATAAATTTGCTGCAGTTATCATCCACCCCAGAGCAACCCTGCAGCGTGGCACCCCCAACCAACTGGGGAACTCTGAGAGGCTGCACCAAGAAACTCCATCTTAGCACACCCAGGGATGCTCCAAGACTACCCCAGTACCTGCCCTGGCATCTCATTCACCTAACATAGATACAGTTCTGCCTCAAAGCAATGCATACAATAAGGACACCTCAAGTGCTTCCTTCAACTAAAATTGATGAAACAATAACTTAGTGGGATAATTCAAGTCATTATTTGAAGAGCCACTTTTTAAAATGGCCACCAGTGGCTCAGTTTTCATTTTTGTTTTGAAAAGCCATGTTTCACAAAACATAGATTATAATATATATATATATATATATATATATACATATATATATTTAGGTGCACAAAACCAAATTTAATCCTCAGCATCTGTGGAATGACAAGAAGAGGAATTTGACAAGACGAACATGCCCTCCATGGCAAACTCCAAAAGGTGCCCATGGAGACCTGTCTACAAGAGAAGCTACTCTTACACTAACAAATAAATTCTTAATTCCTTTGTGGCCTCAACAGCAGTTGTGCAAGTGTAGTACAAAAATAATACAGAAAAGAATTCAAGCAGTGGCACAAGCACAAGAAAGGCACTGTTCCATAGAGAAATTCTCTTAATGATGTAAACCATCAAATGGAAACTGAAAAAGTTTGTTCATGTCACAGGAATCTAGATCTTGCAAACAGTACAATATCCTCCGAGCAATATTCTTCTGTGAAACCTAGGTCTTACAACAAACAGTCCAATCCAATATTTCTCTACTGAAGCACCAAATAAAATGTTTGCTTACCAAAGATGATTTCTGTACTGAACAATAAGTACCCTCAATTTGCATTTAAAATTCTCTAAGTATGAAGACAATTCCCAAAGCAATTAAACTTCATGTATTTTGATACTATTTTCTAAGCGAACAGAAAGAGTGTACACACGGGAAGGATGCCACATTCAACAAAACTATTGAGCTGACTTGAAAATAAGGATGATTGGATCTAACCAATGGGAATAAAGTGAATGATTCAATCACACAGATATCCTATAATACCTTGGAAGAGGAAAAACACATTAGGTATATGAATAAAAATGGTAAATCATTTTACTATTAATAAATGTGGACACTAAATAAAACTTCAGTTTCTAAAGACCACCTTGATAAAGTGCACGCATGGTAATTTCCTTACAGAAGTCAGCAGTCCTTGCCAAATAATTACAAACAAGTGCTGTATCTTAGATGAGGCCTTTTGTAGTTAGTCTCCTCCACAATTTGTTTGGCTTTTAAATTGTGCAGAGGTACAAGACCTAAAACTTCTTGATTACGATTATAGGCATCATACGGCCTTAAGTGTGTAACTTACACACGTGCTATGATGCTGGCTTAAAACACAATGACAGACAAAACCTGCAAACCAGCAGATCCTTTATTCAGTGATTTGTCTCCCTGTGTAGGTATAATCCTTCTAATTAAGGTTTGGATAGTATTTCTCTAACATTTTGTGGGTGTACAACATTAGTATCTACAAGCTGCTCAGAGAACATAGGGCCTAATTCAAAATCCTCCAGCAAAGTTGTATTCATCTCAGGCAGTGACTTGAATGAGGTACAGGCACAACACCAAATTTGGGGCTAGACAGTCCTGCAGAAGTGGCACCTTGCTGAACCACGTCTGTAAGGCAACGTCCAGCAGCTCCATCCCACCCATGGGTGGCACAGAGCTCATCACAGCTACATCAAGAGGCACGAGGAGGGGGCAAGCAGCTACTGCAAGCCAGCACCATCTTTGTTCCCCCAGCCCGCTGCTTTATGGTGCAGCATTACTGCTTTATAGTGCAGCATTGCTGCTTTGTTTCCCTGCCAACAAATTTCCAAATCCCTTGCTGTTGGCACAGTAAACTGAATGCCACTGCCCCTTCTCTAGTATGTTTCTTTTGTTTTAGGTTAAACCCTCTAACAAGAGGCAAAGTGTTTTGACAAGTTCATCGCTAGAGCTCAGTGATTCCAGATTCATCATAGTCAATTCACCACTACAGAAATGAAGGAAATAAAAGACCTTGTAGACATTCCTCTGCTAAAATTACATCCACTTGATTTGAATCAGTCTTGTGCCATGTACTCAGCTCTGGTGAGGCCACACCTCGAGTACTGTGTTCTCCTTTGGGCCCCTCACTACAAGAAGGACATGGAGGTGCTCGAGTGAGTCCAGAGAGGGGCAACGAAGCTGGTGAGGGGTCTGGAAAACAAGTCCTACGAGGAGCGGCTGAGGGAGCTGGGCTTGTTCAGCCTGGAGAAAAGGAGGCTCAGGGGCGACCTTATCGCACTCTACAGGTACCTTAAAGGAGGCTGTAGTGAGGTGGGGGTTGGTCTATTCTCCTACGTGCCTGGTGACAGGATGAGGGGGAATGGGCTAAAGTTGCTCCAGGGAAGGCTTAGGTTGGGTATTAGGAAGAACATCTTTACTGAAAGGGTTGTTAGGCATTGGAATGGGCTGCCCAGGGAAGTGGTGGAGTCACCATCCCTGGAGGTCTTTAAAAGATGTTTAGATGTTGGACTTAGCGATATGGTTTAGTGGAGGACTTGTTAGTGTTAGGTCAGAGGTTGGACTAGGTGATCTTGGAGGTCTCTTCCAACCTAGATGATTCTGTGATCTTCTGCATAAATGCCGCACTGGACTTCCCCACACTAGACATCAGAGTCAGGCCTTAATCTCCAGTGCAGCTCTTTGACATGCAGAGATAACGATGACATCAAGAAGGAGTGTCAGAATCCAGTTTATTATGAATTCTACATCTATAAATACTTTTGTCCAAAATGCATTTGAAGAACTTCAAGGGAAACCCAAAATCTTGTTTCAAACATTAGAACTAGCAACCAGCAACAAAGAGCTACAGCAAGTAAGTGGCTTCTTTGTTAAAAACCATGTGCACAGTCCGTTATATTTTTGACTAGTCACACCCTCTTTCTTTTTAAAAAGAAGATTTCTCAAAGTTGCCAATAGCTGTTTCAAATTTTCTTTGCTGAATAAGCCTCCCAGTTTCTATATTCAGAGCACAACTGATGCAGAAGTCTCTTAACACCCACTAAACTTGAATAATTTATGCTCTTACAGTCTTGTATGGCAAGATACAAAGTGACTTAATCATGAGGTATTCATAGCATTCTCCTCCACAGAAGTATGAAACTCTGTGAAAAATATTCCGATACAAGTCCTCAGGCAGTGTGTTCCACGTACAAGATTGACTTGAGTTCCTATTAAATATTCAGAGCCACAGACAAATCTAATACTTTTGTTTTTCTACAAATCTTTACCTGGGCAGTTGGACAATTCATTATTAAGCACAATTCATTTCCAGATTAAGCAGAGAAAATGTGGTAGGTTGGTTAATATTAAATATGTGTCTGCATGGTTTCTATGCTGTTTTGTGAAACTATCTAACCCTGATTCAAACGTAAAACTGTTTCATTTTTCGGCTTCTGTGTTTAGCAATAAAACAGGTCACATCTACATCATGGCTCCACTTCACCGCAAGGATACTACTTTCTGAAACGGAGAACATCATGATAGCCATATTCATTTTCATTTAAGCTTTCTCTGCTTCATTTTTATCCTGCTTTTACTTCTGACAAATACAAAAAAAAGCAAATCTGTCCCTTATGCCCCCAGATGCAAGCTTCTGCGACAGTTTCATAAGACAACCACAAGTAATCCTATCTTTGGATGCTCTGCTGACTTTCAGTTTTGGTCAGAGGTTTTCCAAAAGACCAGTAGGTGCTAGTGCTTGAACACCAATGATTTTCTGTGAAGGCGGGATGACAAGCTGTCTTTGAAAAAACACCCTATTGAGATACTTTGTTCCTTTACACATTTTAAAGGTTTATCAAAATGAAATGAGATTAAAAACATGTATGTAATTGCTGGTTACATAAATAGTTTTTGAAAGCTTGCTGAGTTTAATGATATCTCAGTGGAACACAATGAAGCAATATACCATTCACAGTTACCAAAAAAAATATTGTAAAAATATTTTCTCATGAGTGGCTTTTTCCCCCCTCTCCAAGTTAAGAGTTGTTTCATATGCCTTATAAACAGCCTCTTAAAATATAAAAACATTTGTGATACTGACACCAAAGTGTCCCTCCAGTAAAACACACCAGAATCCTGACAATAACTGTCCACATACATCCAAGACCATGCAGTTCAGCAGAGAAGATGCTGTACTGAGAGGCAGGGAACATGGACATAAAAGCTTATACGTCCTATGCTTATGTCCTATGTCAGGGCAGAGGTCCTCTCTAGTCCATTTTGTGGCAGCAGCAAGCACCAGGGGAGCGATAGGGGGACTGAGGGCGCATGAACTGATAGCCTCCCAGAGCCCAGCAATCTGCAGCTAATCATCTCCCTCAGCAGCTGTGTATCTTCACATTTAACACCCACTGACAGATCTGCTGCAACCTAGGACTAAGTGCTGCGATCAGCAACAGCTCACTTGGCTTTTTGTCTCCTCCTTCCCTCCCCCTAACTCTCTCTTTCACCTGTCCTGTTTAAACTTACCTTTTTAAGGCTAGGAACATCTCTTACAGTGTTGCAATACCTAGTTCAGTGCAGCCTTAATCTTAGCTAAGGCCTCCAAAACCCATGACCTCTGGTAATACTTATATGCAAAGAGAATAAGGGACCAGATGCGTATGCTACCATAAGGCTAATTTCCTGGCAAGTACTCAAGGTTTGCCACAAAAGTCATTGATCTGGCCTAAACAGTGAAGTTAAGCTTTTTCTTTTTTTTCCCCTCCTTATATTTTTTCATGAGAAAAAAATATATATCCAGATGCAAGGCTATTTATATTTCAATTCTCAGCTAATATCCTGGCTTTGTGTTTTTTCAACACATTTTGGTATTTCCCTTTCCCTGTGACATCTGGCAGCACATCTTCAATATTTCTTTGGAGTCGATACGGCTGTCGGTATTCAGTTTGGTATCTGGACTATAATCATGTTGATTAGGTCTTCACTCTGAGCTGCTCCAGCAGTTACCCTGAAACTTTCTGCACAAAAGAAAGTAAAAGCAACAGAATTTGGCTTCAAACACATAAGTACTTGCCAGGCAAAAATTTTAAGGATTGACACTTAAACGAGTAAAATCATTCGCTTGACAATATCTCATTGAAAGCAGAGTCATCTATGCTTTTATAAGTGGAAAAGTGGTTTTTGTGTGTGTGTGTGTTTTTTTTTTTAAAAAAGCACTAATTTGCTGAATTCAGTTATACTACTCACTATTTTAGAATAAAGTCTTAGTCTTATTTTTAGCACCTGCTGCACTACAAAATAACATCTTCAACAAAAAACTGCTCTGCTCATCCAAAAGACCATTCTCCTTCCATGCAATAAAGCTAATAGCAACTAGCAGTTATCCTACTCTGAGTCAAGACCATACTACACAAGTAATGCTGTAGATTCTACACGAAAAGATAACCAAATCCTCCTCTTCTGAAGAAAGGAACAGAAGCGTGTGATGCGACACATCCAGGCTTCCAGATCAAGGTGCTACAAAGGGTGCTTTAGGGGAAGCTGAAAGCAGCACAAAGTCCTGGAAAACCCCTGGAATTATTAACCACCTGTTTACAAAGCAACAGCACTTCTATGTGCCCCAGTTACAGACCTGTCAGCAGTGGATTTACTTAGTAGCAACACACATGGAATAATTACAGCTATCGCATCATCAGAAATTCTCCCCTAATTATTTCTAGTAATAATTTTTACAACTTAGAATGCAACAAAAATAGCAAAGGACATTCTTGCAGTTCTTTTTACCAATTTTCCCTGCATGAATTTTCACAGTTCAATGAAAAACTACAGTCAAAGCAAGTATGAGCTGGGGCTGAACACTGTTACATAAATGTGACCTTGAAAGCACTGAGCTGAAAGGAAGTTGTGTTATTTATTCAGTTTTATTGGGATGTGTTTATATGAAAATATCTATACATCCTAACCATATTAGCAATGAACCATGAAGAGACACCCATTGTGAAAAGATTATATTTAAGCAGGAGATAATTGCCCTCCATGCGACCCTTTTTGGGAACAGACAATCCAGAACCCAAGAGGCCTCACTACCATTTTTGTAAGGTTTCTGTGCATGTGTATTTCTGTGATAATGGCAAATACACCTCACATTTTCAAAACCATCTAAAGAAAAATTATGGGGAAAAAAAAAGAAAAAACATGTTCTGCTCTCTGCACAAAAGCACAGAAGGGTTGGTTTGAGAAGGACCCAGCCACTGGGAACGTGTTCTATTAAATGCAACAGGACATTCTTGAAGTATCAAGAACCCAGAACAACAGAGGAACTCACAAAATGGAACACACTGATTCTATTAGATATTACTATTAAAATATCTAAGCAATTTGAGAGGTTTTAGCCTGGTGTGAGATACAAGCACTTTTTTTTCCAATTAAAGAAAAATTTTAGTCTATGGTAGTCAGCTTAAACTCCCAGCTAAAGCAGCATTCAGTCCAGATGGTCCTACTAAGGGATTTCACTCAGTGACCACCCCAAAAGAGGGCTGGTGCTTTTCTACCACTTGCCGCTAAGCTGTTATAACCCACCTAGTGTGACACAAAGCTATGACCTTTCCAGCTCTCAACTGAATGGATGCAGTCCCAAGCAGACACACTGGTCCTGCAACATCCTTTGACAAAAACAGCTGCATGCCCAGAGCACGTCACTGGCTACCACACAACTGTTTGCAGTAAGATCACATCCCAAAGCCCTCACCCTAACTTGTAAGCCTCTATACAGACATGACCCGTGAGTCTCAGATAACACCTCACCAGCCCTGGTTTTCTAGGCTATAAGAGACAGAAAATAGAGAAATTAAGCAAATCCAGCTCAGTCGCTGTGGCCGCTCTCAGTGCTTCCTTATCGGCAGATCTCCCTTGCTAAAGATTCCTCCAAGTGCTGCTGGCTTCATCAAGCAGACATTGAAATGCAGCTCATCTCCCATCAAGTGCCAGGCTTTCTGATCCCGTTCAGACAAGGTATCAGAAGGAGTAAGGAGGAAAGTAACAGGAAAGAAATAACTAAATCAGGATGAGATCCAAACACTGCCAAAATCAATAGGAGCTGCTATATTAACTTCAGTGGGCTTTTGATGTAGCAGAGAAGTCACATAGACTGAATGCCAAGCAAATTGATTTGTTAGATGCTCAGATAGTATGGTGAATGATGCCTTGGGCAGAAACTAGAGATTAGTGATCTTGACTCATTATGGCTTTCATATATTATACATCACACACACACAGATTTTTCTAAATAGTATTGAAAAGAGAAAACATCAGAATAAAGGCATTCTGCATTACCTTATTAAGCATGTCAAAAAATACTCAAGAGAAAATATCACCATTTATCTCCACTTCTGCCTCCAATATTAAATGTTCCCATTATTTTTAAATAGTAATAGACTGGCAAAAACATAGAACAATTGTGACTTTCACATTGAAAACATTCACTAGCAACAATTACTTCTTGTCAAACTGCAAAAACATCATGAAATTGAGTCTAATTTTGAATGCACACAGAAGCACAATAAATCTGTTTTTCAAGTTTTAATTCAGTTATCTTAGCAAGTACTTATTCCTGTTGGGTATTTAAAAAATATTTTTTCAGATGGTAAGGAAAAACAGGACTACAATAATAGAACCATTAAAGCTATTTCTACAGTTCCTAAAAGAAATTCTTCAAATACAGCATGGTAATAATGGAAGAAAAATAAACCAGTCATTACAGATCTTTGTCAAGAAATCCAGGCAGCAGTGGCTACACATCATTATTATTGTCAATAATGCTTCATCCTTCTGCTTTGTCTCACATGTTATTACTGATTTTACCAGACTCATGTTAACCCTCCCCTACATTTCTCTTGCTCAGAATAAACAAAAAAGAGAAGTTTAAAGCTGACAAGCTTTAGCCTCCATGAAAAAGACTAATTTTGCCTATAGAAAACACGGTGGCACTGTTTTTGCTACTATTGTTTGCATCCTTCTCAGGACCGGGCTGCTTGTGCTGAAGACCAAGTACAGGCACAATGGTGACAATGCATAGAAGAGGAATAGCACTATGATTTAGATAGTGCTGCCAGTTAAGCTAATAAACTATCCCACATCACGACCTTTTCCTTTTTAAAAACCATTTAGTGAGACAGGTGGTCCTGTTACCACTTCTGCTACTGCAGATGCTCATTCTGTTGCCGTTGCTCACTTGAAGCAGCAAGGCTGGACTGTCTAAATTGTCTTCTGGAGTCTGACTAACCCTTCTCCATCTCAAAGACCGATATCAACTTATGAAAATCACTGCTTGCCCCATTAAAACTTTGTTCTTCTGAATAATTTATAAGTCCCATTCACCGATTTTCACATTCTTAAAACACCCACATCAATGTCACATGTGAAGTGCCTGATTCACCAGATCGTTTCCTTGTGAATCACTCCTGTCTTCAGAGGATACAGCAGTAGCAAACTCCCAACACAAATGTTCAGTTTGCACTTGTGAGTAGATTTGTAGCTGCTAGTAAGCTTCCAATGACACCTGGGGAAACTGGCCCTCCATCAGAGTCTCCTCCCTGACAGCTCAGCACTGGCTGCTGCACGCTGCATCGCTCATCATCCCAGCGGCTGCATTCTCTGCAATTACCCTGAGCTGCTCCAAAATCAGCAGATTCCTATGCTGTCATTCCAAACTGTTCATGCACATATAGATCTAGATAACCATAGTGTACAATGGGCAATTCGATTACTATTTTTGTCCTACAGCTGTGGAAAAAGAAGAGACAGGAAATACTACATTTGTAACAGCACCAGCTTGTCTCCCCAGCATAGAACAGATTTTGCACAATAAATTCTCCTGTTACATGCAAAGCTGCAGGTTCTACTAGGAAATCCAGAACAGAAAAGACTATATATGCATGTGCTGTTTTATGAAGTTTGTACAAGAATGGAAAATATTACATTTCCTTGTATTTGAATTATATGGCCTCAGAGATGCAGCCAAAGTAACTACTTGCATTTAAACCTCCGAGAAATTTGGGAAATCTAAGTAGTGAAAACTATTCCGAAATGCAAAACTTGTACTACTGTCCCCCACATGCTCTTCAAGGTAGAATCAATCCAGCAAAATGACATTGTAATTTCTTTCACCATCACTTTGCACTGAGGTGCAGCCTCTCCTATACTAAACAGTCCACAGCCACAAAGCTGCACTGCATTTGTCCTATAATTGTCATATATCTTCTGAAAAGTAAATCACACCACTTGTTTAGCTCATCAGACCACCAGCAGCCGCAGGCTATATGGTCTGCTCCACACACACTCCCCTTTTAATTGCAATGCTTTGGACATTAGAAGCTCTTCCTGCAGAGGAAATCAATTACAAAGTAAATCTAATATTCAGATCAGCCTATATTAGAAGGTATCTTCCTATATGGTATTTCCAGATTACATCTTAGCATGGCTGACTGAGTCACCACTTAAGCATTCTCACTAAATCAAAAATTAAACAAAGCAAATCAGTCAATTAACATGGCTGCTTCTTGCTCTGTGCACATATAATCTTTTCAAGTCTAGTCCTTAACTTAATTTGGGGCAGGGAGTGCGCAGTATCTAGGAAGAAGCGTTCACCTAGCAGTGGAGCCAGCTCTGCAATGGTACAGCATTTCCAGCTTAATGTTTGAAACCGTTGATCCACTAATGCAATCTCAGCCAGCCACAGGTCAGCTTGGAAGCTGTTCCTTTCCATCAGAGAGACTACCAAATACTACACAACACAGTTGCCACTAACAACCAAAATTCAATGCTCCACTCTTTCAAGACACTAAAGACATTTTCTCTCCCAAACTTCTGCCAAGCATGTAAAACATACTGGGAATCTACTCATTTATCCACTTATTTGACAAACTGGCTACACTCACAGCCATAACAGAAGGAAGATGCAAATTACTTTGATCCTCAGACACAGTATTAAGTAACTCACCAATTATACGTGTTACAGTTTTCAGCACATGCAACCTAAGGAAAGGGAAGGGAAGGCTGGTTGCATTATGGTGCATTATGAAGTATCTTGCCCTCGAGAAATACCTTCCAGGCCTTCACTGCAATGCCTGCCTTTATCCTTGTGCAGAGATGGGTCAAATTCCATCAAGTATATGATTTATGTAGCCTCTCTCCAGTTACAAAAAAAGTTTTGATTATCATCATTTTCTTATTTCTAAAGTATTAAGAAGGCTTTTAGAAACTTCGTTTAGTATAGAAGCCAACATGCCCAAGTCACTGTCCACCACACATTTGTGGTTATGGGGAGGCCTATGCCAGTACTTGTAAAAGACAGAAGTCATTCCTAGCACATATAACACCAAGACACTTTCCTTCAGTATAGTGGCCATGCTACGTCAGATCAAAGCTATACTTAGTATCCAGCACCTGAAGTACCTGGAAAACAGCCATGTTCAATGTTTTGTACTTCCCTTGTAGCTCAAATGAAGAAAAATTGCATGCAACTGAAGAGAGCAAATATCCCTGTTCCTCGATACTAAAGACAAGAGCGTTTCTCCTATGTACACAGAAATGGTTGCACATTTACTTTCCAATTCAAAACACACTCTGCTTTAATTCCCCGTTCCCTCTTTACATACACATTCTACAGGGGGGGAAAAGAAAAGAAAACAACTAGTGATGAAACAAGCTCTAGTCTCATTAAAGTCAGCACAGGAGCTTTGAAATAGATTTAAGTGGGATTAGAGCATTTATCTAGATTAACAATGTTTAATAGCACAACGACTAAACAGATTATTCTTGTATACTGCAGAAGTTATGACTATATTTTTGGTGACTAGTCTCATATTTTCCCTTCCCAACACTTCTACCCTACCAGTGTCTGCAGTGTCTGCACACATCATGCCCTACAGTGTTCTCCTCACCTTTTCCCCATTTCCTGGACTGTCCCTTTGGACAAATGTTATGCCAGTTCAGGGACACAATCCCACCAGGCAGCTCACCAGCTCTCTGAATACAAGAGATGAATGTGATCCCCACCTCTGCCACTGAAAGTACTAATTAGGATCTTCTTCCTTTTACACACTAACACCTTCTAGAAAACTTGTGGAAACTTAGTACGTTGCAGAGATTCAGTTCAAGCTTTACATGGGTGAAAACGTTTGGACTGAGCATTTGTGCACACTGCAGCCTCCTTAAGAAACCAAACTAGAATGTCACAATTACAATAAATGTAGGAGTTGAATATGATTTGTTGTAACTAGAAAACTAAAAGCCTAAGGACTTATACTTCACCTTGAATCTGCTAAGAATTGCTGAAACGATGAATGTTCAGCAGTGCAAGCTAACAAGGGAGCCATAATCTCAACTATGAAGACACATTTCTACTTGGATATACTTACACTGTCTTCTTGCATTTCATGTTAATTTAAGAAATCTAAAGAACTTAATTTCACAGATATTTTTGTACCAACCATGGACTCCTGTATTTTGAACCAGGTGATGTGAGAGGCAGCTTTTCCCTAACAAAAGCTGCTGCCCAGAGCCTTTCACTGGTGAATGTTTGCCAGCAGATCTGTCTCTGTTTGTTCATCTATTGAACCAAACAGGCTTACTGGAAAATTTTAAATGTCCACATCCTCCAATGTGAAAGACACTATTTTTGCAAAGTCCGGTCTGCATTGCATCCTACACTTGAATGGTTTGCAACGAGGTACTGATAATATCAAAAAGTATTTTCTCTTTCAATGACTGTTTCACCACCTCATCTTAAAGTCCTCTATCTACAGATTTGTTAAAACAGCTTCAGAGGAACTGTTTGCTAAACTTCATAATTATGCTAAGTAACAGAATATACTAATCCATGGGCATATATAAAAACTGTCTGAACTATTAATCTTACATATTTTTCAATGGAAAGTAAGAGATGTCTTTATATTACTCCTTAGGTATTTTTTTTAGCACATAGCATTATAGCAAAGTCACTTCGTCACTCAGTAGAGCCTATAACCAGACTTTTTTTTTTTTTTCTATAGTGATATGGACACTACCAGAAAAATCTCTTTCAATCTCAATCTGTTAGAAAAATAACTGGAATGATAAGCACTGACAGGGTAACTAAAGTAACAGTACTAGAATTCTAATGGGCTTACAAATAGCCTTATATTTTTATACAGAAACAACTATTTTTCTGATAGACATTGCTTTGACCAAATGTTATTAACTATTGCATCTCTGCCCCCAATCACTTAGCAAGTCATCTTCTCTCTGGAATATTTTTGAGAGTCTATATCTGGTTTTGAACATGAATATAAAAATGTAATGAATCAATTTTGTTTTATTACATTTAAGACTTCTACCTCTGATTACTTCTCACTTAGCTTACAAAAAACATTCACGTGTAATCTAGTCTAGAACACACTGGGTATACAGAATAATATTTATACACTAAGGAGCAGCCATTTAAATGTGTGCCATTTAAATTTAAAATCCCACTCATTTTTATCAACATTCTATAATAACTGATTAAAATTATATACTAATACTGCCTTGTAACTGCAAGAGTAGTATTTATTCTGAAGTTAATGAGTGTCTACAGTTTACATTAACAAGAAAGCTACAACTTATAGGAGAACATGATTTGCTGCACTAAAAACAACTAATAAAAATTCTGTTCCAGCATGTCAGATAGTTCCAATTCTTGGGTTTTAAAGTTAGATGACAGACGTAGACAGTGACAGCTCAGGTTCAGCTCTAAGCAGTCTTTTAATCTCTCTGATGCAGAGAGGTAGTTCTGAACACCATTTCCATGCCGTCTGAGACCTTCAGAAACCATAAACAGGGCATAAGAAATGCAGGGGATGTTCCTAAATCAAGGCACGATGTGCAAATGCCACCACAAAACACATTGTCTTCTTGGTAAGGGCAAGTAGCTCCTCCCTGAAGAAAGATAGGTAACATTTTAATAGCTCTATGAAGGAAAAAACATAAGCACGTGACTCCCATTTTCCTTGGCTCAGACAGATGCCTCCCAGCCACTGGTGACAACCACATCTGTGCACAGATTAACACAAGGCTCAGATGTCAAATAAGCCTGCTCAAGTGAACCATAAGCAGTAACAAAACAGCAAAAACAGAATTTGTCTGATGAAAACCCAAAGACAGCATTACAGTTACAGAAGGTAATCTGAAATACCAGCACCATTTGGAGCAGGTATTTAATAACTACACACCATCGCTGGAAATAGAATGAGCCTTCTTAACATTTCATTTCAGAAGGTATACACCTGTACTTCTAAAGACATGATCTGTTTATTCTACACAGGTGTAAGTAACACGTACAGAGTGGATAATATCCTTCACATCTGCTTCTGGTTACTAATTCAGTCCAACTTTAAAAATGGAGGCATGCAAACTGGAAAGGCAGTCTCATTACCTTTGTAAAGACCACCAGTTGATTCCCTCCAGGACCTGGCCTTATTAACCTTAGTTTTAAATTACAAAGTCACAGATGTACTCATCAGTTGCTTGATGAAGATTCATTTACCAACCTCATCTCACAAAAGGAGTAATTAACATACAGACATCACAGGCTGATGATGGAAGTTGTTATAATGCAGGCCTATGGACAAATATTGAGACACCTGCACATCTGTAACAACTAAAAGCTCTCTTAAAAGTTCCAATTAACTGGCATAATTGTAAGAAATTAAATGAAAATCATCAAATTACATCAGTCATGGGCCTGTTCTGCACACAGACAATGCCTACAACTGCAGAACTGCTACAGCCATGGTGGTGTAAGGGCAGAAAGGAAGGACTGTGTTATTTATTTGACTAATTTATTGGGAAAGATTGCGCAAGTCCTTGGCAGAAAAACAAAAACAAAACAAAAAACAAACAAACAAACAAAAAAAGCCTTTCACCAGATCTGACAAAGAAGAATAAAACTCCAAGCTAAATGCAGGCTGAGACAATTGCTCTTAATTAACCTAATTATGTTATTCAATTAGGCAACCTGAGGGAAAAATGGTTAGTACCTGTGGAGGAAAGAAGGGCATTGGGGTAGAGATGAGATGTTAGCAGCTGTAGAGCAGAAAGGGAAGCAAGGAGGCAGGACCTGGGGAAGGAAGAAGGGTCAATAGATAGTGAGCTGAGCAAATAACAGATCACAAAAGCACAGACAGCATGGGTATGGACATTTCCAGCTGTGCTCCAGCTCTAAGAGCTGAGGATCTCTGTTAAGCCTGGGAAAAGAGGTACGTAGAAGATCTGGGCAATCTGCACCAGCGCTAGTGCTCTCCTGACAAACAAGGACATTCACACCCAAGACAGTTTCTCAACAGGAGGTCTGAAGCCAGACAGTGTGAAAATCCCTGAGAAATTCCAGAGGAACATCCTGGGATCAGATAGGGCATGCAAATCCACCTGGAAGCTGGTGTCAATGCACTGCAAGGCCAAGTCCAGATTAAGGCAGTTTTGCTGTGGGACCTCTGAAGTACTGCATGGCAGGAGACACTTCTCCAGTGCATTATTTCCTTCTTTCTGGTACTACATGCCTGTCTCAGTCCATGAAAACTACTTGCCCAGAAGTCTCTTTATTTTATTGAATGTTTGAAGGACCACGCACAGCATGTAATATCCAGGACAAGAAAGCCATCAATACACTGATCAAGTGGTATCACAGACACACACAGATCCTGCTGAGAGCAGGATCAGCTCAGTACCAGAAACCTAGGTATTTTTACATAAGAGGGTTTGCTCAACTAGAAATTTTGAGCTGTATTTCTGTAATAAGATAAAGAATATCTGTGTTGCTTTGTTTTCCTGGCACCTTTTGGGGTATATCTGCACTGCACCATGCAACACTGTAGAATGCTGCAGGCAAGTGCCAGCTCCTGTCAGAACAGGAACTGTTATACTCAAGCTGGAGGAAGAACAAAGCCAGAGGACATAGAAGCAAGCTGACAGACATCCAGCCTTCAGGTTCCCAAGGCAGTGACCATGCACAGGGATGCCTTTTGCCAGGCAGATGTGCAAGCCCAGTCACAGCTGGAGTCACAAAGACAGTGCATTGTGCTGTGCATTGCAGATGCTCCCTCTCTCTTCTGCAGAGGGTATTTCAGCACCCTGTTGTCAGCGTGGCTCCTATAACATTTGTGGGCCTTTCCCACCACGATCATCCTTCACAAACCAGACCAAACAGCATATAACAACAAAATGCAGAAACAGTTACTTTGCAGCAAGTGCAAAGTTAGGTAGGAAAAAAGTTAAAGGTGTGCGTAAGGTGGGGTCTCCACTCAAAGGGAAGAGTATATATTTCCTGGCTCCTTGTCTTTATCTATTTTCTGTCTTACCACTGTCATTTAACAATTCACAAGCTTTTGCTGAAGAGTTGTGCATCCTGAGACATGCTCTTTCCCTTGTTTGTTTTCCTTGCAACCACGTACTAGTCAAAAGCACTGCACATACACAGACAAGAAGCATTCAATAAACAGGTAAGCACAGGGTGTTTACACAGCAACTCCATCACAGAGACATTTCTGTGGACTTGTGGATTTAGTCTGGTTCTATTTACCAGGAACAGAAAAACAAAAACTTGGACAAGTAAAATGCACTATATCACTAAAGCTTGAGAGCAGAAGAAAACCCCACAACCTTTAGACAAACTTCACAGGGGGACTGATTGCCCAGAAATAAAAAAATTAAAAAACACATGTGAGTACCAGAAAAGAATGCAAGTGCACTTGTCAGGTATATTAAACTAATCTCTCCCTGTGTTACCCCTTAGATTCATGCCTGATGCTCAAGGCTATGCATGCAAAGAAAAGCACATTTTCATCTCTTGTTAAAATTCTTCAGCAACTAAGCTTTTCCAAACATACTCAGGGACAGCAAGATGCTATTTTGGAAGTGCAGAAGTGTTTTTTAAAAGACAAAGTCAATGGCAAACTGTAACTATGTAATCCTGACTCTGTATTGCCCATCTGTATGGCAGCAGTTAAAGGCAAAATTCTCCTCTGCTGTTTTGCTTCTGAGATTGTCTCCTGGCTCTGTACTTGAGCTACAAATTTTGTTCAGCTTACCCTGATCCATTGAGAATTTTCATCACTATCCCTCTATTTAACAAGAACACTGCTACATGAAAATACGAAAATGAACAGAGTGGTATATAGATAGATTTCCTTGAATAACCACAAATGTGAGGAGTAAACAGTCTGAGGATGCATATTGTCATCTAAAAGTTTTTCTTCCACTGAAACGAGAAGCACCAGGTTGTGCAGACCTTATCAATAATGAGAAGAATTTACTTACCTAAGCAGCCTGGAAAATCTAGTCTTTTGGGGACCTACTTTCAGCGTGAAAGCACTGTGGTAGAGTCCATACACATGAAGCAAACAAGAAATCCCTGAAATATGAAACATTTAACAGCCACTATTCAGTTAAGGAAAGCTTTCACACATTATGTGTATTACACTGAAAAAGGACTTAATGGTTTTAAAGACAACTATCAGCAGCTCTGCAAGTACAGGAATACACTCCAATATCCTGCCACTCATCTGGGATTTTTTTTCTCCAAACCAAAGCAAAGAATATTTTTTTCATTTCACACATGGATGTAATGACTTAGAGAGTACCGTGACAATAGAAATGTGTGTGTACACAGTCAAAAAAATAATAAAGCATCACAGAAACCTTCAGAAGTGCAGGAATTACATTTTGGTATATAAAAGCCAGGAATTTGGAAGTTGACAGCCAACTACAAGAAATCTATTCTTTACCTGTATGAAGTGTTTCATTTACATTGTAGCTCTTCTCAGGCAGAGGGCACAATGATCTTTGTAGCTTTGGATAAATATTTTTCAAATGTCATTTCTGATAGGTTATGTAGAGGTTCCTAGTTTTGTTTTAGGTATTACTACTAGATCAAAGAGTATTAATAAATCATCTCACCTTTACACAGCTCCTCCTAAAAGGAGCCCATTAGCTTGGATTAAGAGGGAACCACATAAGATTAGGGACAAAAGCTTGTCATGCCAAACAGACTGAGCAGCACATGAGCCCAAGCTTCTTCTCCTGAGATGGAGCCCCAGACAAACATTCTGTTCACAGCTCTGTACGTTGGGGGCAGCAGGGACAGCTCGAACCTGACTCAAGCTGTGGTCACGGAGGACTGTCCACTACCACCCATTGTCTTTTCTCTGATGGCTACTAAACCTCCTGTGTCTAAGAAAGTGAAAAAAAATACCCCAGAATACCTGGTACGCACAGCAGTAACACGACATCTCACAGGGACAGATTTGTGAGCTACCTGAGCACCACATTCACACCCCAGTTTTACTGTCCCCCATCTCTCCCTTAAATACATGGCACACTTAACCCAGGTCACTGCCACCTGGGATATGGAAGGGGAAGATTTATACATACTGCTGCAGGAAAACAAAACAAAACAATCTTTTTTTAGCAGAGGAGCAGGTCCTGTCCACAATGCCCTGGGAATAGCAGTGCCATTAAGCGTTTTGTGGCATCAAACTGTAACTTAAAGGTGGAATTATGTTCCAGCTCTCAGGCCCCACCTATGTGAGCCCTCCCTCTTTTCAGCCTATTTACTATCATGAAAAAGAAGCTTTCTTCGGTGTCACAACTATTTCTGGAAAGAGCTCGTACTCACTGCACAAGCGGCTCCTCCCAATAAGGTTGTGAGAGAAGGGGCTCTTCACTTGCCTCAAAAGCACAAACTTCCCCACCTCCAAAATCCACATTCCAAGTCCAGAAAAGCTGGGAGGACTTGTGTTTTCAAGTAATACATTTTCAAAAGTGAGATGTGTTGTTTTTTTCTGATTCAGAAGAGACTCCTAATAACGGACTGTATGGATCAGTTATTTCCATCTGGTGCTTTTTAAATACCACTAAAAACATTTACCAACAAGTTATCATTTTAAATAACTTCACCTGTGTAGGAAAAAGAGAAAAAGAAAAAAAAATCATATATTTGCAAGGAAAAGCCTTCCAGGAAGTACCTACCTCATACAAGAAGAAATACAGAAAAATTCTGTTGTACCCACTAAAATTCAAGTTTTACCACAGAAGTTGCCAGCAGACAGCAAAAGCTGAGCTCATTTTGCTCATTTAAGCCATTAACTGATCATCTCCCCTAGAGAATAATGAAACTTTCATATGAAAATACACAGCTATAGGTCTCTGCAAGAAATTGTTCAGAAATACAATTAGCAGATAATGTAACCAAACAAACATGCCTCACAGAAATGAAGGACATAAAACTTCAAGTTAACCAGTGCCCAAATTGCCTCTGTCGTTGTTAATACGTCATACAGCCTTAAACCACTGCGTTTCAACAAACCCAACCTAGAGGTATAGGGATGTTCAAGCCATGAAGCATGAGGCAAACAAAGTTTGCACGCAACTGAAGACTAAGGGCAGAAAAATAAGGCCGCCAGCATATTTTTAATTCAATATCTGCTATCCAAGTGCTGTACTGATACTCAAGCAATTCTATTATTCAAAGTTATCTATAATTTTTATACAAGTCCAACCAAGAGAACAGCAAACATCATCTGGGATGTCAGGAGGTGAATAGGCTGAAGAAAGCCTGTGTGGACCCACTGAGAAGGGTCTGTCCTTTCACTCCACAGATGCATGTATATAAAGAGTCTAGGCTCTTGAAGCTGTGTGCCTGAAGGTATGCCCGTCAAAATGCCTTCAGGCACCAAACCTGTACGCATGCATAATTTATTTCTTTGCATGAGTGAGTAGTTCCAACACCTCTGGTGTTTGCCAAAGAATCGAAGCATTAAAAATTAAAACAAACTGACTCTCATCCCCCAGCAAAACAGCACAAACACGTGTCACCACTCATCTCTGCAGTTACAGGTGCTGAATAATCCTTCATCGGTTTTAAAAGCAAGGACCAGCAATCCAACAAGCCAAGTATCAAAAGCAGAACAACTGAAACAGAAGTTAAAAAAAAAAAAAAGCATTAAGATGCCTCCAACCTCATATCAAAAACTCCTTCTTAGGGTAATCAATAGGTGTCGAGCTCCTCCAGATCTGCAATTTTCTCCTGCCAAACACGAGTGATGTTGCCCACTAGAAACCAAATACCATAAGATATCACCAGCGCATCAACATTTCAGAGTAAATCTCATTCAAATATTTTTTGTGTTGAAAGTCTTTGAGGTTTTTAATACTGCAGATATATTAACAAAAATTGACCAAGGATGAGGAAGAACTAAAATAGCTCTTTTTTTCTAAAGCCAGTGGCAAAAATCAAACCAATTAAAACCATGATCCAAGTCAGTTTTTGCCTACTGTTAGCACCTCAGGCAAAATACTGCTAGAGCACAGTTGTGGTTGGTTTCCAATTTAACTGTCAGTACAAAAAGGAAAAGGGCTGGAAGAGATGGGGGAAAACATTAATAGCAGCAGAAGCAAAGACAAGAGAGCTTGGTCTGCACCCTGGGCACAGGAATTTCATCAACTTTGCAAGTTGATCTAAAGGCAAGCCTTGCCCAGAGCAAGAATAAAAACAGGAGGGAAAGGGAAAAGCTTGAAGAAAAAAAAGAAAAAAGAAAAAAAAAGTACATGGACATACACTCAATAAACATATATATATATTTATTTAATAAAAGAAAAAGTTTAAATCAGGTGTTCTTAGGAGAAACTGTGTCATCAAGCATGTGACTAAAGCACCTTGCACAGAGTGCTACGGATAGCTTTTTCTTGGAAAGGGAGTCCTCTCACCTCAAACAGAGGGGGCACACTGGGAACATTAGCACCAAACCAAATGGAAATATCCTACTAAATTAGTAAGTGTCACATTGAGCCGTGGAATAAGTCTACCAAGGCCACCCTGAATATCTATACACCACCTGTGATACAAAATTGTACCAGCTGACTTCATCCAGGACAATAAAATGAAGTCAATGTGACAACAGCAATATTTGCAAGGGGCTGTAAGAGAGAAATGCAATAACTACATCAATACCAAGAAATTAATCTTGCCCAAGGCAGTGTACTTATTTTACAAGTTACCTTGCAACAAGAGCAGCATGCCAGTCCCGTCAGCTGCACAGATACATCAGCCATGGGGCACTTCGCCAGCCAGGCTGGACCACCAAGTAATACCGACAAACAAAACATACAGCACGATGCTGTTCTGAACACCCCGACAAGAATGCTAAATCTAAAAACAAACCAAAATAAAATAAAACAAAAAGAGAGAGGGAGAAAGAGAGAGGGAGGAAGAGAGAATCCCAATAAGACAAAAGATAAAAATAAGATTTGGCAATGCTGCTTTTTATCAGCTCTTCCTCAGGGCCTGGCAGGGAAGTGCTTGCAGCAAGCAATACCTACCATCATTCTGGATTCAGGATCACAAACAGCTCAACTCATCAAATCCCAATAGTTTTCATGCAGCTTGAGCAAAAATGTTATTTTCCTGGGGAGGAAGAGCAAGGATGGGAAATTATTATAATTCTAAAAATACCATGGAGCGACGAACTGGAAAGCTTGGTCCTTATCAGCGGCCTATTTCCCTGCCTCTTCTCTTGGCAAGGTGCTCATTCCCTTTTTGCTCTACTCCCCAGTGCTTTTGGCTGATCAGAAGTAGGTCTTTATGATTTATGAGGCCCTTACAAGACCATCAGAAGGATTTACGAGTTTGTCATCCCAACTCAACTTGTGGATAGCATCCCATAAAGGCAGAGGAACTAAAAAAAGGACAAATTTCCAGAGGTAGTTGAGGTGCTGGCAATATCTAGTGAACCATACCAGCCTACTGAAAGAAGTTCATGATCATGAGTCTTCACAGTTTGAGATGCCTTCACACATGCCTTTAGCCTCACTTCCAGAGGAGAGGAAGAGAATCAAGATTTGATTCCTATAGGACAGGCTGCAAAGAGGCTAACCTGAATAAAGCAAAGAAACATTTAATGCCACTGCGAACACTGAAAAGCCTGTCAGTATGGAAGATAGGAAGATGGGAACTTGGCTACTACAACATCACCTTAAAAAAAAAAAAAAAAAAAGGCCTTGTAATGTTTCAGTCTTCCACTTTAAAATCTGTCCCATGCCTTTCTCATTTGCCTGCATGTCCTGATCAATTAGTTTATGTCAAAGCCTTGTTACACACACAGAGCTTTAATTGATTTACTCAAGTCAGTGAGCTAGGAATAATTACATCTTGGAAAATAATGTTGCATAGACTAGGGCAGGCTGCTTCATTGCTATGAGACTTAGAAATTCAAAACAAAGGCAGATCTAGTTTCATCCTACAGTTTTATTGTAAGCTTCAGACTGCCTGGTGCTCCAAGACACTACGTTAGCTGGGCCTAATCACCCACCAACCCACTGATTTTTCATATCAGTGCAGCCAGGTTATTAAGCCTACAAGCAGAGTCATCTTTCATATGAAGATATTGTTTATCTGGCAATAAGCTTACACTAATCAAAGAAGTATTAGCTTCAGTTTATAAAGCACGAGCCGTTCTTTCTACACAGTAGAGCAGGGACACATCCTATAGCAATATTGCAAATCTGAATTCTGATTAGAAAATGCACACAAGGCTAACAGTTCCATACTTCATGGAGTTATTAGACAGAGGGTCAAAAATTGACACCACCACCTATTAAAGACTACTCCCACCATGTGTATCAAGGTATTAACCATCTTTCAAGACCTTTGAGTCAACAATCCTGCTTGTGGATAAAAGGTAAAATAAAATTAAGGAAAAGGTAAAGATGAAGAGAATGAAGGAAACTGATTGACTTTTGGTGCCATAACTCCCAAACACATTGCAATATTTCATGCCATACTAAGTCCATTGCAGCATCTTCCAGGCCATCTTTGAAGAAACAAACTAACCATAGGATTCTGCTACTTTTATTTACCAACAGTGTTTTCTGCTGATTTTCAAGATCTCGGGAGCATACTTGAGTCTCCATTAAGATCACTGGAACTATCGTGGCAACTTGTCCGACACACACATATTCCACACCACAGAATCAAGCCTCTTTACAAAATGTACAGTTTGTTCTAGCTGTCTTCGGGTTTGTTTTAAAACACAACATTGATTCAACACAATGATACTACATTTTCTAAAAAAAAATAATAATAATAATAATAAAAAAGACTTAACATTTAAGTATTTATCCTTCATTCAGCATACCAATGGGTCAGCAGTGTGAAATGGTAAGCAGGTCACATTCCTGCTGAGCATATTACTCAACAAGAACAATACTGAGCAATACAAATTGTGTTTCAATCCAACTGGACAAGACACTATTGGTTCAAGTTCTGTCCTTTATAAAGGTGTCACCCAAAAATACAGAGATTAGCTATCAAACTCTTACCTGGAGAGTTTGAAACATGTCCCATGCACAGCAAGAGTATAAATATTTGAAGCTGTAATCAGAACAGTAAGTAGAGTAACTGTGCTTTAAGACATATAAAGGAATAGAGTAAATGTTTTACTTTGAGAATGAAACAATTTTAATAGTTTTATAAAAAAGAAAACGAATGCATTTTCTTCTTCCAGTGATGGAGGAACCACCTTGATGAGCAGCTCATTCACACAGGTTTGAATGAGCAGGATGAAAGTGTACTACATGTTGCTGATTTCTTTTATAAGCCTTTTGTCACTCACTTGGTCTCTCTCATATACAGTCAATTGCTCCTTCTGAAATTCATTGAAAGTAAGAATTTGTGATAGTGGGAACATGACATGACAGGAATATACGATGTTCACTGATACAGGACCCAAACCTAAGCTCTAAGTGCTTTCGGGTAAACAAAAAGTATAGCTGCTCAGCACCTTGCATGACAGGTTGTCAGTGCTTTTTTTACAGTGTTTCAGGCTGTCAGACCTGCATTCCTGCTATAAAAGTACAGCCTAGTGTTATTGCTAAGAGTTCCAATGTTTCTCCAGAATTCTCTCCAGAATTCTTTTCTTTCAATACTACTACAGAAGGTAATGCTGTCTATGTCATTACAGAATACAAGTACCTAAGTTTTCTTTCAAGTTGCTTTTATCAGTGAAGTCATGATTTGGTTACTAAATCCCACATAATCATACCAGATAATCGAGTCTTCTAGGAAAATGCTTCCAATTCAATGGAAAATTGTATGTGCACCAGGCTATGTATTATCTACAACACATCAGTAACAGGCAGTACTTCCAGACTTCACTTCTGGGGGTCACAAGGCTCACTGAAATTGGTGAAACATGCTAGCTTTCACAGGACTAGTTGTTAGAGTAAGCATTTGTCTCAACCTGGTGCAAGTCCAGGTTAAATTTTATTTCTTTTTAAATGGTAAATTGAGAGCCAGATTCAGGGAAACTCAAGCATATAAGGAAGATGATTTGAAGACTTTATTTAAATAGTTTCATTATAAGGTATTTGAACCAATACACACAGGACGAAAATTTTAAGCAGCAAAGAAATAATTCATTTAGTACATTGAAGGGGTGAAAAAAGCAGGCTAGATGACAGAAGGTTTTTGTTTTCTTTTTGTTTCTTTTGATTTTTTTTTCTTTTGATTAAGACTGTGACTTTTTGATTGATCAGAGCACTGCATACAACAGAGCTGGATATCCCTTCTACTTTTAAGGTGGACTTAAGGTTTTAGGCAATTATTTTCTGATAATTTTTTTATTCTGTAAACCCAGTTCTGTCTCTTTCGATCACAATCCCAGCCTCTCTTTGCAGCTTTCCAGTACAGGTGCTTTTCTGACAGTGTGCAAAACACCTGACTGGTTAAATAAAATAAACACAATAAAATAAAATAATAATTAAAAAACAAAACAAAACAAAAAAAAACTAGGCAATCAACTCAGTGAGTTAACCCTGCGTGCAAAGGTATTTATCTTTTTATGCTCAATATTCACAACAGTTTCAGTAGCTGATATGCTCTTACCTGGTTCTGCCAACAGTGATGATAAATACTTATCTTTGGTCCTCTTAAGAAAAGCCCTGTAACTGCAGCAGTTTCATAAGGTACTTTTCCCCCTTGTGCCCATCTCCATCTCTGCATCACTGCTGACTTCATCTCTCCCTTGACCCTGGCTTAACTGAAACCTTTTCCACTACTCACTTCCTGCCTCAGCTACCCTCATCACTTCTTTTATGGTCTTCATAAATCCATACCCTGCAGTGAGAATATACATAGCCAGGCTATTATTACACTCTCAGAAACAGTGATAAGTTATGCCCATAATATCCCCTCTTCCATTACATTTTTCAGCTTCTTCGTGCTCTCCAGAGCCTTTTATAAGCTAATTTTCTGAAATTCGAAGTTGCACAGAATTTGCTTTCTTCTGCCTCTCCATCACACTTTCTCCCCTTTGTATTCTCAACCTGGTGTCTTATTCCTTCCACAAATCTCAAAGCAATTGAAAGTTCATCCTTCACTATACAATGTGCACAGAAATAAAAGCAATACTTTCCCAATCCAAAAGGCACATATACACCTCTCTGTCTCACTACTAATTTTCCCACTATCCTCCACACAACTGAAAAAAAAAAAAAAAAGAAAAACAAACAAACAAACAAAAACCTGTTATATTCTGAAATCTGTTCTTAATGTTGACCAGAACAAATGGCTAGGTATTTCTGAACATTCTCAAAAGTCTTGATAAAACAGCCCAGTTCTGACTGGAAGGCTTCTCAGATTAAGGGTGGAACAAGAACACAGGTTCAAAACAAGTCTTTTTCCTTAAAAGCTTTAAGTCCCAACCTTTTTCCAAAAAGCTTTAAGTCCCAACGGGAGAACAAACACAAACGTGGAACTCTGGAAGTTCCATTGGGACATAATGGACAATTTTCACATCTCTGCATAATCCAGTTTTCCTCTACATTCACTGCTGCCAGGTAATTTTGGTGTCCTAAACAAGAATATCTACTCATTGCACTGCTAGGAAAAACATAGTTTCACTTTCCTCCTGTCTTCTTTGTTGTTCTCTTCTTTCTGCTTGTATATTAGTTCCTGCACGAATATTTGCAAAGCTTTACTCCTTTCCACCTTCTACTACTCAGGTACCCTGTATAAAAAGTTATTTAAACCAGCTTGTTATTCTCAACATAACTGTAACCATTTGACAGAAATTCCTCCCTAAGACACATTTATATAAACAAAGCTCAAAATCTTTTCTGCACTGGTGTTTTGTAAGAAACTTCTTCAAGACAAGGAAATTGAAGATGGAGCTTCCCAGTGACCCAGTAACACAAGCCTGTGAGCTTAGCAGGTCAGATAACCAAATTCAAACATTAAAATAGACTTAATGCCATATTGGCCTCCCTGGCTAGGAGGTATCCTGACACCAGCATTGAACAGAAATAGGTCACACTTTAAGAACTCTGTTCGCAGCTCCCAATACTGGAATTACAGTCCTCCTGCTTCCCATAGGTGAACAAGAGACTTCCTATTTGATCTCTTTTAACTTATTTCACTTCTACATAAATCTCCTTTTACTAACTTCCAACAAAAACAAAAAAAAGATTTTTTTTTCAGAGAGCAAGTAGGTGGCATAGGAAGAAGGGAAAAGAGCAGTAACAAATAAAAGCCCCTCCAATTCTCCTTGCCCAATCACTTGAAAACAGTTAGCTATTTCTGGCAGGCTCCGAACGTTCAGTCACTGGTATGCAAGATGAGAAGCAAACATAAGAGCACGTGACAAGTAAACCTGCACTGATCGTACATGAGTAGAGCTGCAGAGACCTTTCTCCTGTTTACAATCAGAAGAAACTGCTTCAACATCTGCAGCAAGGGAAGTACCTGCTCTACACGATGGTCTCAAATAATTACAAATTATGATTCCCTGAAGACACATATACGGCTGTAATTCCCACCAATATTGCAACTCCAAAACACCACCACATCTGTATTTCACCATTAAAGAGACTTTCACGGTTCAGGTATTCCAGCTCTATACCCCATAAGAAGTGACACTGGCTTGCAGTGGCAATTGGCTCCATCAGAATTTTTCATCCTCTTGCAGCACTCAGAGGAGCAAAGTCTAAGTGACAGCAGTTTGGAGCACTGCATGTAATTACAATTAAAAAATTTAACGTTTTCAAGGCAGGACTCTAGTACAGCTTGAGCAGATTGCAAGTGTAAGAGCAACGTAGGAAATTTGTACATCTCCTGAATATAAAAGATAGTTGTATGGAAACTTCCAGCTGATATAAAATCCAAAGAAAACATATTTCTCCATTATCAGGATAATAGCACATTGACATATTGCCATTTTCTCAGATTTTGACAATTCCTTAAAAAAATGGCTAAAAACCAGCAGAAAGCTCTCTCCACTTGTGTGTCTGCAGGGCAGATGATGCAGAATGAATCCTCCTGAGGAAGCCCACAATTCCAAAGCACCCTATGACAGATACTATGGCAGACAGCTGGGGAGCACTTAGTGCTCATCCTGCAATGCTACCTACTACTAACTGTTCTCTGGTGTCCCTCTCCTAGTAAGGCTTCCATTCTCCTTCTTATTTTATGCAAAATATGCCCTGCCCTTGTTCTCTTCATTTAATGGAAGGCAGAAATGTTTTCAAAATTCAAGAGTCACCTCCAATATTAAAAGAAAATCTCCAAATATTCAATAGACAAAATGAACAGGAAAAAAAGGGGGGGGTGGGGGTGGAGGAAAGTGTTTTAGTTTCTGTTTCTCACACCATCCAACTCTGCTTTAATTGGCATTAAGTTACATTAGTTTTCCTCAAGTCTGTTTTGCCTACAACAATAAGTGGTTATCTCCCTTGTCTTTATCATCTCAACCTATGAGCTTTCCAATCTCCTTTCCTCCCCCTGTCCTGCTAAGGTCAGTGAATGAGAGCAGCTGGGTGGGTGCCCAGCAGGCAGCCAGGGTGAACCCACTGCACAAGTACTCACCCTCCTAGCACATTATCTTTTGAGGGGATGGAGAAGGAAGATTAGAAGGAATCACATGGTTACTGCCACTACTGATGATGAAATTTCACATCTCTCTTGCCAGTCTTGGTTGTTACAGCTTACACAAACAGGGAGACAGAAGAACATCAGAGTAATACAACAATGTTGTTGAATTCCCTGTGCTGGCAAGTACAAACGATGTACTGAGATGAATACGTCACTTTACAAAACCCAGCAAATGCTCATGGACTACTCACGTCAGATGAGTATTACATGACACAAGTTTGGTCTGATCGCACTAAAGAAAAATAAAAAATTAGTCCAAAATCAGCTGGCAACAGAAAGTACATATATCAGGAATACCACATACAAGTTGAACAATTTATTCTTCAAGCAACTGACAAAGCCTTTTATAAGTTAAGTCAAGCCTCAGCTGAAAATCACCTAGAGATTACTTGGGCCACAGAACAATCTCTGTAAACATGCCTTCATTTTAGCTACAGTCACAACCACAGCATCAAAGGTAATGAACCACCACCAGTTCGAATTTAGTTGATCCCGAGCAGTGCACACATGATGCAATGTAGACCAACAACAATTCAATTGCTATTTCGGGACTATCTCCTCTTCCCACTTCTTTTCAGTCCCTCTGCTCCCTCCCACCTCAGTGATGCTCTAATTATTCAAACAACGTAAGCAGCATTCAGTCCATGCCAGCCCTTTCTTCCTTTAGCACTGACCTTGCCTTACACATCACTCTCACAAAACTAATTAAGTGGAGAACAGTCTCACGTTACTCTCTCTTCATGAAAAGAACTGAATCGTTACCTGCCTGAGGGTCCAATTCAAGTTATTTTCACCTTCATTTCTCTCAGCAAAACAATACAAATATTGAGCAAGAAAACAGACCAAACAACAAGGAAGTGCTTTATGTATGTTACCATAAAAAAAAAAAAAAGGTAAATACATATTCCTTTAGTTGTTTCATTGTTTCATTTTGGTTTTTAATGTATGTATTTTCATGAAAGCTTAACTGTTTGGAAAAAGCAAGACATTTTGTTAGGACAACAGACTTAGGGCAAGAAAAATACTTGTGTTACACAGACCCTAGAGCCAGGTTCAATTTTAAGAGATCCAAGTGGCTAGGAAAGCTTCAGTCCCAGAGAACAAATGCCGAATCCTCATGCATCCATAGCCAAGTTGTACAAAACACATGCACCTATAATCTAGAGATCAACAGAGCAATTCCTCTCCAATATACATTAACCCACAAAGATCCTGGTCTGAAAATACTTAGTTGTAAATCCTTTAGAATAGGAAAATCTTCCACACAGATTTACAGATATTTTGTTTGCATACAGGAATGACCACACATCTGGATTTACACATAATTTTATGAAAGCATAGATTCACTGCTTGCAGGGAAAAGACCAAGGAGCAGGATTTGCCACTTCTTTGCTCCTGAGGAGGCAGTTCATACAACTCTGGTTCCACCTCTTTTCCTAAATATACTATGGCAATAACACACAATAAGGAACAGAGGAAGAAAATTAACATTTATTTGACCCTAGGCTTCACTGCAGCACTAAATTCCCAAAGCGTAGGGGTAAGACCAATGCCTTGCAGGAAATCACAGTAGAAATGGCACAAATACATTTAATGACAAGTCTCCAGCATATTGTGGGTGGCCACAGACCAGAGATGCCAGAAGTCTGAGCCATACAAATTTTTATGCATCTGCTGTGGATGCTGATAGTCACCCCTTTGCAGTCCCCTGTGATGCTCTGTGGGGATACTCATCATCCAAGCTTCGTCTGCCTGGGAGTTTTTCCTTTGAAGATGGGATTTTATATCTGCCAAGAAGCAACTATTATTAAATTTTCCTCTAGAAGCAAAAAAAATGACTTTTTACTACCTTCAGTATAACACGAGTTCTTTGCCACAGGGAAACAGCTGTGTGAGAACCGACAGTATCACAAACCCCAAAGCTTGAAGCTTGTGCCTAAAAATACTGCCTTACTGTGGATTTCTTCAGATAATGCTGAAAACAGTAACATAGTGTCAGCAGGAGAGCGTTGGCATCTTGATCTCAAAGGCCGTGTCCACTTTTTAATTGCTGGTGTTTTACCAGCAGATGTCAGGGAGCACCATCTTGGGATTTAGAGGGAAGGATGACACCTTTCATAAAGAGCTACTGTAGTTTGTGGAAACAAAACCAGTCAAAGATAATGAGTCATAACAGGAGGTAGTTACTGTAAATATTCCAAGCATGGGCACATTAACAACCACCCACTAATCAGAGGCAATGCCACAGGCAGACACCGAGAACTCCCACTGGTGTCACTGGGAATTTTGAATGGATCAGGACATCAGCCAAGAGCTGAGTATCTATTGTAACCTGCAGTGTTAATACCCAGGATGGGGTGGGTCGTCCCTCAGATTTTGGCTGTCACTTCCCAGTGGGCGATGCAGGCATCTATTCAAAGGGGATCTGCAATCTCACGTTTCAGACAGGAGACAGAGATTTCTTTATAATGGAAAGTGAACATACTAAAACCACTGAGTTAACTACTCATTCTTTGGCAACATTAAATGTTTATGACACAAACAAGCTCCAGTGCGTAAGTCAATAGCACCAATTTACCACAATAAGACCCAATCTACCTCTGGCAAACATCTGCCCAGATAGAGACTTGAGTTCATATGTCAAACTGCGGCTGCTGAGGAAGTCTGCTGATACTTTTTATGATTTATTTGTCTGCAATGCAAAAGTATTGATACCCAAACTTCTGAAAGAGAGACAAAGAAATTCCTGCCTCCCACCTGAGCTGGCAAAGCAGCAGCGTGCTAGCACCATTCTCCCTTCCCCCTTCTCACACCCGTCTGCACTTGCTGCTAATTTTGATTCAGTGGCCTCAGACCAAGACATGGTCAGCTTACATGTTGTCTCTGTGCAGCTCTTCTTCAGTCCCTGAAGTAAGTTACTTCCCCATGATTCAGTACTATGGAAATATAACTGTTGAGATCAGCTTCTTTATTTTTGTCAGCTTTTCTACAGACCTTTCAATCATAAGCTGCATTATACTATATTCCCATAAAGCCAGGAAAAGCAGTAATAGATATGTCAAAATTCTGACTTCTATTTTTCCTGCCAGGTGCTTTAAGTGCTTTGTTTTCCGCTGTCATTAAATTAGAATAGTACCTGTATTTCCAAAGTCTTCACCCTTACTGTCACTATTTCAATAGGCTCTTCTCAGATTAGAGCTATCAGCTTTGAAAATACTCCTCCCATTATACTTGCTGGAGAAGAAAATATAGTCTGTATTTTGTCACAGCTTCTGGCTGAGGTTATCAGACTTCTGGGCAAAGTTGCTGAACTTTCTTGCAGTGACAGCAAGGTGACTGGAAGAGACCCCTCTGTGGCTGCCTTGACAGGGGAAGGAAATCCACGTACATAATCCACGTACATAATCCAGCCGGTAAACAGAAAACCAAATACAGTTGAATCTATTTCTCAGATTTAGACTCAGATTCTCTTCTCTGTCCCCTAACTTTCCTTGGAGGAGCCCACAAATCGCTAAGCAGCCTTTAAAAAAAGTTTGGCTGTAATACCAGGCAGTGTGAGCTCTTTAAGGCCCAGATCCAAGTCCGAGAAGGATTTCAGCAGCTCTCAGCTCACTTTCTAACGCCCTATATAATCCCACTGCCCAGTGCTTCTCCACCAACCAAAAGTTTAACAAATATTTCATTCAGAATGGGTCAATTTGATACAAGCCCAAACAGAGCAAGACTCACTGTAGATCCTGTTCTCAAATTGCAAAGCAAAAAGTTTTTGAGGGAAAATTAGGGAAAAAAATCACCCATTGGGCCACACGTGCAGCTCTTAGCACACAGCTACACAGCACAGAAAGAACCTGGCTGTTGGGGACCAGGCTGCCACCAGCAGGAACAAAGCCACTGGGCGCCAGTACCACCAGTCCCTGTGTCGCCACCCTGCCCCCATGAGAGCCTGGAGGCTACTGGGGCTAACAGCATCCTGCAGCTTTCCAACGCTCACAGTTAAAGCACGGACGTGCCATAATCTTATATGCATATATCCACAGTTAATGCAGCGTTTTGCCGAAAGGTGCAGGTCCCTGACTTCATTATGTTAATCCGTAAGCTGCATTTATAGTGGGAGAGTTAATTTTTGAACATTCACATTCAGTTTTAAAAGCTACCACGTTTTGAGTGAAACAGGCACCACAGGGTTTTCTAGGCAAGACTTATAAAGGGGGTCAACAAAATTGTCTGAAGAGAGCAGTTGTTTCCCCTCTTTCATCTACAAAAAAAAAAAAAAAAAAAAAAAAAAAAAAAGCCAGGAAAACTATTCCTTTAAAAGCAGGTTTTGGCACTTCTGTTACACCTGCACAACTCCACTGAAGGTACCACAGGTTTTACAAGAAAGGATAATTTCACTTAAAATATCCAGTGCAAGACAGTAACTTCCTGCATTGAATTGTACTGTTTTCTACCAAAATCCATTGCCTTTCAGAGTTTTGTATAAATCAGGCTTTTCTATACAGACCCACCGAAAAGCAGGTTGTAGAAAATGCCATTCAACAAATAATACGAAGCAGCTCCTTATATTAGGGCTGAATATGGCCTTCCAAGTTCTGCAGAGAACTACAGCAGTCTCATCTCAGGTTTGAGGAGTAAGAAAGGCTGACACTATTCTCCCTAACAAAGTACTCAACATTTATTATGCAAATGCAGCCCTGGGAGATTCACGTTTACAGTGGGTATTAAAATCACCTCGTATATCTTGCAAAATGTGGATACACAAATCTACCACCACAATAAGCTATTCTCACATGAAAGCTGATTACATTGTTCTTTCAAAGAGTGGTTAACAAACCCCAAACTGTAGAGGCTCCCGTTGGGACTGAAGTATACCCATTGCTACAGTACAACTGCAGGGATATGCAGAAAATGGTACACGGTACTTTCAAAAGAAAGTATTATTGTACAAAATCAAAACAAAAACAAACCAAAAAAATGGCCTCTTGCTATGGATATGCTCAAGTTAAACATTCCCATTAAGAGCAACACTGCTCACAATTAGCAAAAGAACATCCACTGGGTTCAGAGGTTAAAAAAAAAAAGTAATAATAATAAATAAATCTTATTTTAGTCTATGACCCGATAGACCAAAGAAGCCTGCCCAGCCCATACATTAACTGGTAAATACTACCTCCTCCTTACCAATGTGCTTGGACCCTCTGTAAAAGCACATTTCACTGAACGCAACCACTCAGTTTTCTACAGCAAATGCCAAACTTCACACACCCGACTCCTCCTGTTCTATCTAAAACAGGTCTCTTACTTTGTGGTAACAGAGAAAGTTTTTACACTAGCTCCAGAAGAGTACCACCATCTCCTGGGAGCAGAGTATCAGCACCAACAGTTTTTCTCGGGACTCACAGAACATACACCTTCAGGTACACTGTCAGCACGGGAATCAAAACCTTGCATGTCTAACTCATTACTGACTCATTACTAGGAGATACAAATGCTTTTGTCCCAGTGTTTTGAAACACACACGTCACAAAACCTGTATGCAGGCGATTTCAAACATTAAGTTAAAGTGTCAATAAGATTTGTGATCATAGCACAAAGTGGGATATGCAAATTAGATTAAAAACCAAGCTTTCACACAAGTGTGGCAAATTCTGTATGTGTAGGATTATAACAGTTCTAAATCATGCAAATAATTCCTCAGAAATGCAGGAATCTTTTGTTCTGCATTGCTTGATAAATTATTTAAAGGGCATTTTAGTGGATAAGGCCAACATAAATAAGTAGTTACTTAACATCAAAGAAAATAATTTAAAGACAAACAGAAAATGTAAGATTTTGCAATGTAACTGAATGATGGACTTACATTTTTCACAACAAAATAAATAAGAATCTGATGAAGATGCTAAGACTTGTAGCAAAATGTAGGTGGAAGTGGAAGGATAGGGTTTAAAAAAAGTATAAAAATAAGAGGTCTCCAACACCTAGTGTTAGACACTGACTTCCAAAATCAGGAAACTAAGAAGTTTTCAAAAATAAAAATAAGAATAGAAAGGAGGAATTTTCAGATTTGGCTTCTCAGAGTGGAAAAAAAAAAAAAAAGAAAGAAAAAAGTGAACGATAGCAAAGTGTCCATTCTCTTTTGTGAAATTAGGAACAGGGTTTTTTTCCCTCTCATGCCAAGCAAGTGCCCTTCACCTGGGTATCCCACCAGCGCCAGCCTGCCACACAGATGCCCGCTTGAGAAGACATACGGCTTTATTTACAAATACACGGCTAAAACTACTCCTGGAAGGCTGCAGCAGCGCAGCCCCGCGCCCCCCGGCACCCCCGCTGGGGTAAGGCTGCGGAGCCAGCCGTGCTCGGGGGTGGCAGGGGCAGAGCCACCTGTATGTGCCCCCCCCCCGGCACGGGGCACCCCGGGGGCTGCTTCCCCTTCCCAGCACCGGCTGAACCGGGGGGGGGGGGTCCACATGCACCCCTCCGCCCCCCCGTCTCCATGGCGATGGCTCCCCGCTCCCCGGCACGGCTCGGCCCCGCTTGCCGGGGGGGGGGCACTTACTTTCGTGCCGCATTGAGCCGGGCCCCCCCGCGGCCGGAGCTCCGCACGCCGGGCACCGGTTCCCCACCCGCGCCCCGTGCCGGGAGGGGTGGGGGGGTCCCCAAAACTAGGGACTGGGAGCGGCTAGCCGGAGCGGTAAGGTCGGGCCGGGAACCACGCTGTTTCTCGGAGCGGCTGCGCCTGCCTTACCCTTGGAAGCATCTTTCTCTTCTTTGGGCTTGATCACCTTCCCGCTCATAGACCCCAGCTTGGGGGGGGGAAGCCCCGGGAGCGGCGCGGATTCCGGCTGGACCCACGGAAACCTCGGGCGGGGGGCAGCGTGCGTGCGGGAGGGGGGGTCCTCTGCGCCGAAAAGGGAGAAATCACGCGAACGAGAAAGGGAGGGGGAGGAAAAAAAAAAAAAAAAAGAATAAAAATAATAATAATAATAAATCAGGAGCCGCCGCTGTGCCCGCTCCCCGGCGCGGTGCCGCCGCTGTGCCTGCGGGAGCGGAGCGGTGAGCGGGGGGCTCCGGCAGCCGCAGCACCGAGCCCCTGCGCCGCTCGCCGTGCCGGAGACAAAAGCGATTTTCCCTGTGTCTGCCTGGCCCCGGCCCCCTCCTCCCTCCGCCTCCCCGGCTCTGCCTCCCCTCCCCAGGGCCAGGGAAGCGCAGCCGGTCCTGGGAGTCCCACCGACAGGGGGGAGGGGGGGGGGGGACCTCCGGGGGGGGGCTGCTTGGGTGTGTTGGTTGGGTTCGGTGCCGGTTTGTGGGTTGGTGTGTGTGTTTTTTTTTTTTCGCATCCTCCTCTAACAATAATGGGATGGAGCAGCAGAGCTGCAGCCGCGGATGGGAGGAGGAGGAGGAGGACGCGAGTCCTCGGCACTGCAGAAGAGGCGGCAGGTTTACGCTCGCCGGCAGCGGGGAGGGCTGGAGCCAGAGCTGCCCCCCCCCGACCCCCCCGGGTCCCAGCACCCCCTCCCCACCTCCCAGCCCGGGCCCCCCTAAAGAGGAACCCACGGGGCGCAAGGCGCATCCCTGCTGCCCCCAGCCCCGGGACGGTGCCCCAAGCGCCGAGGGGTGGGGGGGTGACACAGCTCCAGCCTGGCCCCCACCCAGGGGAGCCGCTCTCACCCCCCCCCCCCCCACACCCCGCTAAGGGGAGGCTCCGGGCGCCGAGCTGCGCCCCCCGGCACGGCCCGAGCCTGACAGCCTGTTGCTGGCACGGGAGGGCGAAAAGCCAGAAGAGGGTGACGAGGGACCGGGGGGGTGACCCGGAGGGAAGAGGGGGCACCGAGCTCCCTTCTAGCGGGGGGCACGCGGAGCCTGCGCTGCCCCGCTCCCAGCCCCGCGGTGTCGGACGGGACTCGCCCCCCTCCCTGATCCTCCCGGGGACAGGGGGACCCCCCCGCCGGCTGCCGAAGCTCCTCTCACCTTAGCGAGAAAGGCGCTGCCCACCCCGCCCCGGCCCCCTCCTCCTCTGCGGGACGAGACCTCGTAGGAGCGGGCCGCCGTCGGGGGAAGGAGCGCGGCTCCCGGCCTCTGCCCCGCGGGGAGGGCGGCCGGGAGAAACCCGATGCAGCCCCGGGGAGCCCGGCCCCGCTCGGCAGAGCCCAAAATAAAAGTGCTGGGAGGAGAGAGCCACGAAACGCCCGGGGGAGCCCCCGGTAGGGCAGACTGACACCCCCTTCCCCAACAGACTGCTTATGGAGGGGGTGGGGGCTTCTCCAAGACCGGACAGAGCCGAGCAACCCCCGGGGGGAGGCAGCATGCTCAGGGCTGGGGAGTCCCCCGGGCTCACCCGCACCTCCCCTGCCCCGAGGGCAGGAGCAGCCCCGGGCCGGGGGTCTCCAGCCCGGCCTGCGGCACCACCGGGGCTGCGCGCCCGCTATTTTTAGCGGGGCCAAATTCCTTCCCCCTTCTCCCTCCCTTCGCTTCTGCCCAGCGCCGGGGACAGCTGAGGGCAGATCGGCTTACCGGGGTCGGGGTCCCGGTCGCGGCCCCGCTCCTGCCTCCGGCAAGGCGCGGTAGGGCTGCCCGGAGGCAGGGCATCACCTGAGCAAAAGGGGCAGCCGCTGCTGGACCCGGCGCCCTCACCCACCTCGTTCAGGTGCTGCTGGGTCAGGGGTGATGACAGGGTCAGGGTGTGAACAGGAAAATCAGGGCCGTTGGGGCTAAGGCTGGAGAGATGGGATCAGAGCTGACACTTGTACGCTTGCACTTACGAAATGACTTTCCCTTAAGTAATGCACAAAGCAGCCAGCTGAATCCCAAACCCTTTAACAAAGTCCTGCATGCAGCTGTCTGCAGCAGGAACAACCTCTGCTCTGTTCCTGGATCCAAGGAATTGTCCTGGCAGAGCCAGTTTTCTTTCCCAGAGGTTCACTAAGCCCTCTGATGATATTACACTTACAGTGCTTTCAGTATAAAACTGTTTCACTTGGGCTTTTTCTGTGATGTTTTTTAACACTTCAGAGACCTAACAGGAGGCTTTAAAAGTTGGGCTTTCTCTTGCCTGTTTCTCTTCAGAGGAACTTGGACCACTGAAACTGGAGAACTAGAAATGGAGGAGAGGGGAAGGAGAAATTCTGCAGTTCGGCTGAGGCAGCATTTTCAGAAGAAGCCAGCAAGCCCCAGAAATGGGATTTCAGTTGTCTAGTACAATCTACTTGAGACCCTGGTTTTCAAAGGTGCTTGCAGTGACTTTGATGGGAGTTATAGACAGTTCACACTTCTGGTCTGAGGTCATTCCAGAACCCCCCTGATAAACGCTCTGCTTAGTACTGACAGTGAACATCTCTTCTGTGAACCATTCTCACCTTTGCCAGGAGATCTGTTAGATTTTACAGGAGTTATTACATTGACCAAATGAGGCCTACATACTGACACTAAATACCAGAAGGAGGTAGCAGCTCAGCATGTTGCAGAGGAAATGTACCCACTGTTGGGCAGAGAGCGCTTACCCTGCTGCTTTGAAATGAGTTAGTTTTTCTCCTTACTAGTCTGCAAGGCTTAGAAGTGTCAATTAAATCAGTAATAAAATATGGTGCTGCACATGAAAAATATAAAGGGCTTGGCATGAAGGCTTATTGCAGTCTGGATGCAGTTTGCTCAGCCTTTGCTTTTAGAGCTAACTTAATGGTTCACATATTCCAGTGGAGATGGTGTTTGGGGTTGGGGCATTGAAGTCTTCAGATTCCCTCATCAGTTCCATGCTTTGCTGTGAGCATTTCTGGTTTTGATGTCTCACACAAGGTCTGGCTTTGCAGCAAAATTTTAACTAACTTACGAATATGTAAGTATGGGTCTAGGTTTAGTGTCTCAGTACATCCCTTTCCCAGCTATAGTAGGAGAAAAGTGTCACCTCACTGCTTTACAACTATCACACTGGAAGCTGAGAAGCACTCATACTGTGATGACAGGACTGATACGCAACAAGCTACATACCTCAGCCAGGCTTACACGGAAACATACCTATACAAGGCTCCTTCTTGGAGATTGTATCTCTCACTAGCAGCAGTCCTGGGTTTCTGAGTTAGAGACTACTTCTGTGCCTCTAGACAAATCAGATACCCAGAGCAAGAAGATTTAGTAAAGTTTAGTAGAAAGAGGTCTGCTGTGTCCTGTGCTAATGCTGTGTAGGCGTTTCCCGTCCACCTGTGTGGCTAGGGAAGGTTTGAATTCAAGACTGGTTCTGGTGGGAGGAGAATGATTAAAAGTCAAATATAGTAAATTTCTCTAATTGTCTTTCATGCTCGTCCCAAGATTGTGATGGAGTCATTTAAACCAAATGGCAAGAAGCCAGCAATGCAGCACAAACTGTTGAAGCATCGTCTATACCCTTTTAAGGTTCCTGAACTTTTCTGCCCAGAGGGACAAACACGATTGCCCCAAGCACAGCAAGGTCTCACAAGCTCCAAGTGTGAAGTGAAACATGAGGCTTTTTCAGCAGAGACACACACGCAGCAGATCCTATTTGGGCTCTCTAAATACTCACAGCTCAGGGCTGCTCTCTGGAACCAGACACGGCAGAGCTGGCGTGCAGCACAGAGCCGTGCCTCTGCTGAGGGAATTTATCCCCCAAGGAACACCTCCCAGAAGGTTCTGACTTGGCACAAGTTGGGTGTCATTTACAGTCTGAAACCGTAAACTCTAAGTGCCTTTATACAACATAACGGTTGCTGTGTAATGTCCAATAACTGGGCACGTTGTTCATAAAACACATACTCAAGTCACACACGTGCTTTTCCTACTCTAGTAAAATATCTGTAAAGACATACATCCCCCTGAGGTATTCTGGACCTGACATAGATACTGTAGGGACATAGCTCCTCAGTGTACTTTTTCCTTGGTTCTTTAGCTTACTCTCTAGTTGAAATTTTCTCTTTTCTGAAGGTGCTGGTTTATAAAAGGTCCAAATTCTGCTCTTTTAAATAGTGGGAATTTTACTTCATGCCTTTAAAGTAGTCCAGCAAGTTTAAATTAGCCTTGTCATGATGGTTCCTGCTGTGTTCCCAGTTAAAGCTGAAGTAAAACTCTCCCTGCATTCAGGTTGATATTGATATTGAAGCAATATTAGGCTTTAAATATAAGATTCCAGACATGAAAAAGTCTTACAAGTACTTACTACTAATTTCAAATTACGTTTTTAATTTATACTGGCATCTAGAGGCATTTATTACTTTATGATGAAATAAGTAAATGATCAAGTGGGCATATCCGAAGTTTTGTTGCTACTTCTTGGTAATGATGTCTATGAAGTCGGTCCAAATAAATCTATCACACACCTCCTTACTGACTGATGTTAAAGCACTATTTTAACTGGAATTCAAGGGCAAACTTCCTTATTGTCAGCTGTGTTTTAACAAAAGGGGGTGGGGGGACAGGATGAGACTAGAGAAATACTAGAGAAATACTCAATACTGGACCAAATCATAGCCTTTTCTCTAGTTCTCTAACAGGCACATGCTTGTGTAATGACTGTTTAATTTTGTCCCCATCTTATTTTTACCATTCCTATTCCTACGCAGTCTTAAGCACTACACAGAGGACCTTTTTTTTGGCAGACAGCTCGCTGTGTAGAATATTCTCTTTTTGATTGCCAAAACCCAACTGCTATATGCAAATAGAGTTCCAGCTAATGGATAGTATGGAGATTGCAGTTTAATTTCTCTAAATAATTCAGTCTGATAAACAGAGAAGCCCTAAGCAGACACTTGTGGTAAGGGATAATGATCATAGTGATCATAGTGAATTTCTCACCTATTTACCATGAATCATTTCAATTAAAATTAATGGACATCAAGCATTCTGTGCTGTGACCCCAGCTCTTTGGAATGCTCCTGTAGGTTGGGAAATGTGCTCAGCACCTGGGAAACTGAGCACCTCACATTGCTGGGCAAGGATCCCTCTGGCTGATCGAGCTTAGAGAACTGCAGAGGAAATCCTGATCAGTGCCACCAGCAGAACACCGGTGTGAGGCCTTTAATCCTGGAGATCAGAGTCCTCCAGACTGCTGAAAGTCCAAAACAGGTAAGTCTTGATTGGCTTTTCTGTCTGCATTTCAGTACATTTACTAAGCTAGACTGATCACAGTTTACAAAGATGTGCAATTCTGTAGCAGAGTAGGATATTAGGTTTGGTGTTTAAGTGAAAAAAAAAATAAATCAAATTCTTCTTGCAACTCTAGAGTAGTTTACAAAGTAGGGGGTTGGTGGTTTTATATGAAATCTTAGAGCTTTCCTCACAGCTAACAAAACTTAAATTCTGACAGTCAACTTGGGTTTAAGTCCTGGATTTACTGAAACTAAGTATCCTGAAATATACTACGAAGTTCTGAAATGAGGAATTTTGGCCAAATTTGTTTGGGGGGTGTTAGTGGTGACACAAATACCACATATCAAATGCAACATATTTATGGGAATATTTAAGTGACAGTATTTAACACAATCTTTGAATTATGACTAGAAATTTTCATTTAGCAGAAATATTTCCTAAACCTGGAAAGTCTGACCTACAGAAGAAGTTTCCTATCTCAAAATGCTACCTAATTTACCTCTAGCAGACAGTTGCCTTTTTATTTATTTATTTTGAGGATGCTCCTCTCCTCCTAAAGTTTTGTGAATTGCAACTATCTTAGAAATCTCATCTCCTTTGCAGCAGCAACAATACTCCAACACTCCAATATATAGCTTCTATACATCCAATAATCATTTATCACCAGCACACTAAAACAGAATAACAACATTGGAGCCATGGAAGACACAGGTTTGCAGGTATCTGAGGTGGTAAAGCTGCAATGGGAGAATGCAGAGTGCAGTAAAGGGCCTGTGAGTGCTTTTTAGTGCTTTTATGAAAAGTCAGCACCTGCAGCAGAGACTGAGGCACTGCGTGGCTTAAGGCACAGCACAGAAGCACTAGCTGCGCCCCAGCCTTGAGAGCCAGACAAACAAATGAAGCTTCTGGCCTTGGACTAATTCCTTATTTCTAATCTCTCCTTTCACAGGTAAATCAAAAGATGCAAGGTTTTGTATGAAGCCTTGTCATATTACTGCTGAAGACAGAAACCAGTGAGATATGCAGCTACACTCCTTACCTTCACCTCATCTAGCCCTTGAGTCTGCAAGAAGGCATACTCACGTGCACAGTAGGTGATGTTGGGACCTTGCAAAAATACTACACAGCTTCTTTTCTCTCCAGGAGAGCCAGTGGGGCACACAGTGGATTTAGAGAGAGCTGTTGCCCTTTCGCTTTTGTTGGAAACCCCTAGCCTGAACTTCTGCAGGTGGAATGGAAGAAAAGGTAGAAGCATTCAGCAACTGAACTGCGACCGAGTGCCTTGATATCAGAACAGATTTCTGCCTGAGGCTCATTAAAGGTTTGTTATAGGAAATATAAAGATGAAAGACACAGAAGCTGTTCTTTTGCTATTCATAGCACAAGACAAAGATGGTCCCTTACCCCTCGCGAACATAATAAGCACAATTCAAACTATGGCTATTGCTCACTACTGTTACCATGTAAAATAACAGGAGAATGGACTTCTTCAGAGAGCCTGTGAATTGCAGCTTTCCCTTTACCACTCTTTCTGCTACTTGGTCAAGTCTCAAAACCTGAAAGGTTTTGAAGCTGAGCTGGAGCAGGAGCTTTGATGTTTGACTGTGCCAAGCTGCAGCCTGGCACTGGCAGCTGATCTCACTCCTGCCTTTGTGGAGCTGCAGGAAAGCTGCATTTGAAGAAGAGGCTGGGGAGCCAAAATGTGTATGATACCAAATTTGGGCCTGAAATCCAGAGGAAAAACTCACAGGTTAACATCAGATGGACACAAAGTCATGTTGCAATGGGAAACCTGATGTTAGAGACCTTGAGCCACCTCGATAAACAGACAGGCAAATGCTGTGACAAGCATTACGTGACTGATCTGAGCTGTCTCTGGAGTTGCACCAGAGTTTCAGATGCCGAGAACTAATAGGGCAACATCAGGAAAGTGAATATACAACAATATTGGAGAGGAAACTTGTCAAGTAGAGCTCTAACATTATTGCAGGCTTGCATATACAGTGATACAATGCAATAACGTTTTTCCATGCCTGACTTTTTCTTTAAGAAAATTTAATCCACATTTGATTTTTACAAACCTGACAGACAGAGAGAAGAATGTAATGATTCATTATTTCAGACCCATTTGTGGCCTCTAAACACAGTTATGCCAAAAGTTCAAAGTGGATTGGTGCTGGTGACTGCTGTCAAACATAGCTACAACTTCTTGTGCTGTTCTGCTTTGGTCTTTTCCCATGCCAAAGCCAGGGGGCTTGGAGCACTACCAAGAAGTGATGCCTTCAAGCTCAGTTCCCAGCTCCACATTTCTCTGCCCTGAAGTTTTTCCTAGGTGTATATCCTGCCTATTTTCTGGTAACACTGTAGGATCTGCCAATACATTATTTACAGCTCAAGATTTGGCATTCTGTGCCTGTGTTCTGAATGCTCCCTCAGCATCTCTAAATAGCTATCGCTGTTTTATATCCCTTTTTCTTCTTTTTTATTTTTTTTTTTTCCTCTAAGGAATATGCCAGAGGAGCTGGGGCTGAAATCCTTCTGGATCAGGAGCAGAGACAAATGCTGCTCTGTTTGTAAACACTCCAAGTCTAAAATTAGCAGGAGTCAGAAGAAGAGTCATTTATAAACTTCAGGCTCCGTGAGCCATCTTGAGGAACGTCACACGCGTGCGGATGCATCTGCTGCCGATTTAAATAGCAGCCAGCATTCCCCCCCCCGAGTACCCCCACAGCAGTGGCACCTCTTGCTCCCTTGCCACCAGCTGCTGCCTGCATGCCACAGAGCCTTGTGCCCCTTCAGACCCTTGGGCACAATAACATAGCCGCAAATGGTCGAGCACATCTTCAGCTGGTGAAGCCGCTCAGATCCTCCCTAGCCACCTGCAGAAAATGCTTGGTCAGCCAGAATATCATCCAAGACAAAGGGGAGGATTTCAGGGTCTGATTTGGTACTGGTAACCCAGTAAAACCCTCATGAGATGAGCAGTTTTTAAGCTGTCTTGCACTGTGTAATTTTAGGTTTGAGGGAAAACAAATCCATGTTGGGTACGGCAGAGAACATTGCATTAGCTAGGGCGGGTAACCCCTGCATACATCTTCCCTTTCAGCAGTAGGAGGCGATGGCATATAAAAATGACCTTGGCTGCATTTGAAGGAAAACACAATAGAAGCAGTGGTATGCTCGAACAGTGCGTTCAATAAAATCTGTGCTCCTCAGAGCAGGCCGCTAACCAAATGCCAAATGATCTGAATATATCATGTCAACAGTCAAATGCAAGTCTTCGTAGATCCTAAAGTACCAACTTGTGTTTTTGTTTTGCAAGGCATATAAATACATGTAACTACACATCTAAAGCTTTTTGAAAGGCATAGCAAAACCACATCTTTTTTTCCGATCTAATGGTTTCATGTGAATGAAGGAGATTAAAATATATTCAAAAGAAATAGGTGGTATGTCCCAAAAACAAACAAACAAAAACATTACAGAAACACACACACACACAAAAAAACAACAAACAAACAAACAAAAAACCTTTATAAATGTCAGAAGCCAGAAAAATATTATTCTGCAGTTTTATCCAGTGTTGGAGCATAAAGTACATTATTGAAATAAAACTTTTAAAATTCAAAGTTACAGAAGAAGCTTATATAAAGAGCTGGTTTTATTTAAGAGAGAAAAACAACAGAACTGAAAAAATACCACTACTCTGTGCTACTGGCTTGACATAGGAAAATGTAATATCCTCATCTCCTCTAAAGGAGAGTAATTCAGTACACAGGGATTGCATACAGTTCCCAGGCTAGGAGATCTTATTGAGCTTATTCTGAGCAACTAATATAAGCAACAGCACTGCTGAGGTTTTACTTGGAGAAATACAGGAAACTATTAAACTCCAGGTGTTTGTAATGAGTAATCAGGATAATCTGGACACACAGCTTTATTAAATATAGCTACTTCCCTAGCTCCTGCTGCTGCTTGGAGCTACGCTCAAGTTGTCCCACTGAGTTGCATTGCCCCGAGGGACCAAATTTCGCACTGCCCTGTCCTTCAGGATTTACCTGGAAAGAGCTGACATGACTGCTGGGTACCCCTTGTTCACAGCACTTTCTCTGCAATTCTAACACCTTCTATGAGGTCACTGGTAACAGAGCCCCCAGCATCACTAGCACAGACACTCTCTGCTGAAGGCGGTGACAAAGCTGGCTGCCATCCCTTGGGCTGCGAGATGTGGGGAGGATGATGCACCCAACACTGCCCCATGGCAATAGCCCAATACCAGCCCATGAAAAGCCACAGATCCTATCAAACTTAGGCACTACTCCAGAGCTGCTGTATTTGGAAAGCAATGCAGCTTCTTAAAAGAAGCAGCAAGAGTCAAAGGACGTGACTGAAAGCACTTTTCAAAAGTGCGGTGCTTGTCAACATTTCCATGTCCCTGCCCTTGGCAGAGCATGCACATGTACGACGTGTCATGTCCACAAAATACTTGGCTGCAATTTATATCCCTAAAATCCTTACCATATGCAAAATATCCCATCCATTCCAATGGGAGGATTATAGGAGTAGGAGGAGGCTTAGCGCAAACAATAGCTGTGATCAAACCAGTGTGCACGAGTGGTTTGTGGGAAGTGCAAGACATATCGAAGATGGCAGGTGCTGCTCTTGCTTGCAAGCTATTTATACTCAGGGAGTCACTCAGTAAGCGCTTCTTGCTTCAGCACACTCGTAGGATTCTTGTTCAAAGGGAGAGGAGAGGTGTGGAGTGTGACTGCCTGGGCCAAATCTGTCATTTTAAAGATAACCGAATTAAGTATTGCGTAAAAATCCCACTGTAAAATACAGAGAGAAGTAGCCTGATATAACTAGCTTCAAAGCAGGGAATCACGGCAAACCAGGAGATATGGAACAGGGAAAAAAAAAGAAATAAGACACAATAAGAGTGGAGTGGAAGCAAATGAAACATTTTCCTCTTTGAAAAGCACTAATCTTAGAGATCCAGGCTCTGACAGGATTCTGTCTTTTATTCTTTAAACAAAGGAATCACTGTCTCCCACAGGAGGTAGATTCATTCACAAGGCAGGACTTGGCCACTTACTGCTGAGGTTTGTGTGAGTGATGTGACTTCTTGCCTGAGGGAGGCAGCTAGGGGCTTTTGGCCCCCAGGAGGGATGCCCTGGGCTCTGGCAGGTGCAGAGCTCAGGAGGGAGCTCTGTGGACACACACTGGCTGTGGGATACAGACCAGGGCTGCAGCAGCAGCCACCCTGCCTGTGAAGCTGCTCCTGCACCCAGCATCGCTGCTTGCATCCAGCACAGGATGAAGGCTTTTGATTTCAGCTGGAGATAGGAGCTGAGCTATACAGCACGAACATCTGGGGACACCGTCATTATTGGTCACAGCATTTCTGTGAAACGCGGGATTAATCCCTCGCCTGCTCTCTTTGGACTTGAAGAGAAGCAGAGATTTCACCACGTTCTGAACCCTGCATCCATGCCCCAACAACTGCGCTGTGAAAACACGCAGAGTTGCAATTTGGATGCTCTTTAAGTGCTAACACCCCCGGTGCTGTCAACCGTACTTGCGTGTGTCTGGTAATAATTGTTTGAGAAAACGCAATTTGTGAATCACAATTCTAGTTACGAGCACGTGGGCAAAGGAAAATGTTAGCGCGTTATTTCATTTACATTCCATCGTGGTTCAGAGGCAGTAACAAGGGTTAAAGAAGGCAAGGAAAGTTGACCGTGACCTATCCTTTGTAGTTCTGATCTCAAGGCTTTTAGCCTGGCAAGACTCCATTAAAATGAAAAAAATGTCTCTGTGCTAAAGCTAGAAAATTCACCCAAAATCATTCTCCTCAAGTTTTGTTATTACAGCCATGTAGTTTTCAATTGCTCCTCAGACACGGTTCTTGCAGGCACGAACTGCATCATTACCAATTATTTTTCTTGAAGTACCAAGTATCACTGTCACTGTGTCATAACTAAAGCAATAATACAAGTCTCAGAAGTGATTTTGGGGGGAAAAAAATGATTAGCAAGCATCTCCTTTAAAGCAAAATACCACAAGTCATTAATCATAGAAGTTTCTAATTTCAGAAATGAGTTAACTGATCTTTAATGAGACAAACAGCTTTTAAATGTTGCTGCTGCAAGACTTTATGCATTAAACTGGAGAGTGTAGCAAAATGACTGATTTCATTACTGATTCCAGGAAACGCTCCACCAGAAGCAGCTTGGAGTCTACAAAATCTCCATATTCCTTTCAAAAATTCTGCTTAGTTATGACACTTGCTATTCCAAGAGTCTTTGGGACATTTGCACATAGAGCTGAGGTCACCACCATGGTATGACAGCAGATACTTTTATAATTAGAAAAGTGGAATCCATGCCACATCCCCAATGGTTTCTGCTGGCTGGAGCTGTCACCCTCACAGCAGAGCAGGGCGATGCAGCTACCAGCCCAACAAGAAGGCTGCTGGAGGCCGAGGAGAGCTCCCAAGCACCTGTCTCACACAAGATGCCGTTGAATTCCCACCTCCCCGTTCCTCCAGCTTCTCAATACAAGTGCTACAATCTGGGAGGCAGAAGCACAGAAAGCTTGGCAATTGCCAAGGCATTCCCCTGAGTGGCTGGGCTCCTGAGGGCTCTTACAGACCAGAGTTACTGTGATTACTGACCTCAGTATTAAATCCAATATAAAAGGGGGTGTGGTGGCAACTGATTTCTGCTGGAGAGCTGCTCCTTCCTGAGTGTGACATTAGAGCAGAGTCCCTGCCGTGTCGGTGCAGCACTCGCAGACACTGACAACTGAAGATACCCAACAAATCAAAACAAATACTCATGTTAAGACTGTGTTAGTCACTGTGGAAACAGTCAAAGGAGAACTCGATGGCATTGCCACACTTGGCCTAAGCAGAAAGCTGCTCTGAATGGGATTAAAGGTTTTCTGAGAAGCACACAGCTGTACCATTGCTGCAAATGAAACACATGGTCCTGGAACAATCCTCATTTCTAAACTGCACCCTGCTGACCTTATGCAAACAGATGTTCCCAGACAAGTGACTTACTGTTGTCTTCTCATGTTAAAAGCTAAAGTAAATAGATTACTGGATAAGGTGGAAACTGGATGCTGCTATTAGTAAATGACAGCAAGATCCTGTCAAGGCAGGAGCATTGGCACACAGAGAGCTGCCAAAACAGTGCACACATACAGCAATACGTACTTTGCAGGCATCTACCTCATCTACAACTCAGTGAAGACCTTGCCTGAGGTACTCAGACCACCTGCCACTGAGAAGCATTTTCAGTTTGGTTCCCGAAGCCACCAGTTTATGCAAGGATGTGCTGCTGGTCTGTCCTTAGTCAACTTCTGTAAAATTTCCGGCACAGCCAAATGTCACAGCATTGCCTTTACAAGGAAAAGTCAGGGGGCCATGAGACATGAGCTGGTTGGGAAGCACGCTTCGTTTCTGCTTGAGGAACACTTTGCTTTGGGGCAGAGAGGTGAGGATATGTCACACAGCATCTTATCCAACCAGCAGCAGATTTCTGCCCTGTGCCTCTTTTCCTGCTGGATCGGTGATGGAGTCAGAGGCTCTGAGCACAGCTTCCCATGGCCAGCCACAAACCACCTATCTCCTTTTATAGCACAGCTCAACACCAGTGTCATGTCCTCAGAAAACATCTCTCTCCCAAGAGGCAAGGGAGGAGGAGCTGCGATGCTGTAAGCAGCCTCCCCAGGGCTGGAGAGCAGCTCTGCGGGCTGCTGTGTGCCTGTGTGTCGCATTGCCACCTAGTGACTGGCACCAGGACCCACGAGCCTGCTACCATGGGGCAATAGTTTTGCTCTCATAAGAACAAAACCACCCTAAGTAGCTGCATACACAAGGTGGCTTGCACAGGGCACCCCTCCTGGCTAGTGCTGGGAGATGCTCCTTTACCTGCCCTCGCGTCTCTCCTCTGCTCTCCAGGCACCACAAAGCCACAGCGTTTGAAACAAAAACCTCGAGTGAATCATGTGCCAATTACTAATCACAGCAGCTTCTGTTAAAGCAAGAAGTCGTGTGCACAGGAGGGGCAGGCACTTTATTCTGCAAGCGAGCTTGCCTCACTGAATGTCATACTTGCAAAGAGGATTGAAATCAATGATAGGAGTGACTTCATACCCCTAAAGTTAAACAAATTTGACTATAAGCAGTTTAAGAATCTCTTAGTGTGTTAATCAGTACAACATATTGTCATATTTGTTCTTCCATTAAAGGATAATTAAAGCAAACAGCAGCAGCCAATAACTTGAGAAGAGGGAATTGAATAAAATAAAACCTCCCTTCTTCCTTCAGCAAAAACTTAGACCCACCTGTACTTACTGACGTCTACTGTGGCAAGGTGATGGTTCTCCAGAAACAATTAAGCTTCTATTCCTGACACTGAACCAATTCTATAAAAACAATTTCCATTAAGAATACCTAGAAGAGCTACTTCTTCCTGAAGAAGGGATGAACTGAGAGCCCTCCTCTAATGACTTCTGATTCATTTCCTCAGCACCTCCGGTAATGAAGCACTGTTGAATTCACCTCCCTGACTGAAGCACCTACTCCCTTCATCTCCTGTGCTGTGCCCTGCACACGATTTCAGATTTTGCCCTTTCCTGACTTAGCCAGAATTTCAAATATTATTACACCATCTGGGCAGCTTTGATCCCCAGGAAACACAAGTGACTTCTAGCAGAAATATTTGCTGTCTAAACTTGCTTTTATTACTGTGCTGCTAGGAATTCAGGAAGGTCAGCCAGGAAATCAAGGCAGCAGCCATCAGCAAGATATTAAAGTAGGAAATTACCCCAAAGCCACGTGGACAAATACAAGAAAGCATTGTACAACCTGGCCTTTCTTCCTGGAGTCATCCAGGATGCAACATAAAACATAGCTGTACTAAGAAAGCATTTTATGGCTTTTTCTATGGTTCACTGTTATCCAACAGTAATGAAGCAGGCAGCTTCCTATGGTCAAATAATACTCTCAGATGTGTGAGGGGCAGTTCCCACTGAAACAGGCAATGCATGTCCCACACTCCAGAAGGAGCTAAAATTCAATTCATGAAGCCTGTGAAGCATTGCTCAGCACTGCCTGGAGGACAGGAGAGCCCTGCTGTGGCAGTGTTAGCCATGGAGGAAAGGCTGCTGCCTATTTCTTCCCCCAAACCTATCACTGTTTCCAAAGGCTGTCAGAACAGTTCTACTTAGTTGGACTTCACTAAATGTACTGAACTGAGCTTGCTAGAGTACATGGTCTTTGGTCAAACTCGGTTGTATTTATAATCAATGTGTAATAATTTAAATGGAATTTAAAAGCAGAAAAGAAATTAAAGAACACATTTTCCATACCTGGCCACATGGCCTTACTTTACATGGTGTGGATGTTTAGCTTGGGCTCACCTTAAGCAGGAGTGGAGAAAGGGTCTTTCTAACTTTTTTACAGAAAAGGCAGATATATTTTTAAGCCACATGAAATACACCCTAGAACACCTGATATTGTTCGCAATTGCAAGACTGTGATATCACTGTTTATTTTCTCGGTATAACCTGGTGATGACATTTCAGAACATTGCTTACAGCTAATTGCAAGATGGTTGTTTCTGTCTGACCGCACAATTCAGCCCAGCACAGAGCCTTTCCATGGATCTAGCAGATTTAACAAAGCCTAATGAAAGGAGTTGATACTCGTTCATTGAAACCTGAGGGTCACAGGTGCATCAACTTTGACTCCTCATGGATCTAATGCTAAGCACTGAGGTTGTTTACAGTGAGCTGTGCTTCAGGGGTGGAGTTCTTACCTTCTGCAATGAGTATGTCATAATTTATTGCCAAATTCTGCCATATCTCAAAGGGTTGAAATTCCCCCACACTACTCCCAGTTGATCACAATACTCATTGTATTGTACATTGTATTGTACTCCAGAAGGGAGCTTCACAGTTTCAATGAAGAGAAACATGGTCTGGTAGTTAAAAAGGTGCATGCCTCAGCCTGTGCCCTTCTTCTCCTACCTCCACCATAGCACAGGATGACCAGGATGAAGTTCTCCTTCGCCACTGAGCCTGCGTGGCCATGGCAAATTACAGAATACAATTCATCAAATACCATCACTTGGTTCAATCAATACTTTGCTGGCTGCCTGTCCTCCACGGGAGTGCTCCTGAGCCAGCTCATCGCTGCGTTGTGGTTGCTGGAAAGAGGTGCAACACATTTGAAATGTAAATGGCTCTTCCTCTGCTAGTGGTAACGTACAGGCCATAGGTGTCCTCGCCAGGCTGGGATTCATTTTAATTACCTGATGGCCTCTGACACTGAATGCTGGCTTTTGGAGAGCTGTTATTGTTGTATCTCATTTGTCATAAAGGATCAAAATCCTGCAGTGTTTGCACAGCTGTTCCTGCTGTACCTGTGTATGAAGCAGCCTTGCTGGTTTGTCTCCTACTGGCCATAATTAGAGGTATGATTTTATTTAGGGGAGGGGAGGGCAGAATTCATTGGTTAATATTACTTGTTGCTTACTTTCATGACTTTGCCAAAACTCCATATCTTCTTTCTAGACTGTAGCCATACTATGTGCTCTTATGTAAGCTTCTGTGCCAGCTGCTGAGAGAGAGCAGGACTCACCTGTGCACTCTCCTCCATCTAACACACCACAGTTAGCCCTGGATGATGTTTTTAATGGGCTAACTACACGTCACATGCTGGACCTGACTTTCAGGTACCCTAACTGCAGAGATAAAAGGCTTTTTTTGTCCATCTGTGTCTGAGGGAGTTTTGCATCCATTAGCAATTATGATAATGGATCTATTTCGAGAGAATTAATTGCTCCTTTGCCCAAGTCCTAGACAAGTTTGCTGTAAAAATTAATTACTTGGCATATACAATATGCTTAACAGTCAAGTAATAAGCTAATTTTCAGAGAATCCATGGAGAGCCCCATCTCCCACCTTCTTGGAGGAGCTTCCAAATATACAGTGAAAAACCAGTTGTCTTCTTGCAAATCCTTACTGGGGTGTTTAACTCAGCCCCACAACACCTGACCTGACATTTCACAGCTCAGGAAAGCACAGGGGTATAAAAATAAGCCACATCTGAAAAAATAAAATAAAAATCACTTGCCAAACAAGCAATCCCCTCCTCTCCAAGCCTCTATGTTTTTCCAAGTGACAGCATGCGTTACATCAGGGAAGAGGTGAGGACAATGCCAACAAGCAGTGTCCACAGGACACTGCCATCCCTTCCGGATTCATGTACTCTTTCCAGGGAGAGCTTCATGGTTTATACCAGTCAGATGTACCAACAGGGAAGAAAGAGACAGCTTCATTGTCAGATCGCCCAACACTAAAAACCTTCAGCTGCAGGTCCCTTTCCAGTGCAGGGCCTTGAAGCTGTCTCCTCACACCCAGGTGAGTGCCACCCATTGCAGCGGTAGCTGGTCCAAAATGACAGGCATGGCTATTTGTGAACTTCACTGTCTAAGAAGACTTAAACTCCCATTGCAGCCTCTTCTGTGGAAATGTCTCCTTTCTGCCTAGCTATGCTTTTGTGAAACCTAGAAAAAGTCAATATTTTGCAACCTCTTCTCTTTTCTCCAATTTTCTTGGAGCCGACCAAGTAATTCAACAGAGAAGGACAGCAGGATCGCAACAAGACTTTTCTCCTTAGGAAAGCAGACTGCAAATTTGCATAGCATGTTTGCAAGCAACCTAATTACCTCTCCTGAACAAGCTACCACCCATCAGGTAACCCACAGTAATTGATGCCACGTGCTTCCCTTGCCTGCCCCAAAAGAGTAAAGTGACTTGTTTATATGAGCATAGCGACACTGTTTTTAACCAAGATCTGATTCATTTTCCCAAATGCTTACAATAAACAAAGTTAAGTGTTTTCTTTACATGCATAAATACAAGCTTGTTAATCTTCTTAGGATCATAAAATGATCAGCCCCATACTACAAAACAGCAGGGATGCTTGGACATTTTTCTTGTCATTCACTGCAGTTACTCACAATCCCTGTTTCTTTCAATAACTTACACGTTAGTGTTTTTTATATCTTTCACAAACATATGTAGCACTGTGCACAGAGAAGCATACTGAGAAGCAAAATGATTGTACTTAAATAACAGAGATGTAAAAGAAAAGGGGCAAGCTTGCAGGGAAGGTGGGTGCTGAAGCAGGAGAACATGGCTAGCAAGCACAATAGCACCTGGGGGCAGCTAGCCCCAGCAGACCTTCTCGGAGCTAGCAGGAGCTTCAGATGTTCTGTTCCTATTCATTTAATGTAAACTGAACATCCAAGTACCAGCAATGGAAAGCTCAATCTAAAGACCGCGTCAGAACAGAAACTGTTTTCAAAAGTCCTGCCTAAAGTATAGTAATTCCTGTAGCTCCCGAGGAAGTCAATGGCCAGTTCCTAAAAGTATCAACGTGAATAACATTATGTTAACACTGAACATGCTTGGGATGGGGAAAAAATACCCAACATCCTCCTGATAGAAGAGACTATGATTCTCAACATAAAGATACTTCTTTTTACCAGCGTATTTCATGACCACTTAAGCTCGATACAGGTGATTTTAGCAATAAGAACATCTTCAACAAATCAGCAACCAATCTAAATGTTAATATAACTTCTCTTTAGGAAACTAATTTCTTTAAAAAGTACAGAACAGTCCCAATTCAGCTATTTTCTTAACCTTCTCTGTGCCCTTGAGCATACACAGTTCATACAAGGAAGCAGCATTTTTAATTGCTTGTGGACATATGTTATACAACCTCACAGAAGAATGCTGGAAATGATCATCGATGAAGAGCATGGGGCTTCCATCTGGTACCGTTTTGATTTGAGACTGACAAAAATATCCAGCAGAACTGCGTAGAAAATGCTGAGATCGCTAATGGCCTGAATGTTATGATCTAGGTGGGAATGGGAGAAGGATGGGAGTAAGGATAATAAAACCCAAGCCATCTGCAAAGAACCACTTCAAGCAGAAAAAACAGAGACTTGCATTTTTTTTGTGGTGCTGTAAATGCACAGATTTCTGCTGCAGGGAGCCACACAAATCTTATCTTCAAGTTTCGTTCACAGGAGGTATGGAAATCACAATTGCCAAAAGAAGACAGGTCATGATTAAAAATTAAAAATATGTTGTGTTGGTCCCAGAAACTTCAGTAGCAAAGAACCAATGCTGTCAGAAATCTTTGGTTGTGCCTGGACTTGTGCCAAATGCAAACTGGGACTTGTACATCTATTTGTACCAAACAATAAACCATGCCAGTTTAATGGGAATAAAAAAAAAAAAAAAAAAAAAAAAAACAGTGAAAGATATATCAAATGGGAAATTACCACATGGTCCCGGTACCCAGAAATAACTGCTTGAACTAGGGCCTGAGTCTACAACAACTGATACAGAGAGATACTTTTTAAACCTCCTGGTAGAAGTTTCACACTGCACCTCTGTGGCTCAAGACAGGGATGGGATTTTGCAAAAGTTTCCCCAAAACTTTCCTTCTTGCAACCCCCCTACAGCCAGCTGCAATTACATATGCTGGGAAATTGATGTAACAGGTTAAACTTCTCACATAACAGAGGGAAAAAATGGCAAGGAGTAACTGCTCACTGGCTCTCTCAGTGAGAGCCAGTGTGCGGGTTTCAAACTTTTACAGACTTCCAAGTGTCAGACCAACCTGGCAAGACTTCTTTCTGCAATCCACAATATTCATTTCTGAGGAAATTTTCAGATTTGTTTCATAGCTGGTCTTTAAAAGGAACAATGATCTGCTTTTCCAGAAAGCCTGTTACAGCCTATTACACTCTTTTTGCATCTGACTGAAGTGATGGGAAGTTCTGTGGCACTTCAAGGAGTTGCTATTAAACTACAACCACATATAACGTATGTAGATATTGCACAAATTACAAAGAATAAGGAAGTAAGAGAGAAGAAACATTCTCTAGAATAAAAGCATATGGAAAAGCAAGCCTATGGCATGGCAATAGCAAGGACTGTCTGTCTCCTCAGTCTCTGCTCCATGGGTGGTGAGATGAGAAGTGTCTGCACCCGTGAACATGTCTGAGCCTCTGCCATACAGTGCAGGGAAGGAAAGGAGGCCTTCACCTCCCCCTGTTCTTTGCTGTTGAAATGACAAAAGGTCCCAGCAACGGGGACCCCTAATCCACTAAACGCAGGCACGTCCTGCACAGAATCCCCGTGTTGCTGCCCTGTCACAGAATCACAGAATTTCTAGGTTGGAAGAGACCTCAAGATCATCGAGTCCAACCTCTGACCTAACACTAACAAGTCCTCCACTAAACCATATCACTAAGCTCTACATCTAAACGTCTTTTAAAGACCTGTTCCATCCTGATGTGGTGGGGACATCAGCTGCTTGTTGGCACCTTCCTGCAGGGCAGCGAGCCTGGCCCACGCTCACCAGCAACCCCCTGCTCCCTCCTGCTCCATGGTGGTGAAATCTCCTTGACCCAGCATCCTTGGCCAAGCCACCAGGTGTGTGCAGCTGGGAAGTGGCCAGCATCAACCCAGCATTTTGAGGGTGTTAAAGAAAAATGATTTTATAAGTTCCTAGCACCATTCCTAGAGACTTAGCCGCTCTACCTTGGACAAGATATTTCCCAGCCTGCAGATTTTGCTTCAAAACGTTCTGAGACATATAGACAAGTTTTAAACAATGTTTAAAGGAAATATTCAGCTGTAAAACACCTCTGCTATCTACCTCTCTGCAGAGAAAGATGCAAATTTCCAAGTCCAGGCAGACAGTTTCCAAAATAAAATCCTATTTCTGCCTAATAGCATTACTACCCTGTGCTAAGAAATATTTCTGTTTGTCTGACCCACAATGGGTTCAATTCAGAGCAAAGTTTTCCTCTCAAAATACTTTACCACACAGCTTCCAGGCTGACAAAGGCCCTGCATCCCTAGCTTTTCAGCCAGCTAGAAGCTCCCATTCACTGACATGCCCACGTCACAGCAATGGGGGAAAAATGATGTAAATTGTAAATGGCATTTGAAGTGATGGGGCCTCACATGCCATAACACTGGAAAAAAGAACTGTAGCAGTCTGCCCAGCAGAGCAGCACTATTTACCATTCAGGCAGTGGGCAAGAGGAAAGCAAAAAGTGCAAGACACAAGGTAGTCTTTTTTGGCACCAGCACATCCACAGCTTCACCACCCCGCAGTCTTTGGCAGTCTGTGCTGCCTTCCCCTCACCATACACTCCTGGAAATAAAGGCAAGCAATTTGTATTTCAGGGTGTGCAGCTCCTGATTTTATAGAGCTATAGATTAGATTTAGATAGACTAAATGTTGATAGATTCAATATATCTCCCGATTGCTCCTCAAGGAGAACAAATGTCTTTGAGGCCTCTGAATAAATATACTTTAGGACCAAAGTTATGAGGTTGCATAGCGCACTCTGTCTGCACATAGCATGTTACCGAGTTAAGATCTTAAAGGAAAAAAAAAAAAAACCTCCAAACTGTGTGAAAACAAATTTCTTAATTGGTGAAAACCACAGTTGGGAAACATCCCACCAGCTGTTCTTCAGCTATCTGGAGACCTGCCAAGTCTCATGTATCAGCTCTGAGCTGAGAACAAGTGTGATAAATTCCCACCAAGAGGGTAATGTTTTTGAGTTATAAGCACCTAAAAATAGGTGCATGTAATGAAATTGCCTCCTCAGCCATAACTAGTGTATCGCTGGTGTAGAGGTGTAATGCACCACGCTCTCCTGAAAGCTGCTGGGGTCCTGCATCCTCTGTGCCACTGTCTGCCTGTCCCTCTCCTGCTCTTACTGAACATCCTCTCCTACATCCTCTCCTACATCCTACATCCTCTCCTGCTCTTACTGAACAGGAGGAAGGCTCCTGTTGTTGGTGGTGGGCACGCGGCATTACCAGCCCAGAGTCTCCCTCAGACCAGCTGTCACACGGGCTGAAAGTCACTGTCATGAATGCTGCATTTGCCCACTCCATCCACAACTCAGGCAGAAGGACCTGCTCCATTTCTTGCCAAGGTAGCAATGTTTGCAGCACCATTATTCATGTTTCCACTGGGATAATGCAGGATGATCATTTCTAAACATTACCCTTTCAGTGCACACAGAAAGCTCAGTGTTAATCGCGTAACATTTGCAAGGAGATCTTTTTAATCAGCAATGAAAGCCAAACATTATCTAGCCTTTATTGACCTGCAACAACAGAACACCACTGCAACATTTCCCCTGTGCCTCCTGCACAGGTTCATTTGACTCGATCTGTGGTTGGTGTTTATTCTTAGCTCACAAAGCTCAAAGAGTTTATATTATTGATTTGCTGTATTTCAGGTTCAATCCCCTGATGCCCCTCAAACTGAATGAATTAAGTCAGAAAGAGTTAACACCTTTACTTCCAGTACACAAACAGGATGGTGGTTTATATAATCCACACATCAATTTTCACTCTGCCAGCACTCAGCACATTAACTGGAAGGCACCAAATGCTGCAACAATATTGATATTTGCAGCAGCAAAGACATTGACAAACAAGAACCTGCTCTCAGCAGAGGAAAGAGCAATGTATTCAGAAGAGCACAGTGAAGAGGAGCAGCGGAGTAATTCCCAGAGCAAGGGGAGCATCCTTCCCTGCTAATGGCTACTCAGGTGGTGTGTTACCTTGTGTGCAGATGCAGCCAGCGCAGCAATGTGCTGAGATCATAGTTTCCAAATCCTTTTTCACATACTTCTTATGGTTGGCCAACAACTTGACTGCAAGCACATGGGGACAGAGGTTGTCATGTTGTCTTGTTATGACACTTACTCACTCTTTCTGTACAAGAACCAAGGAACATCTAATGGAATTCATGGATAGAAAGCTCACACCCAACAAAATCCACGGAGGAGGACTCCATCGGGAACATATAAAGCAAAAGCCTCTGGCTCAGGAAATGCTTGAGTCACAGATAAATGGAGATTGGGAAAGGAAATAGGTAAATACCATTATACATCCAGCTTATTCTTACTTTCTTCCTCATAACTGTTTTTCATCACTGCTGGAGACAGGAAATAGAGCTGAGGGCACTCTGATATGGGACAACTATTCTTCAGTCACATTTAAAAACTGTGGCTCCAGAGGAAAACAATTTCCATTTATTTCTTTCCTTATTTATGCTGAATGAGCCAAAGAGCTCTTCATTAAATGGAACAAATACCTCCAAGAGAAGAAGACTGGCAGGGCTGGAGCCTAGGCTGGAAAATAAGCAAAGAATTTGGATTTCCCTTATAAAAGCCTGCTAGTGGGCATTCATCAGTTTATGTCCACAAGACACCAGCCCCAGGGCACACCAGTCCTTTTTGAACCTACTTTTTGCTTTCTTTTAACCATGGCTTGATCTCTACCTTTGTGATGGCCACCAGTCTAATTGCAGTCCTCCTTCTGTTTTGTCCTCTCCCTAGAAAGGGACCTCTGTTTGTTTTCCAGGTGAGGAAAATCATCTCCCAGATATCTCCATGTAGCAAGGAACCACCACATTTTCTGTTGCCCAGGATGCTCTGGCCTGGTATCTAATGATGTCGTTTATCTCACAGCACTTCCCACATGACATTTGAGTTCTGCTTAGGACAGAACCCACTGTTGAGATCTGCTATCAACACACAAACAGGTAGGTTTGATTCCTGCAGGGCTCCTCTAGTCTCAGAATGAACAAAATGAACAACACAACCACCTGCAAAAAGTCATCAGCCTGCCTCCTGTACAAAGTGGGGGTCTCCAAGGCTGGAAGCAGCTTCACCAACAGCTCTAGGTGCTGGCTGGCAGCAGTCCACGTGCATGCCATAGCTTCCTGAAAGCTTAAGGGTACAAAACACAGCCCAGTCCCTCGGGCTTTCTGCAATGGGTGAGCTTTTTCAAGAGCATCTGCTTCTTTTTTCAGAAGTGGCTCACCCTGCGTTTATTTTCAGCTCAGAGGAACCCAACACCATAGTAAATGTTATACAATTTCCGCATTATTTTCCTCTCAATATGTTGCATCCCTGAGGACATGACAAGAAAAGCTTCAAGATTTAATAAGTAGCACAGAGGAGGTAGGAACAGATCGGACACTTCTTGCAGTAGCTATGGGAAAATCTTCCCAGGTACGTCATCCGCATGAAAATGTTATTGCTCTCATTCTTCAGAGCAGAGAACACCAGCCTGGGGCAGCACTGCCTGGGTGCAACCACAGCAGCATGCTTTTTGGAGCCCTCTGAAGGAAGGTCAGACAGTGGACACAGAGATGCCACAACTTACATTATTTTCATATAGCAGTAACATAGAAGTAGTAACAGCCAGTGCTATGTACCTGAAGAGGTAATAAGCTTGCTAACTCTTGTTTCCAGTGCCACAGCTGAAAGCCTTAACCTCAAGCCACCTCCAAAGTCAGACTAGTTGAACACAAGGAAGCAATTCTGGCTTTGGCAAGAAGCATTCTCATGTGAGAATAATATTAAGGAGGAGAACAGACTGAAGAAGTAAACTATTGCACTAGAACATTGAGCATGGGAACAAAAGAAACTCCAGTCAGAGTGGAGAGGAGAGCCTGCAGTACTTTAATCAGCAGGGTCTGAGTAACGAGGGATGTTGAAATAGCTACTGCAGAAGCTCACGTGCCATTAACATGTCAACCATTAACCCTTCTCATGCAAAAAGCCTCAGCAGAGTGTTTCTGCATCTCCCAGGTCCATGAACATGAACTCAGCCACCATGAGGTGCCACATGGCATTTCACAGGTCTGCCTTACCCTTTTTGAATTCATTGCAGAGCAGGTCAAGATATGGTGTGTGCAAATACAAATAGATGGTCTCTGCATTAATGCAGTTGCCTAGGTAAGTGTTTTTCAAACAGATTTGTGCTGGGGCTGCATGCCCAGCCATGGCAAATTTATAGTGACCACAGAGTGACAGAGCACTAAAATATGGAAGTCTTTGTATTGTGGTTGTACTTGGGAATTGCTCTGTTGGCTTTGAAAAGTAGCTGTGACTCTATAAATAGTAAGTACTTTATCACTTTTATCACTTTATCACTTTAAACACATAGCTATACTTCAACCATGATTCAGAGTAAATCAAATTCCATGTCAGGTATGGTAGAAATGCTGTATGAACCAGAGGTGCACCCTAAGCTCATATAAATCAGCACAGCTCCGTTGATGCCTGGGGAAAGGATGCCAATTTATGCCAGCTGAAGATCTGCAGGGCAAAGTTAGTATCATTCTCTTAAGACTGACACACAAGTAAGTAAACATTGAACACAATATTGCTCACTATGGTCCTCACTGTCCTCCTGAGATCTATTAAAAATAAACAACAACAAAAAACATTGTAAAAGTGTTTATCCTCTCCTACATCATTCATTTCTATAAAAATATGAGAATGCTGTTGGTTAGAACTAGTTATGATTTGCCATAAATCTCAGTGCTATGTAACAGTACATTTTGATTGGGAACATTACCTGGAAATTAGAAATACAGAGAGCCATCGATTTTTAAAACTCTGTGGATCCAAGATTTCTTCACAACAGGATGCAAATAAACTCAAAATAAATTAGTGTTTACCAGAGGGGAAAAGAAAACAGGATCTATATCCTAGGTAACATTAACAAACAAAAGATTAATGGAAACCTCACTTGAAACCTCTAATGGCCAATGAAGAAAAAAATTTACCCATAAAAGGTAATATTAATTGAAGATCTATGGGGACATACGCAGTTCTTACAGCATGAAAATATTTTCTTCCCCTCTGCAGCTGCACAGCTTGCTGTGCACACCATGTTCTTATTCTAGGTTGGGATTATAACTGTCTTTTTAAAGCACAGTTGCACAGAGCCTTAGGTCAAAGGGAATCATTAAATCATCCAGCCTGGCTTTCCACAGAACACGGGGCTTTGCTTTTCACCCATCTACCTCCACACAGAACTCAGTAACTTGACAGAGGCAGCATTTTTTGTCTTGACCTCAGAGAAAAGTTCTCAAGCTCAGACAAAGCTTTACTACCTTTTCTCTGAGGATGATTACGCTTGGTGTCTCAGAATGAGTGGGAACACTCCTGTGTAGCTGCTTTCAAAAGACTGTAAGGTACCTGAAAAATCAGAAGCAGAGATTCATGTTATCCCGTGTTCCTGGTTTTCAAATATGCTGTCGGTGGCATCAAAGTGTCATAGTCCTCTGCTGCTCCTGCAGGATAGTGCAACAGGCACAGCCACCGCACAGGTTCGCACACAGCACATCGATGCATCCACAAAAGAGTTAAAGCAGCACTACATAAAAGCAGGCAGCAGTGCTAAAAATAGACAACGGTTCAAAAAAAAAAAAAAAGGAAGGAAAAAAAAGAAAAAACTCAACACATCTTAAATAAATCCATTTATTCCAGGGTTTCATAGAAACCATATAGCTGAAATTGCTACAGGATAATTCCCTATAAGCCTTATAAGAAATGTTGCTGTCCCAGAGCCCCAGTACAAATCCTGGCAAGAATATTGGAGATAACAGATTGGATGCCATGGAAACCGAGACAGACCTAATTTGAGCAGTAACCATTGCTGTTATTTATTTAATTCCGATAAGTCATCTAAATGTAGAATGACTAAAGGTTCCACTGCACTAAAAATAGCAGGCTTGTAATATTTTAAATCATAAATCACTTGTGTTTAACAATATTTTGGGCATCTGACATTAACATTTTACATGTAGTTCTGAAACCTCAAAATTAAACCTGCTCCATTTCCACTGTAAGAAGAAGAGTGCCTTGCCCCTTCCTTCTTACATTAACATCATGTATCAAGAATGCCTTCCCCTAGCCCAGGCTTCTCAAGAGAGAGTGGGAGCTCGAATGTCCCCACTGCCCTCATGTCCTCCCCCAAGCTTAATGCAAATGTTTGAAAGAAGGCGAAACTGGGCCACAGGAAATAAATTCCTCTTCTCCAATTGACATCAAGGATCTTCTGTGATTGTTTGATCTGAATGTCTCCATAAATAAAACACCTTCTGAGGCATGTTGGTTGGAAGCTGGCTGACAGCTTCCATCTGTTTTTGCACCCCTACCTCCCTTTCCCGAGCACTGGAGAAGCAAAAACCTACAGGTGTAAACATATAATTTCTGGGGCTTTGGGATTTTGCAAAGCTTCTGAAATACACGGAAGCGGGGGAGAATCGAGGCTGCCGTTGGGAAGTTCATATGAACCGAAGGACCAAACTGAGTTTCCTTGTGCCTCTGCTATATTTTCCCCCTTGCAATATTCATTGTTTTCTCAGCAGGAATAACACCTCAATTTCTCTATTGCTTTGGATTTTAACCTTAAAGTGTAAATGCGGTTGTATTCCCTGGGAGGTTGTATGCATCATGTCCAACAAATAAAGATATTCTAGAGGTGCTTGGTTTCTTAGTCTCTGTTTTTTGCACTCCTGGTTTCAAATAGACCTTGAGCAGCTTTATCCCTGTCCTCACACACCTGGCTGCTAACAGCAGCTTTCTTATTTAGCCCTCCATGTGGCAGCTCCTCTGGCCAGAGCATCAGGTGCAGTTCCATGGGGTGTCCCAGCACACACTTGCCTCGGAAACATCCCTGTCCTCTTAACCCTGCCTGAGATTTTCATTTCACCATCTTTTGAGAGGGGAATTCAAGGTGCAGATAGCAAGAATAAAGCAGCTGCTGACAGCGTTGTACTGTCCAGAAGAACCCACAGCACTGCCTGGGCTAACAAAGCTCCAAGGTTGCAGTCTCTTGCCAATTAACACCACATAGCACTGATGCCATCAACATAATGGTGCCAGTATAAATCATCTAAGGATCCTGGTGGTATGGACTTTGCACAGAAACCAGGGAAGTGACCAACATTTTTTCTCACTTTGCAATCAGCTGAGCTCTGTACCATTACCCAAGCCTTTCCTGTCAGTGGAGCAGGGCTGAAAGGGGAGATGTCAGTGTTGTTTTCTTCAGTGACTCAGAAGTAGGACTTCAAGAAAGATATTCTGGGCAAGAATCAGAATGAATAAGAATCGCTTTCAGGATCTGTCACACTAGAGTCAGCATATATTTAGCTTCCATTGTCTCATTTACAAACAGGGAGCAACACTGAGTTATTTATAGCATTCAAAGACATTTTTCAATGGATTGAAGCTCCCAGGGTCTGTGCTGGGAGAGACAAGCAGGGATATACTATATCAGTATACCATGGGCCCATCCAACCTACCTGTATATATGGCACGACTGGAATTATTTTGAAAAGGTACAGGTTGCAATTACAGCTTTTTTTTTTTTTTATATACCATTTCATTGACTGTGTGCTATAGGTCTGATACCAGTTTAATGCTTTAATGGTTAGCTATTACATTCACAAGTGAACAGTTCATTCGTCAGCCAAGGTTTAATCTCAAGCATGATATGGCTGTGCAGTGAATATTCCATAACTTGCCTCTCATGTTAAGAGGGTAAATGCAATGCTGTCGGGCAGGCTCAAGATAAAGAATCAGATACAGCAGTTTCCTCCAAAAACCTGCACAAAGTTACTAACAACCAGGTTTTAGCTGTTACGAAAGAAAACAGGTTCTGGTCCAACTTTCCAAATTGGAAATGTTGTAGAAGGTAGATGGCATATGAGATCTCACATCCTGGTTGGCTCTCTTTTCTCATTAGTCTGCAAGGACGTTCATCTGCTGAAGGGTATCTGACAGCTGCTTTTCATAAAGGAAATCTCTCCTGAGTTATCCATCTAACAGCAAAGATAGATGAAAGCTTACTTTCTGAAAGCTTTTTTGTTCAGATGATTCTGCAGTGTGATAAAACACTGATTATCCAAATATAATAGGAAGATGTTGAATAATTTCAAACTGTGATTTCACATAATAGATATTGGAGTGTCTATAATTAGTCACCCAAATCTGTATTTAAACTGATACGTAAAAATGACCAACTGGAAATCAGCCATTTGAAGTTTGTCATTGGACATCGTATAATTATTAGTATGAGTTTGTTGCTACCATTTCATTCCACCTTTCTCTTTTTAATCCTTCTCTTTTATGCCACTAAGCTTCTCCTTCCCCTGTCCTCCTCTGCCTCTTAATAAGGTTATGTGAAAACTGTGTTTGGTTTGGAAGGTACCTGGACAGCAGCATATTAAGGACTTTGAAAATTTGGACCAGTGCTTTGAAGGATACATGAAATCTTCAGTGACCCTAAAGAATATGGTGGCAGCACTCTATGTCCAGCTCCATCAATCTTCTTTAGAACTACCAACCACCACTCAACAAACTGTACTAATACTCTAAAACACCAAAGAAGAACTTGTGTGGCTAGTTAACCAATTGCTTGAACTGGACTTTATACTGTGTCCTAAATTTAAACAAAGAAGTCCATGACTCTGTAAACCTCAAGGGGCTTGTCTCCATACACACCAGTATGCACAAAATGAGAACCTGTGCCCCATCTCTATAAAACATTGCAGTTCAGTACCAAAACCTTTTACCATCCCTTCATTGCTTCAAAGCTGATGTGATTGCATTACAGTGGGAAGAAACTGTTAATTCTGTTAATTCCTGAGCTGCCCTTGACATTCAGCAGAAAGACATGGGTATATTGAAACAAGTGTAAATAAGGTTAACACATCAAGAGAACTGCTCCTAAAATTGAAAAATGTAGTCATCTGCTGACAACAATGTATTCTCTGCTTGCAGAATCATAGCAGGGCCACCCTGACTATAGCTACAATTGAGTCAGCATTTCCATTTATGAACTGCCATTTTCAAGAATTTATGTCTTGGTCATTGAAGGAAAAAAAAGTTCTTGGCTGAAATTTCCATGCAGGCTTCTTGGGTCTGATCACCCCCCTGCTCTCCACCTGGCGCTATCAGCTGTTCCTGCACAGCATGAGTATGAAGCACTGAGTTACTAGCAAATGAATCTCTTTGCACAACCAGGAATGACAACTAAAGGGGCAAGAGTTCAGTAAATCAGTCCCTGAAAAAACATACAGTTCTGGATACCAGAAGCCTGCCAGAGTTGCAGAATTATTTGGGTTAGCTTCCAGAAATTTAGTCTGGAGAATAACTGCTTTACTCTGCCAAGCAGCACCATCAAAGAATCAGACATTACAACCTGACATCACAACCATTAGGTTTACAGTCACAATTTATTTATTTATGTATTTTTCCCTTAAAGGCAGCTCTTACAGGGTTTATTGTATGTTTGACTCCTGCTTGCAGGAGACGTGCAGGCTGACAGTTTCTTTGCAATGCAACATTCAAAAAGCTATTACTGGGTTTTAGGAACCATTTGTAAGAAGTTATTCAGCTACATGGGATAGAACTTCTGCAATGAAGAGATTACTCAGTGACTATTGGTTTAGCCACAGGAAGAGGCACTTTTTGTTAAGAGGGAGCAGTGACCGTTCCTACCTTTCTGCTCTACTGGCACAGATGAGGTCTAGGCACATACCTTGAGAAGAACTATTTCATTTGGCACCATCTACACAAAGCTTTAATAAGCTTTGTGTTTTCACTCCATTTTGTCTGTGCTCTTTTCTCCTGAGGGAGTTTTCATCCTGTTTGTTCTCACCTGTAGTCCTGAATTACTGCACTTTGTCTGTCTCTCTTATGTTCTTTCCCATCTTACAAAGCCTTCAGAACCATGTCCACCACTCTTTGCCAAGAGTGTTTCTTTTCCTTCTGTGATCCATCGTGGCTGTCACCTACTTTCTAATGGCATTTAAATGGAAGTGCCATGCTGTCAGGCTAATCAATGCTAATAACATAATTTAAATGATCGACTAGTTTTCAGAGACTGTGTTTAGTTGCTTAAATATGTTTAAAAAACTGGAGAGAAACAAAGCTAAAAAACATGGACCTCAGAATGCGTTTAGATGAATCGGATGTGTAATTTTGACTGGAAAACACCTCACAGCAACTAGTTACGTAAATACTGAGTGTGTCTCAATGAGAAGTGTCATTCATCTTCTCTCTAGCTTTTCCTAGCTAAAACTAAATATTGCCACTGGGTTATTTTTAAGTTAAATGGAAGAATGAATTTAAGCCTCAATGGGAGGCTTTAACGTGGCAGAATATTTAAGCCCTTGTGTAACTTTAAGAGGACATAAATAGTCCCACTGAAGTCAATGGGATTTAATACACATACTTTAGAGCCAAGTTGAATCACAGCCTGAACAAATGTTGGTTTCATCTTACAGAATTGTGTGACCTGATATCCTACTTCCCAACATACCCGAGCTCTGCTGATTGCTTTCCATCACACATAGCCTGAGCACTACATCCAAATCCTGATTCTCTTGCAGCTTAATAGGACTCCGTATATATATTTTTTAAAGTCCCATTCCTCAGACTCTTACCTTTCTACCTCCTCTATTAGAAATAACACTAGATATAGCTATCATAAAATGAGATTCCAGGGAAAACTATTTGCCAGTCCATTTATTTTATGCACTTGTCAATCATTAGAGTATCGTCACCGTCATTATGCAGCAGGTCCTCCTGTCTGTACCTGATAGTTCTTTCCTGCAGGCTTTCTTGTCACCAGCATGTTCCTGCACAGCAGCAGGAGGCACAGAAAAGAATTAAAACACAAACATGCCACTGTTTGTTTTTTAACACAATCATGAACGGGAAACCTGCAGGAGCTTTCAGGGTAGAAGCAGCAGCCATGGGGAAGGTATCTCCAGGTGTGGACATGGTCCTCATCTGGCTGGGATGGGTGTCACTGGTCATGCTGGGAGCCCACGCACCATCCTGGGCAGTGCTAGGGAAAGGGAAGGCAGGGACAGAAATGTCTGCAGTGCTCTCATTCCCAAGCTGCTGGCATCCCAGCCTTTAGCTTCAAGAACAAGGACAACAAAAGCTACAAGGCAACAACATGACTGCTGCTGCATATCTCCAGGACTGCTTCTATGCAAAAGCTATTCTCTCAGAGTAGCAATATGACCCGCAAGAGCATTTCGGTCAGCATGTTTCACAAGACAACCCACCTGAATCTTGTTCCTGCCTCTCCACAGGCACAGCCTCAGAGAGGGGATGGAGGGCTGCACACTGAACACTGCAGTGTGATGCTGCAGCTCAGAGTCCCCCCCTCTATCTCAGCCCAGGAGGACATTAGGCAGGGCCAGGCAGCACACCCACATCCCTCACCCTATTACCCATTTGCCTCCCGCATCCTTCGTTTGACCATATGGATGCGGAGGAGGATTGTGGGCTGGGGCACTTGCTCCATACAAACCATACTGAGGGGTCAACCTGAGTCCAAATGCTTGTCATCCAAATCACAATTTAGCCTCACATTCTAGAAGGTTTGAGTCTGTGGGCTATAAACACCTTTAAAAATGGGGAGGAGGAGATCAACTCCCTCCCAGGCAGAGGAGAAAAGTGGAGATTTAAATATTAAACTCACCTTGTCTTTGAAAGAGTTGGATGTGCATGCAATAGGATTTTTCTGTAGGCAAAATTTCTCTGTACCTTTCAAATCAGCAACATCAGAGCGAGTTTTTACCATTAACAATAGAATCTCACAGCTGTGTCAGACAAGAAGCTTTGTCCTTACCCTATATAGAAGCTTTTCCAAGTTTCTGTTACCAGAAAGGGAACAGGCAAGCTGAGCAAACCTATTTGCTTGCCAATTTAAGGATTACAATTCATCTGAATGCTATGGCTCTGTACACCAAAGCAACTAAAATATTGACAAGGCTACTTCCAGGACTGATAGTGTTGCTAAAAAAGAACCACTGTAAATAGGGCAATTGACTGGAAGCTAAAACGGTGTATGCTTTCTGGGCTAAAAAAAATCCACCAAAGGTATTTATTAATTCATTATTCAATGACGACGTGCACAGTGCTGTGCACACTTCAACATGAGGCACTGCTGTAACAGCTTCTTGAAATTCTGATTTGCTTAAAATATTTAGTCCATTTTCATTCTAATTAAGAAGCTTCCAAGAAGGGAAGTCATGGGTCTAGGAGAGGAAAACCAAATCTTCAGAAATTACTTTCCCCTTCCCACCTCCCCACAACCAAAATCTTATATGAACCGACAAACCTTCTTCTATATTTTAGCCATTTGAAGCAAACAAAGACATAGGACAGATCACAGCCAGCACTGGCTGAGAGCTGAAATATATCAGTCATGGTCAAGACTTAGAGATAAGATGTTACATTGCATTTTTTATCTATGAAAAGCAAATCAAGCTACTTGGAGCCTACTGTGTTCCCAAGCTAGCATCTTTTGCTATTTCAGTGGCAATAATTGTACATCTGGCAGTGAGGACTTAAGCACAGAAGCAGCTTTCCAGTCATTTTTCAATTGCAATTGTGACTGGAGGATGCCAGAGCTGGCTGACCAGCTGGGAAACATCAGTTTTTGCCAACAGGATCAAAAGACTTATCTCTCTTAACACTGTGATATTATTTCTCGAGTTCCAGGTTCTGGGGGCTCAGGATTTTCAGCTCTCCATTGCATATCTCATTTTGTTTGCCACCCTCCCCTCTTCCTCGGGCAAGAAAGAGCCAGGCTGGGGAGAACTATGGCAGCTGCAACCCAAACCCCAAATTCTGTGTCTACAACAATTGTTTCTGGACCCAATCCAGTAATTAAAGTAATATTTTATTTTTAGAGAGTGCATTTCTTAGGGTTTCCAAGGTTCTTCCAGACAAATCTGTCTCCTTGGCCAACAGAAGGAGACTGACCATGGCATTGCAGCAGATGTTGCTGTTGGTTATCAATTGTGGTACAAAGTGGGAACTGCATTCTAAAGGACCATGATAAAAAAGAGACAGAGTTCTCATTTCATTTTTCTTATCAGGCTGAAGGCAATTTTCAATATGTTGCCCAGAAAGTGTTGCCTACAGATACTAGTAAAACAGGTAAAACAAGACAGAACAACATCTGAAAAAGCTGCTGGTGTGCTAGAGAACATTGCCCTAAGACACTCTCTTTTTGCAAATACTTAGTCCAACCTTTCACAGTTCAAGTGAAAATGCAAAGAAAACCACCCCAAGAGATTTGCTGCAGTGAATTATAAAGACTCCAGAGAAGAGACAAGCAGTTGCAGTTCCCGAGATGACTAGATTTCTAGGCCAATTTGCAGAGAATAGGAAATTCTTCTGGGTGACTTTTCCCATCTGTGCAAGTTCTGTGAGCAAGTTCATTACTTCTTCCTGTGTTACGGTGTTGTTTTCACTGAGAAGACAGGTAACACTTTGGTGATACCCAGTCCTTCACCCAAAAGAAAAGAAAGAGAAAAAAAGAATAAATAAGTAAATAAATAAATAACTGTTCTCCTCCCAGAACAAGCCCTGACTCATCCTGGTGAGTCAGGCTATCATTCAAGTTGTCTGACAATTTTGAATCCCCAACCTTGGACAACTGCATAGATCTTTTCACCAGTAAGTGGACTAACTATCCACTCACTAAAAAACATGGTGACCTCCTAAAAACAGTGTGAACCAGAAAGTTTCCTTGCCTTGAGGGTCTACAACTGATCCTTGGCTTCACTGTGGTCCATAGTCCCTGAACTCCGACAGTAAGGCTATTTGCTCAGGAATTCAAAAAGTCATTGATACCTGCAACTCATCATTTTAGCTCTGATTTTTCTCTTACATCTCCAAATAAATACCACATGATCCACCAAAAAGCTGTCTGATTGCCACCCATCAGAAGCTACCCCACATGCCATTGGAATCCCCCAGTGCATTCAAGGGCTTTCACTACCTTTCCATTTTGCTGGTGCTATTCTGCCAACTGAAATTTCTAGCTGCAAATTACATTTGAGAAGATGTGCAAATATTTTAGGTGCACAATCAATATGCTGTAGATGACAAATTGCAAAGTAGAAAAGGAATAGCTGGCCATAAAGCATGGCTTCAATGCTAAATTAAGAAGTCTAATAAAGTGACAGCTACCATCATGCAACATAGACTTTTGATTCACTCTGCTAGCAAGTGCATTACTTCAAACAAACATTTATGCAGTGTTTATCTTAGCCTATTCATCAGCTCCCATCAAATCAGGAGTGTCCCTATGTTAGAGATTCTCTATCTTTAAAATAAAGATGTGAAATCTGAAAGGCTAAAGAGATGAAAGCTACATTACAGATAATGCAAAAATATAATCATCTGTGCGTGGAAAACTTTCACTGCAGTTTGGAAAGCAGTGGGCTGCATATACGAAGCTGGGAATGACACACAATATTATGCAATAGGCTTGTGGGAAAAGCACTTCTCAATGTTTTAATAAATACCTATGATCCTGTTTTTTTTTTCTGACCAGTACAACCATTCAGATGCTAGAGAAAACTCCTCTGCTCATCCTCTGGTGCTCCCAGGACACCATGACTCTTCTGTGCCTCTGGCTCAGTGCTGACAGGGCATCTCCACCAACTAGCTTTCCCTTGCCCTGGAAAGGGAATTATGCTTTGCCTTGTATTCACCAAGAAGGTTGAGTTTTTGCAGAGGATAGACCAAATTGTACACAACCCCAGGTGCAGTGGGCACCTGAAGAGCTGTGGTGAGACCAAAAGCACCCAACAGAACTCTCCAGCCATTTGCATCACCTGTAATCAGTTCCTTGGGAAGTCTGCCCTTAGCAGCTTAATATTTTCAATACTCCAGGAAGTAGCATAAGCAGGATTGGAGGTTTTTGCCTAGAGAATTGTTCCTGAGATCACATTATCTTCCTCTTCCTCCTGGGTTTGGACAAGGACCAAACCAACCAAGACTGCATTTTCTTGATGGCCAGGATGAGATGACAGTTTCTTCTCCTATCTGTGGTGCCTGGTGGAGGTAAGGAATTATTTTGTGGTCATCACTGCACAATTATTACATTTAGAAATACCAAGGTAAGCAACCAGACTCAGAGGTGCTGAAATGAGATGCAGAGAGACATTTGCCTTAAGAATTTGATGGAGCAAGGCATTATTCCCTTTCAAGTATGAGAATAGCAGATGGGTTTTGAAGTCAGCTCCTCTAATGGAGGAAAAAGGTGCTGGAAACAGGCTTTTTTGAATCAGAGAGAATAAAATAGACAGTAAAAATGACTGTGAATGAATGATTGGCTTGTCTTTCTCCTACATAAAAATACCATTATCTCATTTCATGTGCCACATGTTATTTACTGACTAGGTCGCTGAGATGCAGCAGCCCAAATGCTGCTGCTGAATGCACAAATGTGTTTTTATGGAGGGTAGGTTGAGGCAGGAGTGGATCTCCCCAGCAGTCACTAATACATTACTGGAGTCAGACCTCTATTTGATCTGCACTGACAGCAGGCAAACAGCTTCTCCCAGCACCTGAATGTCTTCTCCAGACAGCCTCAGAACTCAACACACCAGAGGCATTAACAGCTCGGAGCTGCCTCTTGACAGTACTGCAGATTTGCCCTGTTGCAAGGAATGGCTGTCCCACCAGGCCTAGGAGCTCTTGGAAGCCTGGCTATGAACTCGGGCAAACCTGCCAATCTCAATACTTTACCACTACCATGAGACGAGTTTTCCCTGTTAACCAAACAGGGAGAGGATAATGTCCCTCTCTGTCAAAGGGATAGCAGAGGCCAAATAGTAGTTGACATTGTCTTTGATGTGGCAATGCTCAAAGTCTCAACCTGCACTTCGGAGATGAAGAGGCTGTCTCAGAGTAAGATGGATGGACCCTTTTCTTGTTGGGACAAGAGGAGATAATACATATCCTCAGTATGGAGGGATAAAATGTGCATAAGATGCAAGCCAGAACGGAGTCCAAAGCCCTTTCCCTGTAATGCCGGGGGGGGGGGGGGGGGGGAGGGAGGGGAAGAAAAAAAAAAAAAGAAAAAAGAGGATACAGATGAAAAATGTTATTCAAAAGTTATTCAGCAAATAAGACAGGCATCATGGAGCCAATGAGAATTTCAGGATTCACAGAGATCAGCTGAGAAGTAATACATTTCACTGCTGGGAAACAAAGACAATGGTGATTCTGCTGCAGTCTGGCCTGGCTGGCTCCATGCAGCTGGGTCTGGGCCGCAGAGCAGTGCGAGAGCGGTCACTGTGCAGGGTCTGGCCAGGGTCTGCATGGCTCCTCCAGCCAGGGTGCTCAGGGAAAAGCCAGCGCCCCTGCACAGTGACTTGATGGTTCATGTCTACACAGACCAAAAAGGAATCTCACAAGGCAGATGAATAAAAAAACAAAACAAAATAAAATACCAAGAAGCTGCACAAAGCTAAACTTCCAGCAAAGGATTATCCAGGAGATTGTTACTGGTGTTTTGAAAATAGCCCCAGCCAAGAACCAAGCAGTGTACTTTAAGACAAGTATTCAGGGAGATGCAGTCCTGCATGATCATTTTGACATCATCACATCAAGATACTCATTACAGAAATTGCTGCTTGTTTGCTCTGGCTCCTGCCTGCTCAGGATGGGGCCAAGGCCTCCAGGCAGTGGCTGCAGCAGCCACAGACACAAACAAGCCAGCAACAGCAATTGTCAGCGCCATTTCACCAAGAGCTTCACCTCCTCCTCTTGGTTGTCAGTGCTGATTTTGCAGCCTGCCAACCCAGACCATTTGCTTCCATTGTCCCAGCAGAGTGAGGACACAGACAAGATTTTTGACACAGGACTTTGTGCACTCAGAATGCAAGCTTCTTCCTGTGTCTTGGTATCAATGGAGAAAGTTATATCTGCTCCTGCCTTGCTGTTCGTTTCCAAAAGGCATCGCCTGTAGCCACCTAGGGTCAGAGCTGTGCAGCCAGATTAGGAGCACAGACAGTAAAATGAGGCTTTGTATAACAGGTAATGGAGACGCTTCCCAGCTTGATGGCTAACCTTGCAATTCAGAATCAGAGAGCTCTCCCCACAGAACATAATCTGTTTCCCTCAGAACCAGCCAGGAGGTGTGGAACAATGCAGAAAGTAAGGCAAATCTCATTGCACATGGGATTTTGCAATGTGAAAACAACAGCAGGTCTAACTCCTGTATTCACCCCTGTTAAGGCAGAACAGAAGTTCATCAATAATCAAGCTTGAACCAAAATCTCTTGAAAACTGGACTCCAACTCGAACAGTACAGTACTCAAGCAGACATATTTATTTATAGAAATATAAAGTTTTAGGCTTTTCAGAACATTTCCCAGTAAACAGGGCCTTAGGTTCCACTGCATGATAAAGGAACATCAGAAATAAAAATAGGTAGAGAGCCCTCAGGAACAGAAAGAAAAATGAACACAAAATTTGTTTGTGAAAATGCTTTTCCTTTAAAATAATCTCTTCCAAGCATATTGGCAGCAGTTTGTTCAGGAAAAAAAAAAAAAAAAAAGCAAACTCAGGAATGGACAATTTTTTGAAAGATAATTAAACCAGAGGTCAAAACACATCTGGGGAAGCAGATATGGCAATTACTTAGCTTCGATATTTAACAGTAGCTGATAGACAAATGTATATAGCAATCCTTCGGGTGGTTTAGACTTCCATTTTCTTATTCCAGTAGCTTTCTCACTTCTAAACTAGCTAAAATCTAACCTACAACAAAACAACCTTTTCTCCTTGTAGCTAGACTAAAAAGACAGCCTAGGAAACTTCCCAAACTTTTGGAAGACAACACTCCAAAACCGACCCAGGTCTTTGACTTCCCCTCATTTTGATCCAGGTTTAGGTCACATTATTTAGCCTAAGAAACCAAAGTCCCATCAGATGTCCATCAGAGTTCCCATCTGCAGCACGAGAAGCCAGCCTGATACAGATAGCGTCCTTTGATGTTATGTGGCATGGAAACGCATGGAGTTCTGTGCCCAGACAATTTAACAGAGGAGAGCCAGAACAAGGTAGAGAAACGTGGAGTCCAACAAATGGAGAGGTGCCCTGAAGGCACAGGAAAAAGCACTTCATTAACAGGCTGTCAGCCAGTTTTGGACAATAACTACTCGAAAATGCAATGCTGACTCTTCTCTGAACAAGATGTTGGTCTAGATGATTTCCTCAGGTCTCTTTCCACAACCAAGCTTGGTTTCACTGAACAGCCCCAGCACACTTTCAGAGAGCACCGTCTGGCTCCCACCAGGCAAAGAACTGGTTTCATGCAGTTGATGAAGGAGCTCACAGGGAGATGCATCCTCCAGCTCCATGGGAGGGAGCCGCCTGCTCCTCCTACACTGCACACAAGGGCACAGCAGCGGCACCAGAGACAGCACAAGGGGAGCTCCCAGCTCACTCTTTCTCATATGAGGGATGAGCAGGCAAAGCTGGGTAAGGAGCAAAGAGGGAAAGGACAGATGGAAAATGAACTAACACATGGAAGGGAAATCTGCAGGCACCCTGCCTTCACCACTCCTCAGTTAGCCCTGCAACCCTGAAATGGCAGCAGGTCCCTTTGGGACCTTACCCGAAGGCCTCAGGGCTGGTTTCTGCGTCTCTTTCATGGAGGTGTAGAAATGAGAGACCTCTGTGCTTTTCAGAGAAATCTGCTTTGAATCACTCCAAGCGATCAAGTTAGGGCTGAGCCTGCACATACATATTATTCCCAAGAAACACATAGCTTTGCCCCACAATAGTTAAATACATCATGGCTTTCATCTCAATGTTAACAATGAAGGCTTTGGTAGGAGCACTGGGCATCAAATGATAACTAGCTGCTAAATGGGCTGCCTCCTGTAGAGGCAGTAGACCAAAATACTTGACTTCATCTTTCCCTGCCATTAGTCACAGATGCATGCCTTGCGTCGTGTTCAAGTCGAGAGGATAAGCCCATGAGCAGCAGGCTCTGCAGAGCAGAAAGTGAAGCAGTGTTATACCAAGAAAGGCAGGCAGGATGATTCAGAGTTGCTTTCAAATTACAAGCTTCCTTCAAAGTGGCAGCCATCTGCAGTCACACAAGCTGCAAGACAAGTGCCTAGGGGAGACAACTCAGTTTCTTTACTAAATGAAGTGGCAGAGGCACCTTACTCACTCTCACCCGCTCTAATGGCCACTGCTTCCATCAATTTTTAGGACTGAATGTTGAATAAGAAATAGAGCTCCTGTTTTAAAACCATCCTGGGTTCTTCACTCTGTGCAAAGTCGTGGGAAAAATAAAAAATATTATCTAAAGCTTAGATCCTGCCGATTCCTAGAGACGCTTACCACCCTTCATGGAGACCCCCATGGTGAAATGGGTTTCTGTCTCAATGCAACTGCTGAAGCCACACAATTTTCCACAGACCATCAAATTTCAGGTGCTCGGCAAGAAGTGGGCCAGCCTGTGGGACTGAATTCAGGGGGCTTTTGGGTCTCCTCCCTGGTACAGGGTGAACAAAGATGTTTTGAGCCTCCAGTCACTTCATTGCCAGGGCTATAGGTCTTCCAATGCATCTATTCTGAATTATACATCAATGATAAACATATTTAAGAATCTCCAGCAACAGTACTTGACTGTAACCTCTGTTACTGTTTCAGTGACTAGTCACATGTCTTTTCTCTGTGAAGTAGCTTCTCTTCAATTTCATCGATCTCATTAGAGCTTTATCTGCTACACTGAAAAGGTTCCCCTTGCAACATTTTGCTCCAGGTATGGAAAGTTAAGATTTGCCTTGGCTAACACAAAGCTGTTATTTAATATCCAAGCAAATTGCTCATGTTTCCAATGATAAAGCATGTTAACTGATCCGGATCCTTCTAATGTTTTGGTAAATCTTCTCAAGGGGCACCCTGATTAACCACAACCCTTTTTGTACTGCTGGCCTCTTCATAGAGCAATTATATTAGCACAGAGGCCAGACTATACATGCTCAAGAACCACACAAACATTTTATCTGTAGCTGTCTGTAATTCCTTGAGTTTCTTTTCAGATAGCATCAACAGTCTATAAAATTTGTGATTCTCTGCATACATCTAAAATTCAGCTAGTTTAGTCACTCTTTTATTTGCATTTGCTTGAAGCATAAACACCAACAACTTAAAAGCATCCCTATTTGGAGCAGGTAAAAAAAAAAAATGACAAAAAGAAAACAACAAAAAGAACCCTTTCCCTCTGCATATGGCATGCAAAGCTAAAGTCATTTTTATTTTAAAATACTAGCTCTTTTTTGTTACTAAGTGTACCACAGAGGCTACAGGATAGAAGACTACAGAGATCTGCAACAACATCACTCAGTATAAAAAAGAAGAAATGGCTGAGGTTTCTGACAGATTATTCACACAGTTAAGCATTAGCAGAATGGGGATGCACCAAATTCACAGGATGATAACAACAATGGAAAGAAGTGATGGTTACGTGCAGATCTGCATTGGCTTAATTTCAGGAGGTCTTCTTTTAGTTTTAAGCTTCCTTTTCTTAGAAAGGATACATCAACAGTGATATACGCTTAACATTAATCACATGTCAGATCCTGCAGAACATTTACATATCTTCTGTGCCAAAATGCTTTAGAACGACCCCCACTGGAATAAGTTTTTGATCACACCAAAATACTATTTCTCCTCCTAGAGGTGATTCAGCAACCAGCTCAGCTCACTCAGCTTTTATTTCTACAGCTGAGAACCAAAGGCCTCAAAGACATGTGATCAGCTTCACTGAAAGATCAGAAGTAAAGGATTGAGGGTCTCTGGGGCTAGCTGCAAAATCAAGGAGAGATGTTCCCATTTTGCTTCTGTTTCATTTTGCAGATCATCTTGAGGGACCTGGACCACTTCTAGAACTGACAATGGGTCTTTCCACCCAAGATGCTCTTCATTTAATTAGCAGAATGAAAAAGCCTTGATAAACCTTTTGCTTTGCAGGGGACAACTGTGTCCCCTGCCTGCCCCACTCTCAGGTTGCTTGGTGCTCCATCCACTTGCTTTTATCAGGTTTTCCTTTTAAGATTTTTTAGACCACTTTTTCTCCAGCTGTTCCCCATCCCTCTTGCTGCTGGGCAATTCCCAATCTCTTCCATTGCTCTGAGGTGAGGAACTCTTTTCTAAATTCTAGCTCAGAATTATTTCTGGGTGCTTTATACTCTTGTTTTCTTGTATCTCCATTCCTTTCCTCCTGGAGGATGTAAAATTCAGCTTAAAAACAAAACAAAACCAAACAACAACAAAAATACCTTGTCTCAATCTTTTAGAGTATCTCCAGCCTGCAAGGTGTGTGTATTGACAAGATGTAGATTTGTTTTTTTTTTCTGTGGGTATGCATTTTGTAGTTTTTAAGAGGAAACCAGAGGGGAAAACAGTTATAGACAAGAAAAATAAAGGACTGCACTAAACTCAACTTGCTTACGTTTCTACAGAGCCTGTGCTGGAAAAAAAGATGTTACTCAGATTTAACTCTGAATAAATTACCTTCTGGAAGGCTTAAATTCCTTCCCCAGCTAAAGAGAAAGAGTTCTGGTATGTTTCAGCTTTAGTGGCACACATTGCAATTTGTTTGCCTCTGATGGGTTTGTCACTGTTTAGAGCAAAAATGAATCACAGAATCACAGAATCACAGAATTTTCTAGGTTGGAAGAGACCTCCAAGATCATCGAGTCCAACCTCTGACCTAAAACTAACAGTCCCCACTAAACCATATCCCTAAGCTCTACATCTAAACGTCTTTTGAAGACTTCCAGGGATGGTGACTCCACCACCTCCCTGGGCAGCCCGTTCCAATGCCTCACAACCCTTTCAGTAAAGAAATTCTTCCTAACATCTAACCTAAAACTCCCCTGGCGTAACTTTAGCCCATTCCCCCTCGTCCTGTCACCAGGCACATGGGAGAACAGGCCAACCCCCACCTCGCTACAGCCTCCTTTAATGTACTTATACAGAGCAATAAGGTCACCCCTGAGCCTCCTCTTCTCTAGGCTGAACAAGCCCAGCTCCTTCAGCCGCTCCTCGTAGGACTTGCTCTCCAGGCCCCTCACCAGCTTCGTCGCCCTTCTTTGGACCCGCTCAAGCACCTCGATGTCCTTCTTGTAGCGAGGGGCCCAAAACTGAACACAGTACTCGAGGTGCGGCCTCACCAGAGCCGAGTACAGGGGGACGATCACCTCCCTAGCCCTGCTGGTCACAGTGTTTCTGATACAAGCCAGGATGCCGTTGGCCTTCTTGGCCACCAGAGCACACTGCTGGCTCATACTCAGCCGACTGTCCACCATCACTCCCAGGTCCTTCTCTGCCTGGCAGCTCTCCAACCATTCCTCTCCCAGCCTGTAGTTCTGCTTGGGGTTATTGCGCCCCAGGTGCAGGACCCGGCACTTGGCCTTATTGAACTTCATACAGTTGACCTCAGCCCATCGGTGCAGCCTATCCAGATCCTCCTGCAGAGCCTTCCTACCCTCGAGCAGATCGACACACGCACCTAGCTTGGTGTCATCTGCAAACTTACTGAGGGTGCACTCGATGCCGTCATCCAGATCATTGATGAAGATGTTAAAGAGGACCGGCCCCAGCACCGAGCCCTGGGGGACGCCACTAGTGACTGGCCTCCAACTGGACTTGGCTCCATTCACCACAACTCTTTGGGCCCGGCTATCCAGCCAGTTTCTAACCCAACGAAGCGTGCGCCAGTCCAAGCCAAGAGCAGCCAGTTTCTTGAGGAGAATGCTGTGGGAGACGGTGTCAAAAGCCTTGCTGAAGTCAAGGTAGACCACATCCACAGCCTTTCCCTCGTCCACCCAGCGCGTCACTTTGTCGTAGAAGGAGATCAGGTTCGTCAAGCAGGACCTGCCTTCCATAAACCCATGCTGACTGGGCCTGATCGCCTGCTTGCCCTTCAAGTGCCGCATGATGACTCCCAAGAGGATCTGCTCCATGAGCTTCCCTGGTACTGAGGTCAAACTGACTGGCCTGTAGTTCCCCGGGTCTGCCCTCCGGCCCTTCTTGTAGATGGGCGTCACATTTGCTAGCCGCCAGTCAGCTGGGACCTCCCCCGATAGCCAGGACTGCTGATAAATGATGGATAGGGGCTTGGCCAGCTCATCTGCCAGTTCTCTCAGTACCCTTGGGTGGATCCCATCCGGCCCCATCGATTTGTGGACATCCAAGTGCCGTAGCAGGTCACCAACCAGTTCTTCGTGGATGGTGAGGGCCACATCCTGCCCCCCGTCCCCTTCCACCAGTTCTGGGTACTGGGTATCCAGAGAGCAACCGGTTTTGCCGCTAAAGACTGAGGCAAAGAAGGCATTGAGCACCTCTGCCTTTTCCTCATCTCTTGTAACTAAGTTTCCCCCTGCATCCAGTAAAGGATGGAGATTCTCCCTAGTCCTCCTTTTTGTGTTGATGTATTTATAAAAGCGTTTTTTATTATCTTTAACGGCAGTAGCCAGATTGAGCTCCAGACGAGCTTTGGCCTTCCTAATCTTGTCCCTGCACAGCCTCGCTACATCCTTATAGTCCTCCTTAGTGGCCTGCCCAATTTTCCAAAGATTATAAACCCTCTTTTTTCTCCTAAGCTCAAGCCACAATTCTCTGTTGAGCCAGGCTGGTCTTCTTCCCCGCTGGCTCATCTTTGGGCGCATGGGAATAGACCGCTCCTGCACCATTAGGATTTGCCTCTTGAAGAGCGCCCAGCCTTCCTGGACCCCTCTGCCCTTCAGAACCGCCTCCCAAGGGACTCCACCAACTAGTGTCCTGAGCAGCCCAAAGTCAGCCCTCCGAAAGTCCAATACAGTGGTTTTACTGGTTCCCTTCCTGGCCCCGCCAAGAATAGTGAACTCCACCATTTCGTGGTCACTCTGCCCAAGACTGTTCCCGACAATCACATCCTCCACCAGTCCTTCTCTGTTTGTGAAGAGAAGGTCTAGCAGGGCACCACCCCTGGTAGGTTCACTAATCAGCTGCGTCAGGAAGCTATCTTCCACTTTCTCCAGAAACCTCCTAGACTGCTTCCTCTGGGCTGTGTTGTGCTTCCAGGATATGTCAGGGAAGTTGAAGTCCCCCACGAGTACAAGCGCTGACGATTTCGCAACTTCTGTCAGCTGCCTGTAGAACTCCTCATCCGTCTCCTCATCCTGGTTCGGCGGTCTATAGCAGACCCCGACCAGGACACTAGCCTTGTTGTCCCTGCCGATCCTAACCCAAAGGGACTCGATCTTGTCATTCCTAGCCTCGAGTTCTACAACATCGAAAGACTCTCTAATATAGAGAGCCACACCTCCACCCCTTCTGTGCTGCCTGTCCCTTCTGAAGAGCCTATAGCCAGGCATCGCAGCACTCCAGTCATGAGACTGGTCCCACCACGTTTCCGTGATGGCAACCAAGTCGTAGCCTGCCCGCTGCACGATGGCTTCCAGCTCCTCCTGTTTATTACCCATGCTGCGTGCATTGGTGTAGATGCACTTCAGCTGGGCCTTTACCTTATCCTCCGGCCTTGCCATTGTTCCCCCTGGCACAGGGAAGACACAATGAAGACACAAATGGCATTTAGAACTTTCACTAGACAGATTAGAGACATTAATTAAAACTCATTTGATTTCAGACACGATAATTTGTTTTCCTTCATTCTGCCATCCACAGTTTTGATGACACCTTATCTTTGCAACAAAGCTTAACTGCAGCAAACCTTTCAGTCTAGGACTCAGTTACCAAGAATCTATTGTCTTCTGGCAGCAGGGAGAGAGCAGCCAGGCCATTTAGAGGATACTTCTTATTACTTGAGATAAGACAGAGGGAATAACTTCACAGGCTGAACTAGCAGACTCAAGAGGGAGTGTTGAACATGCACTGCACAAACCAAGTTAAGTGGCTCAGCTGAAGACAAGGTGTATTCTGTAGCCTTATATTTGCTTATCTACGAAATTACACACTTGTGGGGTAGTTCTACCTCATTTAGCAGATAATATCTCCTTTTATCAAGCTTTCTTATTGCTCCATCTCCTAGATAATTTCACTGAGAATTCAGTTAAATAGGGTAGCTTTAATGCATGACAGGAAACCATCACCCCCTGTTTGATTGTACAGCCCCTCCAAGAACACTGCTGGTCTTATCGTTATGGAATCAGCTCCAAAGAACTGTCAGGGGGCTGGGTTAGCTCTCCAGAAAACCAGAGCTGTCTGTCCTGGCTCTAGCTCTGTCTTCACTGCACTGTCATAGGCAGGTTATCACATCGTCTCCATCACTCCTTCCTCCCTCCCATGGGTTCCTCTGCATGGATGGGTGGAGAGTTTTCCCCTCCCTGCACACAGGTACACCTGGCCCCTGTGGAGCTCTTAACTCCATTGAAACCCGTGTGCATTAGTGGAGTACAAAAATAATAATAATCACGACTTTCCCATAAGAATCACTTCTTCAACATTCACTACTCACTGATTAAAACAACCTAGCATGGTCCTTCTAGCTATGATTAACCTAACAACCTTTACAGAAGATAACCTTGTAGAGATTTATAAATTAGACCACTTTCTATCATAAGCTAATTTTCTTTGGGAGCTTGCATTTTAAATGAGTGTTTCTCACCACTCCCCTCTTCCCAGCAGATCACTGCACCTCCCCAGGCAAAGCAGCGCCAGCTCCGCATGCACCCACCATCCAAGTGGTCCTTTTCCAGCTGGAAACTTCATGCAGATTAAATGTGAAGTCCTATTCACTAACCACTTACATCTTTCTGCACCACTGTTTACTGCTGTGTAGAGACTTTTTATTATTATTTTATTCTTTTAAGGTTTTAAGTTTTGTGGGGTTTTTTGTTTGTTTGTTTGTTTCAGAAAGAAGTAGTTTTACAGGTAGTTCAATCACTGCACGGTGAGATAATGTTTCCTCAGAAATTCCAAACCTCGAGGTAGCACCCTGTGAGATTACAGCAGGGTTTTTCCTACATAGCTAACGCACGGGAAAAAAAAAAAAAAAAAAAAAAAAAAAATGAAGTTAAAATAGACCTGTAAGCACCCAAGGACCCCACATTCACAAAGGTATGTGAAAAACTCAATTTGGGCAGCAACTGGGTGGACCTGCCCAGAGAAGTACCACCATTGCTCCTATAGGATGCAGCCATCTCAGAAAACCGCTAAATTTGTAGGGCAAAGGAGGTTTAAGGAAGAAACAAAAACCAAGAGTTTTTCTAGCTGTGCTACATGGAAGACATAACTGCTGATCATTCTCCCAAACACTGTAATCTGGCTTGAAGGCCTTCTTTAGAAGCTGCATTCACTCTTCATTTTTAAATCAAATGGATTGTTTTCCTCCTTACAATGGGGCTGAGCCTTTTAACATTGCTGCAGAGTAGCGATGCTGCTAATAAATATTTAAAGACTCAAAGCTTTAAGTGAAAGGAAGGATTTGTTGGATAATATTGCACTTTCCTTAAACTGTTTGTTCACCATTAGAATTGAAAATTATAATTTTATGCTGATTGCTCACAGAGCTGATGTTTAGACACTTCCCCAAGAAACCCAAGAGCCAGGAAGGCAGTCTATAAATAACTGCCTTGGAAATAAACTTCTGTGCATTGGACATAACCCAGATCAGATTTTCAAGCAAGTTGTAAATTACCCACAGCCAGAGCATAGGTCAAAAATAGTTACTAGCACTGAGCTTCATTCCTCATATTCACCTCCTGGGAGTATTTTAAACCCAGAACAGACAATACAGAGGCCTGAGGTGCAGTTCTGCTTGCCCTCAACCCTGGGCAGTTACTGTCTTTGGTGCTGATCCAGCAGTATTGTCTCCTGGCCTTGCACCAGTGGAAACGTCTCTAACAACCAGAAGCATCATCTGAGTCTTCCACTATATTAATACTGAAAGGATTGCTTGTGATTAAGGATCACTTATGATTAAAGCTGACTTGAGCAGCACTACAATAGCCTTAGAGAAATGCAGGAGAGAAGACTTACAAGGGAGGAGAGAAGGGAGGAAGGGAAGTGGAGGGAGGGGTTGCCCTGCGTTTTCCCAAAGATGAGAGAGTGAGAGCTGACAGATCTCCTCAAAGGGAGCAGAGCAGCAGCTGTGTGGGATAACACAGGTACGTGCTGGTTTAGGTGCCATTTTAGTAACTTAGCCCCAACACAGGCTGTCCCTATCGGTGGGACTCTGAGCACTGCCAGGGTCTCCTGGAAAGGCATGGCACAAATAGACTCATTGGCTTTTAGCACTTCAACTCCCCCATGAAGTCTTTGCTCTATGAGTACATCTCAATATTGGTTTTTATCAGGCTGCTAGTAATTAAGGTTGTTGATGTATATAGTCCTGCTTCCCCAATCCCTGTTTGCTGTGCCCATTGTGGAGCTCTCCCTGAGCATGCACAGTCCCTTCTCTATGCCTGGGAAGTTCTCAGCACACTTCAGACACTGCAGTGAACAAAGCAGCTAATTTCAGCTAATCAGGCTGTGCTGCCATGAAGGGTAGGCAGAAACCAGCCCTTAGTCTGCAAGAAGCTCAAGACTTAGTTGGTACTTGGGCAGGTTGAGCAAGGTGAACTGTGTTCCTACCCTGCATTGCTTGCACTGTGCAACCTGAGCTGGAAAGCTCAAAGCCTTAAAGAGAAACACCTGTGCCCATATTTATTTGCAGAAGAGTGTATGGGGCATTTACCTGACAAAGCAGGATTCATAGCTGGGAGCTGTGCTGCTTTTCAGGAGGCTACACATCATGAGCTCTTCATGTTTCCATGACTTTGACACAGCTTTCAAGATAAAAAACTGATGTGAAGAAGCACCCATCAAAAACCCCTGGGAGATGCTTTTTGTGATTTCTAAAATAATCCTCTGCAGTTTCAAATTATGATCTAAGCCTGAGCTGTGGAACTCATGCATTTTTTCAAAGAGATGAGTCTAATTTAGAAAGAGTGTGTCACGTATTAGACATAGCATCTTTTAACTGGTTGTGTTTCCATGCCCGTAAGACATTTCACTTGCTTTAAGAAGTTTACAATACGCTTCAACTCAAACAATATATTCATAATTAGTCATACAGCTTTAATTGCAAAGAGGGCTAACCGCACCAAGACATAGAATTTTTCTAAGGTAGGATAGTGATGCTCCTTTTTAAAATTACTTGGTATTATTAAAAGCTAAACTCTCAGGACATCTGCAGTAAAGTTTCATTTATCAAATTCCACTAAAAGTTCAACCAGTGCAATTCTGCTGAAGACCACTGCATTCGGTACAATCACCTTGGGTTCCAGCCCTCATCTACCCTTTTGCATCCTGCTGTCCATCCATCCTCTTGCTATCAAGGCTCCCAGCAGCTTCTGAACAAAGCACAGGCCAGACACACTAGCTGTACATTCACCAACCACATATTGACACCGAGGTGGCATTTGCCAGTTGAACACACTCCCTAGGGAGGCAGGCACTCCAAAGCCTGTCCAAATCCCCAGTTTCTGATCTTTGGGGTCTCTAAGCCCCTAGAATTACCTCTCTCTTGAAACTATAAAGAGAGTCTGTGGTCCCAGATTTGGTTCTGCAGGTTAGGAATTTAAAATAGAAGAAAGATGAGCAGAAGTTTCTGTGACTTCTTTGCCTTGCAGACTGGAAAACACACCTGCAAATACTGATGGCAGACCTTTATGTCAGCAGGTTCCTTCACCCACAGGGGTGTGACTCCACTGCACACCCATGAAAGTCACCCCTCCAAAGCACCCACTGGGTGAACAACTACTGTCCTGGAGTTTTCAAAACAGTGTCCAAGTAGTATAGAAGAGTTAGTCTAAACCTCTCAGTGAATTTGCTTCCAAATTAACTCAACCTTCACAACAGAAAGCTGTTGGTTTTTTTTAGAGCTGGCTAGTCAGAGCCTCCAACCATCCATTAGTGAACACTGTTAGCGAGAGCTAACACCAGGGCACTAGGTCACAGGAACTGAAGAAAAAAACGAAGTAGGTCAGACTCACTGGGAAGGCCAATTCAGACTTAACTGTTCATTGCTTCAAGCACCTCCGACATTCCCAGGACATTCCTGCAGCTCCTTTGAGAACCTATGGCTCACAGAGCTGGCTGTGAGTGCAGAAGGAAACAAGCTCCCCCTGCTTGTTTGGATGCCATCAGCTGGAGTTAACCTCTCCCTGTTAGCAGGGTCCTGGTCCAGGAACATTTCTCTAGGACACCACAATACAGATACCATCAGCAGATGGGACTGATGGGTTTACTGGAGGAATGAGAAACACCTTGCACAGATCCGTTTGAAAGATATCTCCAGAGCTCACATTCATGTCAGCAAGCTTGTGGCAGGATGAGCCTCTGTTCTATACGTATGCCTAGCCTATTATAAGGTTTGAATCATCTCGTGCCAAGACAGTGGCAGGCCAGCTTTCAAACTTATATTTAATTTATTTCTTGGCCTGCACAACGATGTTGGAGCTTGGTGATCTAGCTGACCCATCAAAATCTGCAAGAGATGCTTCCTCCTCAGAGCTCTCTTTCATTGCTTTATCCAGAGCTTGAAGTGGAGATGGTGAAGTCTAAATTTAGACTAACTTGAGCAGCACAGTACGTCGATCCGTGCTTGCATTCCATTTTCTGAAAAGACAATGACCAAGCCAAATCCAAATTTCCTTTTAATCTTGCCTATTTTAAATCAACCTGAAAATAAATATATTAAAGCTGTTACTGTGAAACGTGCTTCTTCATGAATTAGTAATTGTGTTTACCTTCTACATTGGGATTTTTTTTTGCCTGTGTTGCTGTTTCTTACTGCCACTCAATGTGAGGAGCTTTTATTTGAATGAGACTATTTCAAAGCACTTTTACACTTGTGTAGAGTCAGGGACTTATTTATTTTCTGACAGTTATTTACTTCCAGTAAATATTTCACAGCCACAGGATCTCCCAGATGAAAGCAGAGTTTGCTCTGCGCTCCTGTTCAGGAGCCTAATTAAAAACTGAATAAAATGTGAGGGACAGAGCCTAAGTGCTAACTGAAATGGATGTGTCTGGAGGGAATTCAGCAAGGAAAGTCTGTTCTCCTTGGCACAAGCATTGGAGCATCCACATAAAAGCAGAAAAATAATATCCAGCACATGAACCAAAAACCCTAAAATGGGTAAGTGTGTAGTGGAGAAGTTTTCAGAAATGCTCCTGCTGCCACAGAGCAGTCAGTGCTGGTTGCCAAAGCCAGCCTCTTCCTTTTGCCTGAACACCCCTCTCACAGCACACGCAAAGTCATGGGCAGCATCTCCCAGCACCTGCAATCTCTCCAGCTCAAGATCCACTGCCCTGGGGACAAGGCTGTCATGCCCCACCTGCAAAAGCTGAACGTCTCCTCTGGGTTTACAGAGGTGCCATGATAAACCCTTACACTGGGGGCAGGGGTCTTTCCACAGGGCAAAATCACACTTCACTGTGCTTCTCACTTTGTACAACCAAAAGTAATTAGAGAGCTCTACATTGTCTCCAGCCATAAAATGACTACATTTTATTTTCAGTGGCTACAAAATGCGAGGGAATACCCTCACCTGGGGTAGATCACTAATGCCGTTGACGTCCAAATGCACCTTAGCATCTTCGGTGGCTACAGGACATTTAACACAACTGGTACTTTCTCCAAGACATTAATCATTGCAACATAATGATAGGCACTGCAAAGGGCCTGATGGCTGTGCTGCCTCTGTGTTTGGATAACTTCCCACAATCATTGCTCTAGAAAAAGCCAGGGACTTCAAACTAATCAAATAAAGGAAGAAAATAAAGATCAAGCATTACTTTCATTGTTATTTCAGAAATAGCTTGTTTGCTGTTGGTTAAGGAAAGATTACTTACCACAACTGTCTAGAGGGCAAAAGCAAATTGTAATTTGCTTAAGGTTTTGAGGGAGCATTTTTTGCTTAAAAGAGTGCATTTGGAGACAAGTGAGATTATGAACAATCCTTTAACAAGATCCTCAAGCCATCAAGCTGTTTAACATTATTGATCAGTGCAGCCAGAGCACATTAAAAAAATAAAAAATCTCTCAGATCAGGATGGAAATAGCTTTCTTGTTCTGACTTCTCATAAACTTCATTTCGCTTTGCAGCAGAAAGTTTCTCTGGAAGATAGGCAGTTCCTAGGCCCATGGTGATAGCCCTGCTGGGAACATGATGCCCTGCAGCCCTGCCAGCTCCTGCACCTCCCTGCACTGCTGCGTCTTCCAGCCCAGCACACTGACCTCAAACCAAGCCCTACCAATTTTGTGTAGGTAGTTCTTCAGGCCAGAAAAGTTCATGCTGCCTTCCAATAAAAGTTTTGCCTCTTCCTTTCCAACTGTGGACACCTAAAAAGAACCTGAATTCCAACAGACAAGCCTATGAGACCCAAAAAGGAAGAGGGAGGCAGAAAAGTAAAGTGCTGTGCTACCTCAGCCACACCAACACCGTAGGCTCCCCACAGCCCAGGCACGGCAGCAGGCGTTCCAGGGAGTTCGGCAGGTGCTGAACCTAAACATCCTGGTGGGGACACGCTGGGCAAAGTGCATTTCTCATCAAAATATGCCACTCGGGAAGAGCTGAAATAGTTTAAACTCATGTCAGCTTTACTCAGACAGAGCTGTTTCTGTGTTCCTGACTCTGGTCACTTCCAATGGATAAGAAATTCAAGCTGAAAACTTTATGTTTTTGATGCAAAAATGAACATTTTGATGCAGGTGCAACTTTGAAACAATCACACGCCCAGCAGCTACATTCACAGGAAGGTTCTGTTCCGACAAAAACCCAGGATATTTCAACCAAAAATAGCCCAAAGCCTAACAACTCAGACTAGAAGGGACATTTCCTAACAGCTCATTGCTACAGAAAGCCTTTCAATAGGAAGGAGCATGACTTGGTTGTGCATTTTCAATAGGCTTCTTTTGAGAACATAGAACACCAAGTCAAAACAAACCCAGATAAGGTATTTAATTGATGTCATCCACCTAAACAACAAAGCTTTCATCTCCAAAGTGCTCATTGTGGCAATCACAACCCTGGGGATTTGTTCTTCAAACTAAATAAAAACGAACACTTTGCTTTCTGTTTGGTGCCCCAGAAGTTGACAGCAATAGTAGTAAACAATAGAAATTATTTGTATTAATAGCCTTGTTTATTCTAATGATGTTGGCATTTTCTGTGAAGATTAATTAGCAATAATGTTGTAAATACTATTACACGTAAAATATACACCATAAAACAAAAATAATTTGACTGACCTATGTTTTAAAGTAAAATATTTACAGTAATGAGATTCTAATTATCCTTTGTTATGGCAGGCCATTCTCTACACTCTTCTATATTGATAGGAGATGTATTGTTTCAGCATTTTAGCTCAATTTATTTTCTCACATTTGCATTTTCTTATGCACAGAAAATGAGAGATGATCATTACCTTCTTCACTTTGCATTCAATTTACATCAATAGCACATTACCTCATGCAAACTCATTTATCTGCCACAGAAATTTGATAACAAAAGCTGCTGTCAGTGATGAATAAAGATCATTTCAAATGGAGCAAGAGGAAACAAGATGAATTATAGGTTTCGAGACCTTTTGTTTACTCAAGAAAAAGGAAAATAAAGGATTTTTTCCCATCCAGGCAGCACAGATCTCACAAGGTTGTAGCTCAAATTCGGCATCTCATATTTACCTACAGCTGCCCTTTCTGCATACAGAAGTAACTCCAAATACCCACACAACCATAAATAACTCTCACATTTAAGGCATGAAGGAATGTTTTTAATTTTTTGGACTGAGCACACAGGATTTATGTTTCATAAGCGCAAACTCTCTAACAACTACCCAAGGGCTATTGTATCCTCTTAGCAACTAATAGCTCTCCAGCCCGCGAGACGCAGGCACATCCAACACAGAACGCCCTCTGCTTCTCACCAAGCGCAGCCAGTCTGTTTGCGAGCGCTTGCGGCGCTGGGAAAGGCACTGTGGGATTCTCTCGCATTGACAATAGCACAATATCCATCCTGCTTTGCTGGAAAGTAGCGAGACCTGCCAGCTTCTCTCCTCTGGTTCTTCTGCTTTAATAAGCCATCAGGGCGTGCTAGCGTCTCCCCGCTCTTCTTTTAAATGTGGTATTAGAGTGAATTCAACACCAAAAGGCAATAGTACTGACACCATGCTTCTGTCATGCATGGATGCAGTGATGAATTTCAGTTCTGACATCCAGAAATCTGAAATTCACTCCCCAGAGTGGAGCAAATGCCTTCAGCCTACTTTCCCTACAACTCCTCAAGGAAGGAGAAGAGTAAAGGGGTGCGTGTGCTTATTTTGACCTGTCCAGAAGTGAATGTTGCTTTTTTATATTTTTTTTTATTTTTATTTTTAACAATGTTCAGTATTTTCCCAACAGAAATTCTTCAGTAACGTCACCTAGATAGGAGTGGGAAATGCAGTGCTCTGAAGAGGGTCACAGAGGCTGGGTTAATGTATTCTTGTGTCTTGCTCAGCCTCCAAACCAGCAATCCTACAGGGCAGAAGATGACCCAAAGGACTGCAGTTACCTAACAGGTTTCTTATACGTGGATGTGCCTCTTCAAATCTCATCCCAGCTGCCATTTCACGTGTCAGCAACAGCACATCTGGGGACCTTAAATTAAAGGGTTACCCAGCGTAAATAAACAAGAGCTTGCACTTTGGAACTATTGACCGAGTTCCACCACTTGAACAATTTGTTAACGAGAGGTTTGGGCACTGGGAGGACGATGGCAAAAATCCCCCTCCTACTCTCCATTTGTCTTCTGGGAGCTTTTCTTGGTGCCGAAAGTACAGGTGGGTTCTTTTAAAAACCTAGGGAGTCTTTCACTTTTAGTTGGGGGGACTGGGAGGAGTTACAGGTTCGGGGACAGTTTGTCACTTGACGCAGCAGCAACTTGTGCTGTCTCATGAGAGACAAGGGGTCGGAGGGACGGCAGCATTTGATATCTTCTCTATTTAAAGCTCTGACTCTTTTATCAGGAATAAAATAACAGCTTTTATGCTGACTTTACACAAAGTGTCACAGGGATTAATTTTAAGAATGGGATTTTTCTGAAATTCATACAGCATTTAAGCTTTCAGAGCTCAATTCAGCCATTCTGGAACACACACATGCAAAAGGAAAAATGGGAAGCACGTCACTGGTGGAGTAACATCCACACCCCCTGTGCGCCATTGCTTTGTCCCAGAATACAAAAAAAGTACTTGCATCTATAAAACAGTCATTGGGCTTGCCACTGTGAGAAACATTTAAAGCCAAACCCAGCGTGAATTTAACAAAGACTGTAAGGTGCAGCCAACACTGTAGACAAGATAGAGGAGTTGATGGATGCGGGCAATCACACATAGTAATGCAGGCGGTCGCATGATTTATCTGTAGCAGCAACACTTCCAGCAGAGGCTGGTTTGCATCCAGTGCAAGTACTTGTCTGGTGCAAGGTCTTTCTTCTTTCATTAAAGCATTGCAAGTAACAGCTTAAAAAAAAAAAAAAAAAAAAAAGTGAGCAGACTTTCAAGTATATCAGTACCGTCATCCACCCAGGGGTATTTCCTAGAAAACACTACATTCACGTGGCAGAGCAGGTCTCATCCCCAGCCCCTTGGCCCAGAAACCCATCTCACTCTCTCCAGCACTGGCTTAGAAGTTTCTAAGTCACACATGAGTGTGTGCGTGGTGTGAGGATCGCTTCCAGCCAGGGCGAGTGCAATGCCATGACCCCATGGGACCTGCCACCTTCGGTTCAGAGCAAGTTTGGCTTGTAAAGTAGCATGTGGGATTGGTAAGATACCAAGAAAGCCTAGGGGGATCTGATGGAGGTAAAACTGCATTCATTAAAATAAGTTCTCAGCATTAACTGGGTTAACTAGGGCAGATGCCTGGCACATCCCACTGGGCAGAGCTGAAGGAGAAGGCCTAACACAGCGGTATCACACAGTGCTGGGCTGCGTGCAGCTGTGCCCACAACTGGCTCCCCCGGTGCTAACCACACAGAGAGCCCAGCAGAGCCACAGAACCAGGGCTGCTCTGTCCCTCTCGCTCCAGACTTTTCTGCCCAGCTCAGGTTGAGGCTCACATTGTAGGGAAAAGGGTTTCCTCCAGTGAAACTTCCTCCTTCCTTCATGTCCCACACATGAAACCCAACACTTGGGGCTCTGGTCGGGTTTCAGCAGACTACTCCATAGGGGCTGCAGTGTTTAAACCAAGCCTGGCTTCTTCAGAGGCCACTGCTTTACCCATCGATATCTACTGCCAAACAATTAGATTAAGGTCAAGAGTTTAATGCACTCCCCTTCTTTTTTTTTTCTTAAAAACAAAAAAAAAAAAAACAAACAAAAAAAAAAAAAAAAAAAAAAAAAAAAAAAAAAAACAACTGAAAGCGTGAGGAAGGCAGAGGTGCAAGCCTGCTTTATAATGATTAAAATCATTGCAAAAACAATTAGTATGGTCTCTGGAAAGAAAGTGCTAGGAGAAAGGCAGGATTATACTGCTGGTGGCATGGTATAAATAAAGCAACCCCTCCTGGGCTCATGAGAATCCAATTAACCTCTGTGGCTTTGGAGAGGCTGGGATCTGGTCTCAACTGAGAGCAGAAGTTATGCCTGAGCAGCAATGACATATACATGCCCAAAGCCCTTCCAGCACATGGCTCACAGACAAAGACCCATGTCCCAGGAGGCCACCACCAACTCCAAGAAGAGCTGCTCTGCCATGCCATCTGGTGACAAAAAGGGACATGGCTGTGAGCGCTAAGGGAGGCTGAAGAGACAAAGCAGTAGGCCATTCTGGGCAATTCATGTCTTTTCTGGAGCGGTGGTAGGGGAACAGTGCTCAGTAGAGGCTGGTGTCTCTGGGAGGTGGGGCAGAAGTTTACAGAGGTTCATAATTTGACAGGTAAATCCTCCAGTGGTTACAGACACAGAAACGCCTCCTCCAGCTTGGGGAGCAAGGCCAGTGCCAGCTGGGAGAACATGTGTGGTGGCACCATGACGGGACTGTATGTCCTTGCAGCCTTCACCAGGTGGCAACCACAGGGAGGCTGGTGGCCACCTGGACATCCCCTCTGACCCAGGGACAGCAGGTTGGAGTCAGCAGGGCACACACCTCCTCACCTGCATGACCCAGCTGCCTTCCCCTGAAGTGGTGAGGAGGGCTCATGTCACCCTCTGGCCAGCACAGCCACAGGGACAGTGGTGCCAGGGCACTTGGGCAAGAGTGAGAAGCAGAGTGAGAAGCACATGGCCCCAGGCTTTCAAGAGCCACAGCTGCTTGCAGAGGTAAACGGCCTATTACAGCCAACACGGGCACAGAGAGTTAAAGTAGGATAATTTCTGTGTTCAAACAAGACCTCACTAAGCAGCAGCATGAAAAAGCCTATTATTCTCCCCTCTTGAATAGCTTATTCCAGTCTGTGCATCTATGATAGGAAGTATTCACACCATCTGCTTCAGGGTATTTTAAGCATCAAACTTCAGTGCTCCTAATCACCCTCTCGCCATCAGCCATTTCTGTCTATTGACTGCTTTGACTCCAGGTTCCCCAGATCTGATCCCCTGGATTGCAGTTATGTTTGACACCAAAGAAATCTCAAGTAGATGATGATAACACTCCTGAAATGTCCCTGGCCATGTGGCAATGGGGGATGAACCCATGAAAAGGGCTTGCTTTCTGGGAGAGTGGAGCCCTGACAGCCCATCCCAGCTGCATCGCATGGTGCGTGCTCCTCTGTAACCTAAATTTCTTTTCAAATTGCAGTCTTTATCGAGAACAAAGAGGCAAGTGCAGTTCTGCACAGGCAAAGGCGAGCCAATTCAAACAGACTGGAAGAGGTTATTTCTGGGAACCTGGAGCGAGAATGCATAGAAGAAAAATGCAGCTTTGAAGAAGCCCGAGAAGTATTTGAAAACACAGAGAAAACTGTGAGTATCTCTGCTGCAAAATGGCAACACCTTTTTCCTCCCAACCCTCACTCGCATGAACAGTTCAGGCGAGGCACAGAGGAAGAGGGAGAAGCAAAGAGCAAGGCGAAAAGGGGCAGGAGCCGGGTGTAGCATCCATCACCCCTTGATTCTCAGTCATGATCCATCTGTTGGGCTGGGGAAAAGCATTAGAAGCTTGGTCACTACCAAGGCTACTGAAACAGTTGTTTTCCTTCAAGATTTTTGCTTTAGCTTTGGAGTCGTCCCTTTACTACTCTAGCCCAGGAATTAGAAATTGAGTGAAATTTTATTTTTTTTCTTCTTTGCAGATGGAGTTTTGGAAGACTTACATTGGTAAGAGCTGCTTTCTTCATGTTCACTTGCATAATATTCATCTCTCAGTGCATAAGTAGCAGGTGCTTATTGAAATGTGTTTCAGAATTCCAAAATTGTTTTATCACAGAATTGGTCAGAGTCATAAGCCCTAAATGCTGTAGCCACCCAGCCTGTGCTTGTCTCAGTTGCACACAAATTGCAAGGAAAAAAAAAATTACTTAGCATTTTCTATGTCAAGCAGGGTTGTTTTTTTTTGTTTGTTTGTTTGTTTTAAACAAACTGCCCGAACCTCACAGAACAAAACCAGTTTGCACGAAGTGCTGGATCCAACGAGCCCAGCTCACATTCTGGGCTTCTAGAGCCCAGCCAGAGTGCAGCATAGAACAAGACATCAGTAATTAACCCACCCCTGCCCCTCCAAGTAGTGAATGCTCTGCTCTCAAGCAGAGGTCTCCAGATATGGCACAGCTTCATGCAAGCACAGTGCGAATCCCTGGAAATGCCAGATTAAAGCAGAGCCTCAACATGATCACAAACAGCATTGCAAACAGTTGTTTGCAATTCAAATCATTGGTCCCAAACCTTTACTTCTCCACCATTTTCTTTCTGGTATCTATTTTCTTCCTTTTCAACCTCAGTCCCCCACGACTCCTTGGTCCCTTACGAGAAAGATTTCAATAACTACAAAAACCTCTGAAACAAATTTTAAGGACATTTTGGTAAATGAACTGCTTTGTACACTGGCAAAGCGCCCAGAACATCTCACTATAAAGCCTTAAATAATTCAGATTAGTCCGTCCAGACTATAAAACAAATAAATTAATTGAATTTATGTTTTAGGACTGTCCTCTGAAAAACTACCTGATGAAACTCAATGCTGCTTTTGTTTCCCTGTCACTGTAACCAATTAGCCCACCAAAAATAACGAATGCCATCTATTCCCCAGGCATTCAGAGCACCTGTTCAGCTTACAAGCTGTTGCTCCCAGCACGTGCAGCCCACAGGAGCTCATCTGCTTCCACCTTGGGGTACCAAAGCCTGATCGTCCTCACCAGGCAGCAACAGCAGCCACCACCCAAACCTTATACACAAACCCTGACATGCCTGAAGCAAGACAAAACTATTCTGTCCCAGTTTGCATACTGCCTTCTACATTCCAGCCTGTACCTCAAGGCATCAGCAACAGCCACACTTACTGGTGGGACGCAAACACATCAGGATGTTCCCCTTCCCTGCAGGGAAAGTGGAGGTTTAGTGGGGACTGTTAGTGTTAGGTCAGAGGTTGGACTCGATGATCCTGAGGTCTCTTCCAACCTAGAAATTCTGTGATTCTGTGAAAGACTGGAGTGTCAAAACAATTCAGATTAGGATCTTGAGGAAACAAGTCTTCCAACTTCAGCTGTCCAACCTAGCCAAGACATGAAATCCTGCTAAAATGTCTTTATGGAGATGAAACAAGCAGAATTAACCCATAGGAGACAGTGTATGTAATTGGGCCTGCTGTAAAGCACTGCTGCTGCTGTTACCCTAGCGCTGATGCTGGCTATTATGTTTTTGCATGCCAGAATCTGATTTATTTTCCATTATGAAGATGGAAGGCACACAGCCTTCTGCTCATTTTTAGCAGGAGGTTTGCACATAGAAGGCTCCAGTGCTTGACTGGCACTGGCTGTGGTAGACACTCACGTTCGTTAATTCTCCTGTCTTCTCACCAAGATGGAGATCAATGTGACCCCAATCCATGCAAAAATGGAGCTGTTTGTGAGGATGCCGTAAGTTCCTACACGTGCTGGTGCCCAGCTGGGTATGAAGGCAAGAACTGTGAGATAGGTACGTATGGGGGGCTTATCCTGTGATTATTTTGCCCTTTTTGAAATCACACCTCATCAAAGCGGGCATAAAGACTTTCATCCTACTCGAGGGCTGGTTTGGACACACATTGCCTTGCTGTGAGACACTGTGTGAATGTGCAGATGTAGCCCATTGGCAGTGGGATAGCAGGGGGACACACCTTGGGATACAGGAACAGATGTGTCCCTCCTCTCCCATCCCCAGCAGAGCCCCAGCTCCACCTCCACCAAGCCCCGCGATGCCTGCTCGTACGCAGGGCTCAGCAGAGACTCAGGCTCAAGGTCTGTTCAGTGTGCTGCAGCTGCCAGAGCACATGTTGACACAGACCTTCCTTTATCTCCCCAGCACAAGCCTTTCCAGGGCTGTTCATCAGCCAGGGACGACACACGCCCACTGAAAGCAAGAGTTTTACACCAGCCCCAGTGCAGCCCCCACGATTTCACTCCTCCTTCCCGTTCTCACACCAGGTGCTGAGGGGGTAGGACTAGCACAACTTCCTCACAACGGCACTCTGCTAAATTCATAATTATGATTATCACCAGCAACCTTGAGTCTACGGGCAAACAAAAGGCAAATATTTTCCTGATGGGTTGAGGAGTTTATGAAAACCAAACAGATGATAATTTAAACAAGAGGGATATTCAGCTCTTATATTTATAATATAATCAGGGGCTGTGCAACTCACATAGTGTGCTAGACTCACTGCACTAATAAAAGATTCCCTTTCTAGTTGTGCTTCTGCTCTGGCAAGAGAGGAGTGTACGTTAAAAAGAGCATTTCAAAGCTGCATCAAATTTAAATAGTCTCATTGCAGATTTCTCATGGAAGTGAGACAGGAGCAAAAATAGCACTAGAAGTGAGGCGTGAAAAGGATCTCAGTAAAAATAGTAAATGATGGCATTAAAATGGCTACAGGAAGGGAGGTGTCCTTGAGGAGGTAGGAGTGGAGTTAATCTGCTGTGAAGCTATTTGAAAACTCCCTGAGAATTAATAGGGTACCTGCAGATTAGTGGATTTCGACTTCCAAGGGGTGGCGTTCCCATAGCAGAGCGAGAGGTGGGATGGGAGAAGGCACACCCAACGTGCTGGGACTCTCACTGAGCCTTGGGTTGCCCTACAAACACTGGGAATCATTGCATCAAAAGTCCTGCTGAAATGGGTCCTCCACATCAGGCTGTAATGATTTGTAGGTATGTCAGGACGAGCATGTGGTTTTGCTTGAGGTTTCAAATTCAGAGACCAGCAATAATCCCGAGACAAAGCTTTCCTGGGGCTCAGGCTTAGCTCCCACTGGATATGCAGTGCTCTCCACTGGCACCTGTGCCGCGGTTGGATTTCCGTAAGCAGAGGGGAGGAGGGGAACATGATGGTGGGGAAATCACATGGCTCGTAACCAAATATTTGCAGCAGTCCTTGGGGGTCAGGCTGCCAAATTTCAGGCAGCTCTGCAGGGCTGAGCAGTGCCAATCACATTGGTCTGTCACGCAGGGATTGCTGGAGGTCGGAGGCTGTGCCGGAGCTGAGAGGCACCTCACGTAGGACCGTGGCCATTTCCTCATCCTGCCTTCTCAAAGAGTTGCCTGGCCCTGTGTCAATATGAACAGGGATGGGATTTGCAAAGAAGAGAGTTCTCTTTGCAAACAAGCATCCATTTTGCATAGTCTAGAACAACTGGAGTAAGCTATAGGCTGAGCCCAAAAGCCCGGGTACAACAACCCTGATCTGTCATATGTCAGAGCTTTCACATTTTCTTTTTAATTTCTTTCAGATTTCACTTGTGCAATTAAAAATGGAGGCTGCAAGCACTTTTGCAGGCACGACCCACCGCAGAAAGTCGTGTGCTCCTGCGCCGCTGGCTATAAACTTCAGGAAGATGGAAAGTCCTGTGAACCTACAGGTTAAACTTTAAAGCATCTTTAAGAGATTTCGGTTAAAGTTTCTAAGGTCTTCTCCTGGATTTAGACACATGCATCTCACAGAAATGCTATATACAGTTGGAAGCCAACCTTGTTCTCTGGCTTAGCAAACTTAAAGAGCCTGATACTGCACTTTCCCAATGGCAGATGTGGGGTAACACTGGAAATATGTGATCCAAGCACCCTTTTTTTAGCCTAGGTGTAAAGGAGGAAGTTCCGTGTCTGGGACTATTGCACACAAGGCAAATGCCTGTTTCAGAGGGCTGCTCACATGGGCACATCTCACACTTGCAGCTATTCTATAGTTCCAGGTACAGATCAATAGTTATCTGGAGACAGAAATACGGAGCTCAGCTTTACCAGTGCATACATTGGTGTGTGGTCAGGCCAAACTTCCTCACACCATCTTTCAATAGAAACTACTTTTCAGTCAGTGACCCTTCACCTAGGATGCTCTGGACTTTTTTAAAGCAACAAGCAACCTTTCTGCCTGAATATCGTCCTGGAGGTCTCTCTGCTGTGAGCTGTGCTGTGTCCCATAACTACTTGAGTCCAGCAGAGACAAGGGAAGCTTTTTGGTGGTGCTGCCCTCCTGTCAGCATGAAGACACACGCAAAGACCCTCAACAGGAATTGCGCTGTGTGGGTCACTTGTGATGCTAAGGAGCAAAACGAAAGCAGCCAAACAGGGTGGAGAAATGCAGTACTTGAGGTTGCTAAGGAATAACTTGTTCTTGTCATATTCCCCCCTGACTTTCAGGGATCAGACTCTCAGCCGAAGACACTTGCAATGCTTTCTGCTAATGGAGATTATTGAGATCTAGGGCCTGTGTTGCCCCACTTCCAATGGGCCAGAAAGGTTTACTTTTGGCAACAAGATCACCTTCCAGGTTAGGTAATTGCCATTTCTTCAAAAGCTTAGCTTTTGTTGGCTCTGAAACTCCCATTTTGTAGCCTAATTTCATGACAGTGCCTTCCCTCACTGAGCACTTATTTGAGCCCTACTCCTAAAGTGGACTGTTTAAGGAAATGCAAAATCTCTGTAGGCCACACTTACATCTGATTTTACACTAATGTTTGTTTGCACAGTGCTGTCAAAAGCTTTTCAGATGAAAGACAATGCCTGATGCTATTTACTATTTTGACTGCCACTATCAGCAGGGATTCGGCACACACTGCGTAGGAGAGAAATGGGAAGAGCTCGTCTAAAATGAGCTTACAGATGAGGTCTTCATTAACAGGAAAATCTACAGCCCTAGCATGAGTTTATTAATGTTTTCCTCACCTTGGTGCCAAGCAGGATTATCTGTACAATTGGCAGATATTATTTCCTGCCCTCTCCCAGCTGGACTTTTATTGTTCTGGAGTAACTTGCTGTAGAAATGTCAGCCAAACAGCCGGGCTGCCCAGCACAGAAAGCCTCCCGGGCACGCTCCTCAGCATCCCACTAAATAAAGGCACAGCTGCACCATCCCATCCAACATACCCCCTCTCTCACAAGCTTCCTTCTTTTTAAAAGCTGTTCAGAACTCACGTCTAAGGCCCGGGAAGCCTTTATGCTTTTGCTACTCTTGCATATTGATTGTACTGCTGCTCTAGGTCCTGGTCAGTTCATTTACACACCCACTCATCCCCAAACAGGGTGCTGGGAGGAGACAGCATCTGTCTCCTCTCCTGCTCCTTCAGTTGCTGTCACTGTCAGCATGATACACAACCAGGGATAACCATGCCCATTTCTCTCCCAGTGCCATATCCCTGCGGGAGGATCACAGCTCCTGATGTGAAGAGAAAGCTCACCCGAACCATAAACACCTTCGAGTACTGGAACATCACCACCAATGATGAGGATGACATTCATGATGAGGCTCTCAACATCACGGAAACCCCCACCGCTGCCACCACCAAGAAAATCATACCGATAAATAAGACGGACACCCGGGTGGTCGGGGGATCAGACAGCATGAAGGGCCAGGTGCCCTGGCAGGTACTGGCTGTTTCTGCCTCTCCCTCATAACCCCAGCAGTCGCTCTGTCTAGGCAGTTCTGAACTCAGGATCTTCTTACTTTGACATACTCAAAACCTGTCTTTGAGGATAGTTTAGCAATAGATCTCAAGTCTACTAGGAATACAGCTTCTTTTTGTACATGGTTTCATGCCACAGCAACAAAACTTGCATGGCTGGAGGCCTACCCTTGAAGTCAGAGTCAAAGCAGTTTCCTCTGGGGAGCACAGCTTTGCAAGGAAAAATGCAGCTCATTTTTCAGTGAAGCCACACTGAATGGTTGGGAAATACCATTTAAGTGCAATATTCTGATTCTGTGCCGTTGCAAACCCTGGCACAGACCGACAGCACTGATGGCAAAGGAAAGTGGCTTATGCCGGTAGGCCCATTTGTGCAGCTCAGCCAAGAGAAGAACCAGAAAGTTAAGCATAAGAAATCAGTCCCCGCAACGAAAGTCAACGTGCACGCTAGCAGCCCACCAAGCCTGGCGAGCTGGCTGTGCTCATGGAGACCTCCACCTCTCCGGGCACCCCCCAGGACAGCTCTGCTTGCCCAGATGAAGAAGCCTGGCCTGAGGGGGATTCGGGCAGAGGGGCTGATGCCTGCTCGCTGGGGTTGGGGCTGCGAGAAGGGTCTCGGAAGCCGGGCAAGGAGCAGCCGGGCAATGCTGCCCCCCAGCCGGGTGCCCGCAGCAGGGGTGCGGTGCTGCCCTCCTGCGGCCGGCGCTGCGCTGGAGCTCGGAGCTCCACCAGCCGATGATGCCAGGGCATGGGGGGCACCGGGCAGCTTGCAGGGGACGAGCAGTGCCACGGGGAAGGGGCGAAACGTAAGGGAAATCTGTCTTTCGGACACAGGTCGCCGAGGTGGCTAATCGATTTAATTAGAGAAGTTTCAGCATAAGGGATGTCCTGGCTTGTGCCCAGGGGAGCTAGGTGCTCACGTGGCATGGGTAGTCAGCACCTTGCCCCCAGCTTCACCTGTTGGTAGGTATGGAAGTGAATGGATTCGGGAAACTCCGTGTTTTAAGCTGAGGTGTGTGTTTGGGCCATCTGCCCCCCCCCAGCCTGGAGCAGGGAGAAGCAGAGCAGGACATCAGCTCGTGTGCAGGACAGCATCGGGCACCCCTGCACAGCACCGAGGTGGGAGCATGGATGCTCCTTGAGGAGCAGCGTGTGGGATACACTAAGGTGGCTGGGACAGCACTGGCTCCATACAATTTAAATACAACCCACCCTGCAGCCAGACCAACCCTGTGCATCTCCATCTTCTTCCCTGCCAATTCGCATGAACCCCACAGCTGTGGTTTCCCTCTGCTCCCGCAGGTTCATCTGGTGGACAGCAACGGCTTGGGCTTCTGTGGCGGATCCATTGTCAATGAGAAATGGGTGGTGACAGCAGCACACTGCCTGCAGTCAGGGGACAACATCATGGCCGTGGCAGGTGAGCACCGCAGGCGGCATTGGGACAGCATGGGCAAGGGACAGGCCTCAGCACCAGAACCACAGGCTGCTGGCCTGTCTGACAACAGCTCAGCCTGACTGCAGAGAGCCAGAGAGAAACTGAGGCTGCCTAGAAGCCCATTAGGCACCAGTGAAGGTGCTGCCGATCAGCCAGGGTGGTGTATGTTGGTCTCTGCTGCCCACACGGGACCTCAGCAGGGATTTCTGCTCTTCCCGGGGTCATGCCGAGTTTCCACTCCACTCTCAGAGAACAGTTTAGTGTGGATGGTGTAAGAGTGGCACTAGCAGCCTAACTCCTTGCAAACTGCTTTTGCTCTTAACTCTTTTAGAAGTAAATAGAATTATGGAATAAAGTAGAGAACCCAGGCTGGCATGTGGGCAAGCGTGCTTTTCCAGCAGGCTCTCTGGGGAGTTAGGCAGGAGCAGCATGACCAGACCGCACAGCAAGGAATGGTACGGCTTTGCAAAACAAATGTATCTTTGCTGGAAAAATGGTATTTCCCTGTGATTCTTGTACCCAGCTGCTACAGGCTGCCTGCTGATAATTCAGTGCAGGGCCTTGGCAAAGTGGTGCAGTGCCATGTTTCACAGCTGTGCCAGAATCATCTTCCCAAATTGTTTCTCCCCTCTATGAATATCTAGTATAGGAGGCACGCTGATAGAGTTGGTAATAGCTACAGGCAACGTTTGCAGGAGGCGGGAAAGTATTTCACTTTCTGTTTAAACACTATCAAATGTATTACTGATAAGAATTAGGTTCTATGTGAGCCTTGAAACACAGAGTTCATATCTACATAAATCAATTTATCTTAGGGCTCCATCTGCACCTTCTGCCACATTGGCACAGCTGAGCTCTTGGCTGTGCCTGGCTGTCCTGCAGAGCAGCTCACCATGGGGCTGAGAACCCCCTGCCCCACACTGACAGGATGAGGTACACAGCTTGTTTTTGCTACTGACTTTCAGGCAGCTCTGCTTGAGAGCTCAGCACAAACCCACAAACATGAGAAAGTACAAAATTCCCAATGCAACACGAACCATCCCCCAGAAAAGTACGTTTCTGCTAGACAGAGGTTTTGCGTTTGCAGCATCTACATGCAAACAACCTCCCCTTTCCAGCTCGCTCAGGCACGGCACACCCCCCTCTGTTCAGGATCTGCTCCCAGCCAGCCCCCCTCATGCTACCTGCACACTGCTCTGCAGCACAGCGGCGTCTCCAGGGCAAGGTTTGGGGCAGGCAGCAAGTCAAGAAAGCAAAACACAGTTTTGCAGGGCTTGTTGAATTTGTGTTCACACAATATATGGATAATATCTGAATCATTCACCTCCATTCATGCTAGGTGTTCAGCTTTGTTTGTAGCATCCTGGGAGGCCCAAAAAACAATAGCAGGGGGTGGAAGAAGCATTCCAATCCCTTGTCCTTCTTTGTCGCTACACTGTCATAACTGAAGCATATTTCCAGGTCCCCAGCAATAGTAAGCAGCTGTAGCACACACACACAAAAAAAAACAAACCTCTCAAACTCTCCCCCACTTCTGTCTTACACTTACACTCTAGAAACACAGCCTGCAAGGAAGCTGACATTCACACTCTGCTGAAAAAAAAAAAAAAAAAAAAACCTTCAGAGAGCACAGCAGCAGCACCAGCCGCCAAAACCGCCTTCACCAGGCGACAGCCTCCCCATGAACACAGAAAGCTGCCTCACCTCTCTCGGCAGGGTCCTCGCTGCTCCTCGCAGGCAGATGCAGCAGACACAGGACACAGCCAGGGCCAGGGGCGCTGCAGATATTGTTTAGAGGCGATCGTATATTCTGGAGATTACAGCAAAGCGTGTGGAAGTACTGCGGCGGGGGTTAAACGCACCCTGCGCCTCTTGGGCTGCAGGAGAAGCCATCCTGCTCGCAGCCCTCGGCATCACCAGGTCGTGGGCAAGGCAGGGACTCAGCTCCAGGCACAGCCCAGCCACCAGCCAGAGCCCCCAGAGCTTCCCTCTTCCTCTACCTGTTGTCACAGGGCTGGGAAGGGATGCAATCAGCTGCTGGCAACTTAATCACGGGAGCCTGAGGCGGCAGCACCCTGCAACCGCCGGCAGCTGAGCCTCGGGCGGCAGCAGGGATGCAGGACACCTGTGGGGGGCATTTGGGGCTGGCTGCTGATAGCCATCCCTGAGTCCTGTGCTGCCCTGCCATGGTGCAGGGTGCTCTGTGGGTTTGGAAAAGGGAAGATCAGGCTCCTTTCCACTAATTGGTGATGTATTTAAACACAGACTTTTAATTCTGGAGGCTTTCCCCTTGGATGCCAGGGCAACACCTGCCTTGCGCCCCTGTGGAAGTGCTAAATCCAGAGAACAGCCACGCTGCTACAAACCTCAGCAAAGGCCCCTAGCCCGTGTGTACTGTGAGGTGCTGTTGGTCTCGTAGCCGCAGTTGCTGCCACATATAGAGGGGATTTGGTGCTTGCTCAGCCGCTGCGTGTCCAGTGCCACATCCAGCAGCTTTTGGGACCCAGTAGGTGCTGCTGCGTGAGGCCCCCCAGGGCTAGGGTGTACAGAGCTCATCCGCCCTATGCTAGGCTGGGGTGCTATTGTATCATGACAGCACTGTCACAATGTCAGCTTGACCAGGGCCTGCACGCATCCTGCAGCACCCTCACACTGCTGGGGAGACCAGCCCAAGCCCATTTTTCTCTGCAGGTGAATACAACACGAAGGAGAATGACAACACCGAGCAGTGGCGTAAGGTGGTGAAAATTCTCCCACACCCCACGTACAACGCCTCTATCAACAAGCACCACAACGACATCGCCTTGCTGGAGCTGGACGAGCCCCTCACCTTCAACAGCTACGTCACCCCCATCTGCATCGGCAGCCGGGAGTTCACCACCATGCTGCTGAAGCACGGGCAGGGCACGGTGAGCGGCTGGGGCAGCACCTTATACCGTGGCAGGCCCGCTGTCATCCTCCAGGTCCTCACGGTGCCCTTCGTTGACCGGCTGACCTGCCTGAAGAGCACCTCCACCTCCATCCAGCAGAACATGTTCTGCGCGGGCTTCTCGGCCGGTGGCAGGGACACCTGCGGAGGGGACAGCGGGGGTCCCCACGCCACCGAGATCGAGGGCACCTGGTTTCTGACGGGGGTCACCAGCTGGGGTGAGGAGTGTGCTAAGCCGGGCAAATACGGCATCTACACCAAGGTCTCCAAGTACGTGAAGTGGATAAAGGAAAACACGAGGCTTACCTAACCCAGGCGACGTTCCTGGTGGATGGACTGGTTAGGTGGAGACCGCAGCCATCGCTGCCTGTTTTTCAGAAATCATTGCGTTTTAATAATCATTTCTAAATGAACTAATTTCTGCTCTTTGAAGGCAACAGTTGAGAAAACTCAGTGTAAATGTGGTAACAGGGAAATAAAAAGCCTTTTTAATCACCCATGACTGCATTCCTGAACACACCAACACTGCTGAGGTCAGGTAGATCCCCAAGCCCTGCGTGCCTACAGCTGACACACAGCCTGGGGCTGCAGCACAGGCACCAAGCCCCCCTCCTTTCCCACATCCCTCACCCCTAAAGGGGCTGTCACTGCCTGCCAGTGCCCCCCACGGTCCCACTGCAGCCAGTACCCAGGATGGGACGCAGGGCAGGCCAGTGACGGAGACAGCCTGAGCCAAGGCAGGACTGCAGCAGCCGCCACTTCAGTCTCCTTGCCACCACATCCAGCAAGGAGTTACCCAGATCATCTGCCACTGCTTATTTTAAAATCAAAACATATGTGCAAATGTTATACTTGCTCCAAATAAATTAAATAAAACCAACACTGAGATTTTTTTCTCTTTCAGAATTGTAGCAGAGTTGTCTTTGGAACAAACTGCATATTCTCGTATGAATTTATTTAACAACGTTTTAATCTTTAAATATAGATTTAACACATTTTTTACAGGTACATATACAATATAGTTCATTTAAACTTGCAGTCAGAAAATTCCCTACTGTAATTTATAATAACATGTACATGAAGAGCCTAGTTCAACAGCATACTTAAGGTAACATACCATGTCATGTGCAAAGTTTCAAATGTTAAAAATCTCAGACTGTACATTCAGATTTGCAGAACTAATCAATCTCATAAATTAATAAAAGCTTAGATTTAAAACTATGGAAGACAAAAAGATTAAAACCATTTAATATGCAATGTGTGCTATGCTTGAGACAAGTATTTACAGTTGTACCTCAAAATGTGTACTGTTACCACAAGAATTGTTACCACTATAAACAGCCCCCATAACTTCAGAGAATCCTACTTTTCCACCTAACAAGTGCATCATGACCAGCTTTAAAACAGACAGAAATAAACTTCATAAATAAACTTTAAAACCTCCCTGGCTTGATTTCCAGTGGCTGAAGAATACTGGGATCTTTCTAGGTCTTGCAGCGTTGTTCAGCTCAGACTCAGCTGGTCTCGTTTTTGGCGGCGTATGGGGGTTGCCCACAATGCTGACCACCCACACTGCAGAGATGCCCACGGTGGTGTGGCAGCGTGGCAGGGAACCCCCGGGCAGCAACAGCCAGGAAACAGTTCAACAAGTCCTCTGTACAAAAGTGGTCACCAGAAAAAAACCCAGTATGTTTGAACTTAACAACTTGGTACTGCAGCTAAGAATTCATGGTTCACAAATCAAAGTCAGATCACAAAGGTCCCCCTTCAGTCCGTGGTATAAAACATTTTGTTTTGACAGGACAGAGCAAGTCCACTACCGCATGCATACTATTAACCCTGTTCTCAACATAGTCAGATGCTCTTCGCACACATCTGCTTAAAAGTCAAACCACCTGTACTTATCATCTACAAAAGCAAATCTAGACAAAGAAACACAAAATTAAATTGAGTGTTCAATATTCTTTTTCTTTCCTGAAAATTCAACTGATGCATTACTGTTAAAGATGCTGAAAAGTAGTCTTGTCACAAGAACATCCTTAGTGCAAACATGGACATTTAACTTTGATTTATGGCACGTGTTCCAAAAGTACATACATTAAATGTAAACTTCAACACTTGCTTGATACAGGTTTCAGTTTTGGGACACTTTGGGACCCTAAGCGATTGGCGACAACCCTGAGTTGTCAGTTTGACCTGATCCAAACCTCACTGAAATCAGTGGGACTGACTGCAATGGGCTGGATTCAGACCCTAAGTGCAAAAAAAGGATCTTTAGCATTATTGCATCTTCGCATGTGAGTCAGCCAGATGATGCTCTTACAGAACATTACATTCACATAGCTGAAATAGATATTTATGAAAAATCCATCCATAAAATCAATTAAGCAGGACATACAGCTCTTTGATGGTTTTTGTTTGTTTTTGGTTTACCAAAACTCAACTGTTTGATTTGAAATCAACTTCAGCAGTTGTCAGCTAGTAAGTAGATAAAGCCTTCAACCTGTAGAGGAAATTTCAAGCATCTAAACCAAGTGTCAGGAAACCGTAGTGTACTTCTCTGATGAAACGTGATGGATGCCATGAAAAAACAGCAGGTAAAAATAATAAAATACTGTACTTTCCATAGTGAGAGAAAAAAAAAAAAGGAAAAAAAAAAGAGCAGAGAATGGCTTCCTTTATGACTATGAGAAGCTGCTTAGGACCCCGGTCCTTTTCAGTGCAGATGAAGCTGTGGAGCTCTGTGAATGTGATGAATAGTACTGGACAACTCCAACTACTGTGCTATTTCTCTGTAACACTTAGTTGAAAGCTTCCAAGAGCATCAAAATCAGGATGCTACTAGTTCACCCTTAATTCAAGGGGAACTAAACTTTCTTGTGTTACACAGGGCAGCATCTATAAAGTAATGAAGAATGATGTTAATATTAAAGCATCTTATTCCAAGAAATACATTGTTCCCTGTAATCACATAACATTTGTATAACATTAAAAACAGCACACTCCTGTGGTTCTCCCTAAAAGCTGAACGCCCATTACCTTCAATGAGAGCCTTGCCTAAGGCAGGACCACAGGGTTTGACTCGTTTCCATAACCTATCGCTTGATTATCACAGCATGGTCAGAGGTTATCTTCTCTAGACTCCTTATTTTGTCAGGCTCAAAATGGCTTTCTAAATAGTTACAAAATAGCTGTTCTATGAAGCTGGCTGGCATCACAAGTTGTGAAAGTAGACCCTGTTTTATGTTTCAAAGGCAAAAAATCAGCATTATCTTTAATGGACCCTGTATAATAATTCTGCTCATATAAAGCCTGCGGCTGCAATAATTAAAGTGCATGAGTAACAGTGCAAACAGCTGTGCTACATCTGCAAAACTACAAGTGGCATTTTAAACAGAACTTACACAAGACTTGCACTTTTCAGCTAGCATGCTTATGCCAGCTTGCAAGAACTCAAGAGTTCAGCCATTTACAATATTCTGATGAGGCTAATTAAAACCACGTGGCCCAAGACACCAGGTAAAGGGTTGCCTCAAGCTCACCGTAATCAAGAGAATGGTCCCAGTGCCCCAGCCAGCCAGGGCACAGCATGCATGGAACTCAGTCCTTTGGGTGCTAGAAGTGAGGGAAAGCTTTGCTCTGCTTTGCATGAAGAGCACCCACACACACGCACACACACACGCCCAGGGATGCCCTTAAGGCTTGGAAGAGATGATCTGGCAAGTGGGATGTTGAATAAAACTGGAAGAGGGTCTGGCATGTAACACAGGAGCAGGAACCTGGCCAGACCTACAGCACACCACAGAGTGAGAGCATTGCTGCTGCCTGCACCCTCCTTGAAACAAGCGGGTGTGTGCATTTGCCCTGGCAATGGAGCATTCTCCCATCACAGCTCTGAATGCTCCTTCATTTTGGGCTCAAATCAAATTCTGCCATAAAACTTTTTCTGCTGTTTAGAAAGACTTAGAAGTTGCAGCAATATTTATTTTTTATATATAGTCTAATAAGTAGAGGCATTTATCACTGTTTATGTTTTTCACTTGAATCTTTTTATCTTTTTTTCTTTTTTTTTTTTTTTAATTTGGGCTGCTCTATTTCATGCTCTTTTCTAAAAGAACTGTCTCATGCAACCTTCATGCAGTGAGTGAAAATCAGAAACCTGCCCTTCTCTCTGTCCCAATTTTAAAGGTCAGATGAAAAAGGCTGAAAATTTATTGGCCTCATTTCGCTCTGACGTGAAAATTCTGGAGTGAATAAAACACTTCCTTTGCTTGCATTTGTTTACCACTGCTGAGAGAAAAGAAGAGCAGAGCAAAAGCTTAGCCTCCGTGGGAGGGGAGCTGTGGTGCTCCTGCAGTGAACATTGTGTCACTGAGATGAAAACGTCACACATCTGCTTTAGGTTTTAGCAAGGACATCGTCATCTCTGCACTCCCAGCTCTCAGTTTGCTGAACTGGGTGCTGCAGCACAGCTGGGAGGTGATGTGATTTGTCCTTCAGTGACACAGGTGCTGTCAGTTCTGTAAATCACAGGAACAGGTGTTCTTTGGCATATTAGCAATCTGGGAACTTGCAGAGATTTTTTTGTTTCCTGCTCTGCTGTGGAAGAGAAGTTTGGATTCTAACACCACAGCCTTGACCTTTAAAAGAATGTGTCTTACACAATGGACTACTTCTTCTTAATTCATACCAAAGTCAAGTCAGTTAACCAGGCAATACCTGACCACTTCAGCAAAGCATCTTAAACTAACAACAAACGGTTAAATTTCAGCAGTAACTATTTTCTCAATACTGCTTTTTCTGAGCAGAGCTCTCCCCAGACTTTCTCTTAGTTTTACATATTATCACCTGCAATACAGAACTGTTTCTATGGCATGCACATAAAAAAACCCACACCATAGATTGCACAGGAAACGAAATAAATCTATTCAGAAGACAGAAGCAAGGACTAATCTCAGAAATTATAGCTAGAGGCATGACAGAGGGGAAAACTGTTTTTCAAAATGACCTCAAAGCCTTCTGAGTTAGGTCCAGGCCAAGATTTACACAAAGTTTAATGAGGTTTTCCATCCCACCTTTGCAATAGAAGATTTAAATGAAAATGATGAAAAACCATGACATGGCATTGTCAATAGGAACCACTCATCCATAAGGCAAAATAATTATGCAACCAGGTAAGTAAAGAAAGAAAACCATCTGCATTGTCAGGATTCATATGGATGTTTGAAATTCTCCCTTGCACAGAGGATCTTCCTTGGCAGGCCTGGTGCAGGACGGTGTATTTGCAAAGCTGACAATTGCAGTGTAGGAGGACATTTACCAAATATTTATCAGATAACTTCAAATGGGCAGAAAAGTTTTCTATAATTTCATTATGCTTTGTAATAGTCCTGCATTGGACCAACTGGCAGGAAGTGAGAGGAATAGTATGTAAGCATGAGTAAAATTAGCTATACTGGGTGGGAGGTTTTGGTAACAGCCACAGTGTAAATCAAAGAAAAAACATTAAGGTAAGGGAATCATTTAATCTATTCATTTAAAGACTTGGCACTGAAAAAATAGACCTCCGATTCTTCTCCATGCTGACTGTGAAATTCTGTGATGGGAGATAAGTTTGTTATTGACTGTGGGGACTGGGAGCTGAGCACTAACACAAGCACCAGCCCCATGAAGGGCTGGGGCTGCCCCACATGCTTTGAGATCCTAGGGACCCCACACCACCTTTATCAAGGTTACTCACTGATGTGCCAAACAGCACTTTTACACAGCCAGCTGAGAAAATCTGAAGGTTACAGTATGCCCTCCTGCCCCTACTTTGTTCTTTGGCTGCCAAATTCTGTCTCTGCTTTATTGGGATTGGCCTGTCTTTGCTCCAAGGAAGACCGGCTAGAAGATCTTCTTGCAGCACTGGAGCAAGAGCTCCATCTTCTGAAGAAGCAGAAAACAGCCCAATGCACACCACATCCCTGAGCAGTTAGTGCTGCGAAGTCACCCACAGCATAAAATGATCAATCCACAAAGGGAATGGCATTGCTAAATACAAAGGTGCTGCCACAGAATCAGTTTTCAGAGTGCAAGGTGCATGACGGCTGTAAGGACACGTCACTGAAAAGCTCTAGGAATAGCTCTAGGAAATGGAGAGAAAACATCCTACATCATCCTACAATGTTGCCTGAAGTGCATGTAAAATTAGAACCATGCCTAGAGACTGCATACACAATCAGCACCAGAGTGTAAAATCGAAGTTAATCTGAACAGGGAAAATCGAATGCCTCAGCACTGCCACCAGACCCTGGCGACACAGCTGCAAAGCATCTGGGCAGTGGTGTGAGACTTACAGCAGCAGCTTTCTGGGGTTTTGTCTTGTGGAATTCTTCTCACTTTGTACTCAGTGACTCTGTAAACTAGCTTGGAGCTGCAAGTCTCAAGGAATTGGGGGATGTGACCCCTGGCAAAACAAACCAAAGTTCAAAGTCTACTGGCATCCCATGTTCAGGGTGCTTTTAGGGTTGGAGAAACCTCACGCATAAGTTGTGGTTTGGGACCAGTGGGAAGCAACAGACAGACTTCCTCTCACCTGTGTGGGGCAGCTGTTAGACCACTACAAACTGTCCCAGATGTAAAATCAGAAAGAAGTCTGTGAAATTTGAGTGCCCTAAAGAAAATGAGATAAAAAATAACTTCCTGCATAGCAAGGATTTTTCTGAAAAATACTGGAAAGCCATCAGTGTTTTGTGATAAGGGCTGGCTAGAATTTTAAGCCTTTCAGAAGGCCTCGTTCATATTCATCAAAATAGGAAAATTTTACCAAAAAAAATAAGTATTTAACAATAAATCTACTCAAAACATGTTTCACATGGTCATACCTGGTGGTTTCTTTCTTTTTTTTTTTTTTTTTTTAACGGACTGAATCTATGTGGGTTTTCTCTGTATTTTCTGAGCCACAACTACCAGCCCCCTACTTCCAGCATGATGATGAAAAAGCATGGAGTGGTGATACCGAATACATGGCAAGGGTGTCAGGCTGCTCTTAAGGCATTTTCTGCTATGCTTCTATTTCTATGTGTACATTTACGACTAGAAAAAGATGATTTTTAAACATGATTTTTAAGACTAAAGCCTTTTGCTAAAACCTGGTAACCTGCTTTAAACTTTATTCTAACGATGGATTAACAAGCAGGCCTGCAGCAGTCAGCAGTGAGTGCAAGAGTGAGGCTTGGCCTGGTGCAGAACCGAAGCATTGCCTTTCACGTGCTTAGGATCAGGCCACAGCGTCTTTTGCAGCACAAGGTGGTTTTTACTAGGTACATCCTATTCACATGGGGTTTGAGCTACAGCAACAAGAAAGCAGAAACAGTCACAGGAATCCTGGATCAGACTCCATTTCTTCTCCTAGATCTTCTACCCAGTGCTCTTGCAATGAAACCTACATTTTAAGTGCTCCTTTTTAATTTACTAGTGCCCAAAGTCACAGAAAGTTCTTAAGGTGCTAACAAAAACAGAAGAAAAAAAAAAAAAAAAGAGCAGGAGCTTAATTTACTACTTTTTGCAGGCTTTATGGAGTAGCTGCTTTTTTTTTTTTTTTTTAACCTGCAGAGGCATATACAGCCAGATTTAATACATCAAGTATAATACAAATGGCTTAAGAGACCTGAATCGAGTTTTCAGCAATTTTTGCTATGCGTATTATATGATACCTGCGACTTTGGCATTCCGAAATCTACAGTCACCGACTACTATCTGCAGACTGTGGACGGGAATCCAGCCTTCTTTTCTTCTGTTTAGGTTTTTCACCAGCCTTTGAACAACAATGGTATTAGTAAAAGAAACAAACCACGCCATGAACATTTTTGTTTCAGCACCAGGCATGCTTTTCACCACTGTCAGTGCAACCAACAGTTTGTTCAAACCAGGGGAGCATTGTAACAGAAGCTGTGCATGCATTTAACTATTCCTCCCCACTAAATTTAGGCACCTAATTAAAAAACCTACCTCGGGAACATGGTTGCCTTGGGCCCCTCTCTAGTTAATCGAAGGGAACAGTCTCTCCAGAGCATGAGTTACCCTACCTGGAACCTGCATCATTCCCCAGAGACACCTGTTTCCCTCCACTGGCTGCTGATGAAGCCAAGGACAATTACTTTCCTACTCCTATAGTGAAATTTGTGCTAAGAAAAAAGCTTGGTACAAGAAATCTTTGCCTGGCACTGGCCAAAACTGCCATGAGAGGTGGTGAGCATTCACCAAAACTGAGATGCTTTATATCTTCTATTTGCTAACAACAAACTGAATTTCCCATGAGGTGTAAGGTTCTGTAGTTATTGGCCAGGAATCCTCCATGGGGCAGTTGTATCTGTGCATTTACAGGCTAGGCCCTGCACAAATCTGATTCAAGTAACTGCTGATATTGCCCTTCCATCTCCAGAAAAAAACAATGGTGTGCTGAACTCTTGCACTCAGGCCTCAGGGAGAATGTGCAGGGCTGGCTGAGAACTAGAGAGCTAGTCAGAAATCAGCCTGAAAAAGAACAACAGGCAGGAATCTCAGCCAAATTGCTGGAAAAATCAGAAGAGGGCATGCTGCCCTCTGAGACAGTGAAACTAATGGTTCAACAGGCAAGACACGGCTATGGTAATTTCCCAGGCAATGCTCCCAGCTATAAGGAGAGAACCAGCTGTGAATTGCTATCCTGCAAGCCACAGCTTTAAATACAACTGAAAAATAGTCTGCAGCCATTAACCAGTTAGCACTGGTTCAATACAGCCGTTTGAGGGAAGAAATTGTCTCGTAATTACTCAATATTGCTATTAATAAACCCAGATGAACAAAGCCAACAGCTGAGCTGGGGGAGGCAGTAAGTGGACAGAGTTCTCACTCAAATCATCATTCTGAGCTAGAAGAATATGACTGGGGTTGTTAAGAAGTTAATACAACAAGGCTCACCCAGACACCCATGGCAAGGGAAGTCTAGACATGTTTTCCAAGGCTAAACCAGTGTGTATGGCCTCTAGCCTTGGCAAGGGAATGAATTCTCTAGCTTTCTGGAATAGACTGAAACCTAATCAGAAGCTGCAAGGAGTATACAATCAGGCAGGCGAGGCTGCATGGCACTGCCTTCCAGGCTTGTAGAGATAAGGCAAAGTAATCCTAAAATACCTACCACTGTCCCTCACCATCTTCATGCAAAAGCTGGATTTCATCCCCATTTTTCACCAGCAGGTCCTCTGATCCTCTCTTCTTGCAGTCTGCAAGAGCTTTATATCTTCCTGGAGACTGTAGTAAAAAGAAAAAATTATCTTACTGAGCTACATTTGATATCATGCAGCTATTATTTCTGACTGCCGCAGGGAACACGATAGAGCACTAACAGCTACCTTAATTAAAATTATTTCAAGAAACTGTGGCTGAGACATCTCCTCATTCTCCAAATTGAGATATGGAAAAACTGAGACATGGAGAAGATACACCCATTATCCAGTGAAGCTTAGCAAAGCAAGACAACCAAAATCAGCAGCACCTCCAGCTTTGGTGCTACTGCACTCCTGTACTAACCAGCTGGTTCCCTTCCTCCTCCTCGGTGTCCGAGCAATTGGACAGGTACTGGTTACCGGACCACTCCTCTAGCCCCTCACAGATTTCCAGGGACTGTGACATTCCTGGCCAGCCTGCAAGATAGCATGCAGCTCAGGTTGGGGTACCCCAGAGCCTGCAAAGCACCCCAAAGGAAGGGGGATGCCATACTTCTGTGGGGCTTGCTCTGGGGAGACAGGAGCACACTGTCCAGTGGCACCGGGCTGGTGCGCTCCGAGTCATTCTCTTCTGAGCTTATGGAGGCTCTCTGCTGCTTTCTGAAAGATTAAAAAAATAAATAAAAAGTAGAATACATTGATCTGAGTTTTAATTTGTAAATTAAATCAAACTCCATGAGGCTTTGTAGAACAGGATTATAAATAATAAGGGTACTTTCTAATATATGCTTTTATAAATGTAAAGGATCTTAGTGACCAGTTTTGACTTCTTAGGGTAGGTAAAAACAAGCTGCAGCTCAGGTCACGCTGCCCAACAAGTGCTCCATGGTGCTGCCCACCTGGGGCTGTTTCTGGGACTCACCCGTCACTCAGCTGGGAGGAGAGGTGGAGCTGGTCCGTGCATGAGCCAGGTTGCTGCTTCTCCACTGTAGGGAGGTCAGACACCAGTTTAACATCTTTTTTTTTATTATTATTAGCAGCCATCACACTTGAAGCATTATTTTAAAAGCAAGACCTTTTGCAGAACTCTAGTGATTATTGTTTAGAAAGAACCAGACCTAGACACTATTGCGAAGCACAGACTGACTTATGATTAAGATGGTATGTTAGCACAAATCTAATAGCAAGCATGCCACTGAAGACTATGGGACTATAATATGCTTAAAACAAGGCATCTGCTATGTATCTTGTTGAATTAAGCCTATGAGAACAAATGTGAAATAACCTCCCATGGTAACGACAAAAAGATGTACTTCTGTAACTCATTTCTGCGTGAGTACCTGGCCTTTACAGCTCTAACTTACGTTATTTCCCTGTAATATAAGACCTCACTCCAGTATTCTGCTACTAGGCTTCTTCTGAAAATCAATTCTCTGGTGAGAATTAGTGGATTTGAAGATCAGTAATGTGAAAATGGGAGAAGTCTGCTGCAGAGTGAATGCCACAGAGAAATTGGTCAAATGTACCTTTTATAAGCTCCTGCTGCTTGAACAAAATTTTTCTTATTTCATTTAACCACGCCATCTTCAGATCTACTGTTTGAGCCTGGAAAAAAAGAAAATTGTCTGAATTTTGAATTATGAATCACCATTATATTGCATGAATAGAATCTCACTTTTCAATGCTGCAACTATCTGAAATCTTCTTTCATCCAAAGCCACCATTAAATTTAAAACACTCTCAATCTTTAAAAATTGATGACCCCCACTACATCCAGGCAACACAGTGAAATGGTGGAGACACCACTACAACACAAGAAGTGCAAGCAAAAGCACATTTGAGCTTGTATCTCGTCTCTTCTTAAAAACATCCAAAGGGTCAGACCTGCCTTTTGAATATCTGCATACTCTGCTACATACATCTGCTTTATGAATTTAAGTTGCCTACTGTGTTGTAACATGGAGAAAAAAAGCTGGGCAGACGACTAATTCAAAAAAAATGTCAACCACCAATATTTTCACAACAGGTTTCCTGTGAACACCTCATTAGGCAAACGTTTCACCTTCATAAATTTCTATTCAAAATGCTACAAAAGGTGAAAAAATAAACAGAAAGAAATTAGGCCAATCAGGCTCCTATTTTGTAGATGAGTTGAAATACTACTGGAAATAGCACCACAGAGGCCATGCTTTCGCTCTGGGAGCAGTTCTGACATCTAATTGTAGTGGAACATGTGGTTGTGTTCATTAAAGAATGAGGCCCATTTCCCAGCTCAATTCATGTAAGCTGTTAAGCACAGTAAAATGTTTTTTGTTTTTTTCAACTACTGGCCTATTTGAGATTTCATCTGGAATAAAAGGCTCTATTTCCAAGGAGCAATTCTGTCTCCACTTTAAGATAACTTTTGCAGTCCTGGCCTGGACACTGAGGGGCAGCCACTTGGACAGCTCTGTAAACACAGGCATGGTGAAAAAGGAAGAAATACAAGCTAAACATCTGATAATCTTACATCACATAAAGATCAAAGAGAGATGTTTCTGTAACACTATTACAAGGATGCACAAATATTGAGATTCTTGAAACTACAAACCTGTACAACGTATACTTCTTCTCGTCCACTATACCAGATTTCAAATTTTCGATGATCTCCTTTCACATTCTCAGTTATTCCAACTGCATTCATCTGCAAAGAAAGAAGAACAAAAAAATTACACGTGCTACAAATCTTTCCCTCTTACTTATGAATCCAGACATCTTGCAACATGTTAAACAAATCTATTTTCATCCAATTTAACACATTTCATCAACTTTAATTTCAGTAGCAACTCAAAGTCATTATCTGACTTATTCCCCCCCCTCCCGATGTTTCATCAGCTTGCTGTATTTGCAAAAGCTTTCTTATACCATCCAATAAACCTGAGGGGACTTTTCATTCAGGAATCCGTGGAACTGAAAATGCATGTCATACCTCTTTCAGCATAAAATTTCTCAGATGAGGTATATGAAGCTTTATAAACACATGGTGCATTATTTTTCCACATACTTTATTTGCGCTGCATTATTCTTTATTTACTTGCTGAATTCGGTATTTCATTCTTTCATTGATCTTTAAAAAACATATGTGAAGTCTTTAGCTCCTTCAGGAATTTCAGTTCAGTGTCTTTTATCTCTGACCTTTCAATATAGTTGACACATTATTCCCAGGTTTTCTAAAGAAGGATTAATTTTTGGATATGCAGACTGAGCTGCTGTAAATCTGGCATTGAGGAAGCAGGCAGATTTCAAGCTAGATGTGGCTGAATGCTGCTGTATGTAGGTACCCATTATCACAGCACACTTTTGATTATTTGGATGGAAGTGCCAAAGGCACAAACAATTCAAGACGTGCACAATGTGACCCAACTGAAACAGTAGCTCAAACTATGATTAGAGACCAAGAAATTCTTTGGTAACAGGAGACCTCTGACCCATCTGCTAAGCATGCCATGCATTTACTGCCCCATTGGCTTTGTAAGCTGAAAAATACCTTAATTCCCAATATTGCATAAACCTGCTTCTTGTTTAAAGCATAGTTTGCTAGCAACTTATCACTGATTAACAGATGGTCTAGAAAAAGCCAAGTATCCCACTCAAATGTTTTAAAACAAATCTAATAATAATGGTATCATATATCACAAATTATTCACCCAGACTGTATTAGGTAAATCCAGTATAAATACAAATAAAGCCTTAGAAAGAACATCTGTTAAACACTGCTGTTCCTGTTTGTTAATGTGCATACTCAGAGCTTTGTGTCTGAAAGGCTGGAACATTTACAGATGGGTTCACCTAGGCAAACTCTTTGTGACTACTTACTTTTTCAAATGCTGGTACCCATTTTTAGTGACTATGAACAGCCTCAGGAAAAAGGAAGCAAGTTGCTAATTAGCTTTCCTCATTTCTTCACTGGTATAAACAGAGCTCTTCTGAACTTGTGAGAAAGCTTTTGCCTCCAGATTTATAAAGGAAGGGCACTGAATAGCAATCAGTATTTCCTTGTCCCTCTTTGCCTTGCAGCTCTCTCTCTCATCCCAGTCCTGCACATTCAGGTTTCACAGAAGTCTAGAGATCTGCACTGATGCTCAGGACTGAGATTGATTGCAAGAGTGTGACTAAAGCCAGAGCCTGTTCACACATTTACAGTTTTCCACATATCCATTTCTATCTTAAAATGAATACATTAAAGCCTGCAGAACAGTCTTGTTATGAGGGCATGAAATTTTTGAAAAATTTTGGCCCCTGCAGTATAGTGCTGTAATGCTGCAGAAAGCCAGATCAGGCTCTATTCTGACTTTAAGAAAATGCAACACTAAGATGTTGAAAGGGCAGCCTAGAGAGTACCTTATCCAGATGCTGCAATTTTCAGTTCTGTGCAGCTCTTTTGGCTTGGTGATTCATACGGTGCCTGCTCTAAAAGTGCCCAGGCATCAAGATATGAGAAATTTCAGATTATCTACCTCGAGGATGTGAAGGAAAGTGCCAGGAATAGATATATTTAAGGTCTGTTCATTCATATTGGTGTATTTTAGAGTTCTTTTTCCTCCCCGTGAGCAGGATTTACTGTTCCTTCAGCTGTGGTTCACTGCAATGCAGATTGAGGTGGGTTAGAGCTTAAAGCTCTGGGACAGCATTCATCTGCATCAGCTTCCACTGTGACAAAAGGCAGACCGATCTACTTCGCATTGTAGCGAGTTATGAACCTGCATGTTCTAAGTTAGGGAATCTCAGCTGAAGAGATATTTGCTTCTGGCTATTTTATATAGCATGTAAAATGCTATCCTGGGGGGTTTTGTTTATTTGCATGCTTGTTTTGGGGAAGTTTTTTGTTTGTTTTTTGTGTGTGTGTGGTTTTTTGTTTTGTTTTGTTGTTTGTTGTTGTTGTTTGTTTTTTTTTTACAGATGGCCAGTTACACAACTTCTGTGAAACAGCTTTATTTCATGCTGAATCTCTGCAAAACATTCTTGCGATTAAAAATAATTCCCTGATACTATTACCAATCAAACAAATATCAAGTTCCAGAAACATGACTTTGCCCTCAGGTCAGCAAATGCATGTGTCGGGAGATGTCCATGTAACCCTGCAGCATCCATGTATTCTCTAACCCCAACTTCTCAGCTTGGCAACCCAAACAGCTGAAAAATGCGCTAGACAAACACTGGCCAAATCAACTGGCCTCACTTGGAATCACTTGGTAAAACAAGTACTACAGGGAAAGCAAGCTCCCCAGAAAGAAAGTGATGCTGTTTGGGAAAAACATTTAAGTACCTAAACATATGGCCTGGGACTTGTTTTTAATACACAATTTGTGATGTGCACTGGAGCTGAACTTTAACACCTTTGAAGATATTTGACTACTCCTAGCATCTCTCTCCCCAGACTCCATGGAGGTCAGGGGACCTGCAGCATCTCAGACTGAAGGCTCAGCCTCTGAATGCCCACTTTTCCACTCTCTCGTATACCTACATTGCTCCTTTATTTATCAAGAAAAATAAGGCAGAGTACTGAGACAAAATGCTCATGTTAGAAGGGCTCATCACACACAATATGCCAAAAGGTCTCTTTCAGAGGAGCAGTTTGTGATTTTTATTGATAATAGTTGGCATTTATACACTTGGGACAGTTGTTTATGCTGCTCATATTTTGCCAGAGGCTATTCTCTTTGTCTAATAATTGTACTTTTAGCTGCAGCTAGGACTTGCTGAAGGAGAAGGGTGTGGGAGAGGAAGATGAGTGATCCCCATCTTCCTGGCTGGGGGACAGGGCTCAGCAGCAGCCAGGCTCCTGCTGGCTGTGCTACAGGAGGATGCCAGCCCAAGGGACCTCCTTGGAGGCTGGGGGCATGAGGTTCCCCCTTACTGTCCCAGGCTGCTGGGGACAATGTCAGGCCCCCTCAGTTTCCTGACCTCACTCCCAGATCTGGAAAGTGGTGTAGGGGAGGGAGAAAGGCACATTCCCATCCCTGGGACTTGCCCACAGCACTGCTTCCCTGGCAGATGCCATCACATATCCCACTCAGCCCATGTGCTCCCCAGCTGCTGCTTCAGCTACAGAAGTCCTCACAGCTTATTAAAACCACCAGCCTTTCAAAGTCACTTCCATCTGGGGCAATATAGTCCTTTACAGAAGAAACCAAACACCGTGTTAGAGAAAAAAAACTTTCTAGGTGCACAAAGTTATCAGCTTACAACACACATGGCCATGGTCCCAACGAGAAAGTCCTTACTTTCAAAAAATGCTTAAAACTGTAAGATGAAGTTTTATCATATCCATCTCCATGATCCTCTCGCTTCTTGCAGAAGACCAAAGCTTTCTCGTACAGGAAGAGATGCCTCTGCATTGGCTTGAACCTGGCAAGATCCTTCATTTTTGTTGGACCTTTTCGATGTCCCGTCCAAACACTGAAAGATCCTTGCATTAATACTTTCCCTAGTTCACTCAAGTCGCCCTGGTGAAAATATGGAGAGAAAAAAAAAGAAATCAATTAGAGGATTGTCCAAGCAATGAAGGGCAATGGGGCCAGCCCTGTTCCAAGGCACACCACTCTAAGAATAGGTCTTCCTGGAAAGATCAGATGATCTTTCGGGAGTAGTGGCATGGTGCCAGGGGGGAAGAAGAGGTCTCAGACACAGGCCTACAGCTAGTCTTTGCAAAGAAATACAAGTCAATAATTGAAAGAACTAGGAAACTAAGAAAATTTGGCAGCTCCTACAAAAGTCCAGGTCAAGGGCTCTGGACAAACTAATTTTGTGGGAGAGGACAGATGAGAGTTGGGCCTAAACCGAGGTCTTGGAGAATGGGAAGAAAAGGGCTCTTCAAGGAGGACAGGACTGGGACCGGCAGCTTCGCCATATCCTTGTCCTTCCTTGAAGCTCTAGGGAAGACAATCACCTCAATGGGTAAGGATCAACATCAGCCTCAGGGAGAATTTAATTAAATGTTGAATGAGAAATGCTATGAAGATACCCTGGCTAAATCATAAGGTGAGAAGTAGTTCTCATTAGAGAACTAAGGTGGATGATGGAAAAATGCTCTCAGGAACCACAAGGTGGCAAGTGTGGGCACCATGCAACTCCATGTGTTGTTTGGATGCAAACAGTTTCCAAAATCCTGAAATCAAATGGAAGACTGTCACCTGTAAGAGCTTCCTGATGCTATTCACTTTGTAACTGTTCTAAAGTAGTTTTTAGCTCATACATTCTGGGACACTATCCATTTCCAGTACATCATCCAGCATTGTACAAGGTTTCTTATTACCCAAATCTACTCACATCATATCCTGTTATTGAAATCTGATGCATAGAGTCATTGACTGACTTTAGCAAATCCAACATTGCAACCAGAGCTTCTTGAAGTTCCTGAACTCCATCACAGCTCGTGCTGTACTTTAGCAACTCCTGAAAATAGAAATGCAAGAGCACATGTTTGCACTTGAACAAAGCACACGTTTTTCCATCTCGCATGAAGTTTCCAATGCCCAAGAGCAAGCTGCGCTCCCTGAGTTTCTTTCTTCATATGTCACCAGAAAGACTCATTCTAAACAAGTCAGTATAAGGTGTGGAACATATCTATGAGGGAGGTGAAGGGGGACAAGGATGAATGCATTAAAGATTATGGGCATTGCAGCGACCCAAGCAGGAGACACATTGGTATAGTGTATTTCATTCATCATGCTCTTACAATCAGCTCTGGTTCATTTTTCTTACAAATGCTTCTGTCATTCTGCATCTCTGGACAGATTCAGTCCTTCTCCCCATAAAAATGACTTGTTAAAAGCACACATTCCTTTTTCAGGTATGCGATTTTCATCCTCACTGAATGTCACAATGGAGGGCCAAGTTATGCAATATTTAATCTAAGGCTTGGTGCTGATTTACAGGTAACCTTTAATTGAAAAATAAAATGGAAAATAGATCTATCTCCCAACGTCTTTTCACAAACAACTTATGAAATACCTTCAGAAGTAACTGGTATTTTGTCAGGCGCTGCACTGGCTTGAGCAAATAGGAATCCAGCCCAAGTTTGTGCTCTAATTTTCTTTGGCACTCCTGCAACAAAGGACTCAGATTAAGTAAGTCAGGTGCTAACTATAAGTACTTATTCCAACAGCATAAGTGATATAGATTGAGGACTTCAAAGGTTTCATGTCAAAATTTCCTAAAGAAATTTCACAAAAACATGCGAAATAATATAATGAATGGTTGTGCTTTAAATTGTTTGTGTACGATAAACTCCAACTGCTATTTTTGTCAGGCTTCCATGCAATGGCAAACAGAATATGCTGCAAAAACAGTGCAATGCTGAGGACAGCGTTTAGGACAAGTGTCCCAGGATGATGCCTGACTTGATAGGAACCAACAGCTCACCTGGAAGAAGGTGCTTTCAGAGCACTGCCTCCACAGGGACTCCGACCGGGGCTTGTTCTGACAGTATTTCTCATACATCTGAAAATCCTCTCGCTGTAAGGAAAACCAAAATGCAAGTTAGAGTCATGCATGCAAATCTGCCAGGCAGCTAAGAGGGTGAACACCCAAACTGCAAATTTGCTTTTTTCTCTGCTGCCAACTGTAACATCTGAAAGTCACAGAGTTTGGTTAAAAGAACCACTGCTGGGAACCAGAAATCTCCTCACAGCAAACCACGGTGTAGCCGTGACTGCTGCTTTCCCCCATCTGCTGCTGTCCACACAGTTGCATTCCCTGCCTTGCTGTTGGTATTACATATCAAAAGCACCTCACTCAGCTGACACAACTGAGATGTTGCAGAGTGCAAAGCACAGCAGAAACATTGGCCTTAAAGTCTGCCTTATATGTGAAAATGAGTCACCAACCCTGTCTAGGAAACAAAATCCCACTCTCTCGGGTGCTCCCAGGCAGCTTTCCAAACTGTGCAGGAAAATTCTGCAAGAGACAGGGGAAGAGACAAAATGCAGCTGTGAGCAAGGTACTACTTGGGTATTTAATCATTATAAGAAATCAGTGTGGCAAAGAGGGGGAACAGAGCCAGCATCATACTTGTTGTGGAAGTCATATATCTCAGGCATGTTTCCGAAAAGGACATCCTTCCTGTTCCTCAAGATGGGAGGCAAGAGAATGACCATGGCGGGGTTGTCCATCTCTGCTCTGTAGCCCTGCAGGAGGCAAAAAAGGTTCATCACTACATTTTTAAGGCCTTGTGAGCAGACTCTCAATAAAATATACTTTGTTTCAAGTTTCAACATCCCTTTTATTTCTGTTTTTGTTTGTTTGTTTTGTTTGTTTGTTTGTCTCTCTAAATGCCTGTCTTTTAGCACATCACGCCTCAGTCCATGGGCATTTGTGGGCTGTGGATGAGCTGGGGAAGGGCTCCCATAGGGTGGGAAAACACCGCAGAGATGCTCTCTGTTCACAAAAGGCAAACTATTGCCACTTTCTGCTCACTACAGCCTGACTACAGGAGAGAGGTCCTGAAGGAATACTTGTCTGGGTTAAATGCTTCTGCTGTTATGACCATGGGACACAAGTGACATCGTGTTTGTACAGAATGTGCAGTTACAGACACTCTCACGAGATCTGGTTTACAAGGTGATTTGTTACAAAGCAGAGATGGCTTGAGATCCTATACCAAAATCAATGAGTTTTTGCTTTAGCACAAGACACACTGAACACCAGGATCTCACTGTTCTTTGATTCTTGCTGCCTCAGGATTCCTGTCCTCTCGCTCCACCTGCCTCTTGAAATCACAGCCTCCCAAAAAATGAGCCTCTGCTATGTACCAGGGAAGAGCTGTAAGGGACATTATTACACTACAGACTGCTGGGTGGAACTAGGAAACAATGCAAAGCTCCCTGCAGGAAAATCACATTACTACACCAATGCAAAAACAGGTACCAGATGTGGTAAATATCCTAAATGAAGAACAGGGGGGAGGCAGAGCCAGAGCTCAGGACTGTCTCTGCAAAGAAAACATCAAAAAGCTATCGGCTCCAGCTCAGGCAGATAATTCGAGTCACCAAGTGCTGCACAGAAGTGAGGTCAATTTCACACAAGTAGCGTATGTTTGCAAAAATTTATTTAGTATGTACAGCATATCTTCTTTGACTTTTCTAATTAATCTCTTATCCTAATTATGGTTGGAATCAGTACTCCCTCTACTAAGCAGGCATTCTGCAGTTGATTAAGAGTGCAGTAGAAGATAAATATCTGGAAAAGCAGTCAGTCATTTATATTTAACCACTGCAATGAGGCTTCACTCTTTAAAGGAAATGCTATTTTCAGAAAAGTTAAGTCTACCTGTAAATTTTTTTTCTATCCGGACTTGATAAACACAGCAATAAATCTGCATACCTGCCAACTGCTTTATCACATCAAGTGTGGTTTAACAAAATAAAAAACAATCAGTGCAGGGCAATTATGTACAATTATCTGCAGTTGAACAGATTTACATGTTGTTTGCTCTTGAGTCAGAGGAATGTAAGGGGGAAGAGGTAATTAACAGAGATTTGTTTTGGTCATCAGCAAGTGTCATTGTGGAATAAAGTACAAGTGTCTAAAATGGCAGTACAAGAAATTATAATCTGGTTTCTAAACTAAGAAATGTGCTTTATACATTCACAAACCTCACAGCATTGAGAAAGAAACCTTTTGAAGATAAAATACAACTTTCTTTCTTTTGTCTCCAAAAGGTAAAAGAAATCAGGGAGCAGTTAAGAATACCAGCTTTTTGTACATTTTTACAAGCACTGATAAAACTAATTACCAGTGCATTTGTGTACAAACAGAAGGCTTCTTCCTTATTCTAGATGAAAAGTTCATCCTGACACCAACTGTTCCTGCAGATGCCTCCAACTCAGAAATAAATGGGAGAAAACTTGAAAATTCATGACTGGCTGGGGATCTGACAGTTTGGTAGAAACCTGTCCCATCACATTTTTGCTTAGTATGACAGAGTGGCAGGTGCCCTTTTGTACAAATCACCAGGGAACAGTAGTGAGCAATCTGAAGAAGTCACTCACCGTCAGAACAGTGAATAGCTCCTCTACATAAACTCTCTCCGTTTCTATAAGCTCATTTATGACATGGCTATAGCAAAGAAAAAAATAGAAGTATATTATTTCTATGCCTGTAAAAAAAGCACAAGCAATCTGCAGTTAAACAAGCCCAAAACATACTGTGATCTCATTAACAACCAATGTGGGGACAGCAGAATAGGCAAAAGGGCAAGAGGTGACATCCAGGACCAGATGGATGGTGCATGAGCTGGCCACAAATAGCCATCATTTTGAGTGATTTAAACAGGGTGAAAGCTTACCCTTTTAGTATATCTAAGTTGTCATCACTGTCTGAAATAAACGATTGTAAAGAATTCCTTTTTTCCTGATAGTCATGCATTACTTCAATCTGGAAAAGAAATGGGATAAAAGAAATGGGATGCACTAGAAAAAGCTGCAGAGAAGTCACTGCAGAGGCAGGATTAGCCCAGCCCTTGATGTATAGGAACTTTGGGGGGGGAAGGATGAAATACACTGCCTTTTAAGAAATCCGTTGTGCCACAGAATTTTAAATGGGCATAGCCTATATTGGGTAGACAAATATGCCTAGAAATTACTCTGCTACATAAAATCTGGACATACTGGCAACATTCATTCATGCAGAGACCAGGGAACAGGTTCCCCAGGGGAAATATTTCCAGACGCAGAGTTTTCCCGACAGACATCACTGTTATGCAAATGCAGGCAATAGCACACAGGAGATCAATATCTGTGACTTGGAAAAACAATCCAAGAAGATCTAAGATGCTGGACAAATCAAAATAAACCCCAGGGATATGAAAGTGTAAATATTATTTAAAAACAAACAAAAAAAGAATATTAAGGAAAAAAAAAGCTTCAAATCCAAAGTGTGAGCTCAATTTTTAGAAGGATTTCAACTGGGATCTTAATCTATGAAACTCGTTCAGATTTCACTAATAATTTTTACCTTGCGAGAACTTGGAGTTTTTCTTGATGTTTTCTTCCCAGGGAGAGAGAGGTCAAATGAAAATTTCAAACTGGAATTAAAATCCACACCTTGGGTAGAGAAAATAAGAATTCCATAAGGTACTTTTATAGCAACGGAGATGATTCACAGAGAAACTAGTAAGTCACAAAGAAAAATGGGATACATTTTAGGAACAAATGATTAGTTAGCTAATACTACAAGCAAAGTGACAAGGCAAAGGGTATCTCAAACAATGATACTGAATACCAAATAACACAGGTCACGTGGATAGACATAAAGGCCATAAAGTAAAATCTAATCAGAAGAAACAAACTGTACATTTTTACCAAAAGGGAACACTGTAATCAACATCTAACGAAGTCTGTGAAGCTTTTGTGAGTGATAATGATAAAATCAAATCAACTACCAGAATACCACCTAGTGGGACACTGTGTTAAAGTCCTTTTATTAACAGAGGGTGAGATGCTCAGCTGATATAAACTGTTTGAACAGCGCTGATGCAGAAGAGCCACGTTTGCAACGCAATGAGCAAAAGATGCAGTGAATGAAATAAACACAGTGTAATGCAAACTGAAGTGGAGAGCAGGCACCCCAGCTTCAGATTGTGCTGGTTAAATACAAACCATTACGTATCATCACACCAACAGGGCCTTAAACCCCCACTTGTGAGCATGCTGAATGCAGAAGGAGCAGACCGCTGGAGAGCAGGTCAGAGATGTGCGTGGGATGTGTCCCACCACAGACACAAAGACCCAAAAGAAGCCTGGATTTGCCAGCGGTCCTACTTGGGAGACACCCACTGGGAGCACGGATAAACAGGGCAGATGAGAGACCCATCAGCTGCAGCTCTGTTTTGCTGGCTGGGGAGCTCCTCCTGCAACAGAGGGACTTTACTACAGCGCTCAAGCTCTGCTGCAGCCTGCCATACCACTGCCACACACCTCACTATGTTTTACGGCTCAAGATGGGGTGGGTTTATTTCTTTTTTTTCTCCCCCCAGAAAAAATAGGTTTCAAAGTTAGAACCACAATTAGCAGCTAGGGCTTCAAATCCATGGCAAACATGAAAGAGGAAGTGTCTGTCCTCAGACAAAAAAAAAAAAAAAAAAAAAAAAAAGAATAAAAGAAAGGAAAAGAGGACAAGAGGACGGCTGTAACACGCTCAGAGGTGGTTTGGTTTCAATCCATGCCATAAAACTCACACATCTCAAAGCACTCCCGGTGGAGCCCAGCATGCATCTTTGACACTGCACATCACACCAGCAGGACTGCAGCCTTTTGATGTTCTGTGTCAAACGGAGGCCTTATTAAAAAGCTCTCTTGGCATGATTTATGCAGAGAAGGGCCTTTTGTCTTTCCCCTCTTGCTGGCTATGCTCATTTCAACATATTTCATCACTTCTTTCAGGAATATGATTAATGGAGGATACCTGTGCTTTGCAGGTGATTGAGTGTCTGTGCTAAAAAAGCAAGCGTTGCATAAAGGTGCATCAAATAAGATCAGCCAAGTAATGATGGCCTCACAGCATCCCATGGAGGTGGCCATCCATTTACCCCTAATATTTAAATCACAGATTCCTCCTTAATACTTTCTTGTGTTTAGAAAGCTGAAAAAGTTCTGTTAGGGCAACATTTTAATTTAAAGACTTGGAACTTTTTTTCCTGTTTGAAAGGAGTTCAGAGGGCAGGGAATGTGGTACTGGCTGGAGAAAAAGAAAATCTGAGATTGATTTGCTGCACTGGCCTGTGCTCCATCCCACTCCATCTACTTTCGTTTCCACTCCTCCACCAGCATGGTTATTTACCTTAGCAGCTCCCTGAATTGGAACCACTTTCACTGTTTTCATAGCACCTACCACAATCCACCATAACCAATACTTATTAATTCATCATAAACATATTTGTATTGCAGCAAATCACCAGTGTTTAACAGTTTTATGCCATCAGATCACCTAAGTTAATGTCTCCTAATAACTTAGCATATCCCTGATTTAAAATATGTGAACATTACTTTAAAATACTTCTGAATTCTGATATATACAGGGCTGTTAAGGATGGAAATTTTAATGTTATCAATTAAAGCTAACATTGTGCCACATCCCATTAACAAAATCAAGGCAGAACATCCAGTGACATCAGTTCAATCAGAATTGGTACCTTTATGGGTATTAATTACTCCATAATTGGGATTTAAGGAAGACATTCTCAAAGAATCAAAGGGAGTTAAGCATCCAGCTTCTCATTTATGTTCATGAGATTTGAGCTTCTCATTTCTCCAGGCTCCTCTGCAAATGTCAGTCTAATTTTATGTCAGTTCCAGCTCAAGACAATTATGGAGATTGTCACTGAGAATAGGTATATAAATAGGCTTTAGGCTACAGAATAGGCTAAAGAATTTATACTACTTTTTCTCTTTTTGCCCTGCAGTACTAATTTCCCAGTTCATACCAGTAAGATGCTCAGAAAGCAGAAGATGCACTGCTTACAGCTGCCTTTTTTCACTGAGTAGAAAGTGAAAACAAATACCAAGCAACAAACACCTGAGCCAACCTGAGCTGCAAAATGTGTGTGATGCATTTCTACAAATGGAGCGCAAAAAAACATCGCATTCATTTTATCTACTCATCTTTCTCCTTTCTGCGTGGTCATCTCATAAAAAAAAAAATATCCTAAGAATTTTGGAAGCTCTGATACCTCACAGTGTGGAAAAACAAGCAGCATCTGAGAAACTGCTCAAGCCCTTCTTGTAGCTAGGAAGTGCAAATGAAGCTAGCACAATGGCACAGAGCGGCTCATGACCAACTAGCCCATCCATTCAATATTTGGGTTCCGCATCTATTTCCTCACACAGAAATGGAAAGCTGAACACAAACATTTGAAAGATAATAGATGATCTCATACATTTATAATTGCAAAACTCTGTATCTGCCAGAGCAAGGGCTGGTTGGCTCATCAAGTTGCGTTACTCTTCCTAGCGGAAAGCAAAATTACTATCTGAAAATACCATAAACTTGGAGATATTTTACCATGTTTAGGAGAGAATAATGGTGATTTTGATCGTGGAGGATTTTCTGGCCGAGGGGCTACTAACTGGACGGGACGCACGTGTTTATCCAACAGCTTCTTGAAGCAAGACTGCCGATTCTCAAACATGCTTCGAACATTTTCGAGTTTGACCTGCACTGACTGTATCTGGCACTGTAGAGTGAAAAAGATTTCTGTGATCACATAACTACTGTTATTATGCACTTTGACCCAAAACATAGAACTATAAAACCGACAACACAGCAACACAGTCTAATCTTACTTTTTACTTATGTAATGAGGAATTTGGGGGGGGTTGCTTACCTTTAATTCAGGTGTTAAGACTGACTCAAAGTCATATTGTAGCGCTTGGGGATCATAGTTTAAGTATGATGAAGAGCTTTCTAGAAATCTTTCTATGTCCTGGAGAGCTTTCTGAGCACCTTCTTTAGACTGGCACTTGTCCATCTGCTGGTTGGCGAGCAGGTAGGCACCCTCATCACAGCACTGCAGGGCCTGGGGGCAAACACAGGGAGTGAGACTGTGAGCCCCTACTAAATCAAGGTACTCGTGAAAAGTATCATTTACTGGATCTCAATATTCAACATGGAGATGATCGGTACTCATAAATACTCATAATAGTCAAAAAATGTTTAAAAGAAAAAATAGGGATTTTAAACCGGTCTACAGTTCTACGTGTAATGTAACTGTGGTGGTGTGTGTAGGAGTTCGGCTGCCTAGCAAGGTAAAACCATCACAGTAACACATGCAGGTACCAGATGAATGCCAGGTTTGGGGTTCAGCCAGCCCTTGCACAGTAGCACACACTGGTGCGGAGAAGATGCTGCAGCCAGGAACTACAGAGGACTCCCAGTGCAAGGGTTGTTAGCAGGCAGGTAGCAGGAGTCACACTGTGCTCCAGCAGGACCACAGCACCAACTGGGAGTACAAGGAGCCCAGGAGAGGACACCGCCCTGCAGCAGAGAGGCTGCCAACAAATCCCTGCAGATTAATGCAACGTTAAAGTGAAGAACACAGGAAAAAAAAAACAAGTTCCTTAATCACCCTAAACAGTGAAATGGAACAGGGTCAAACTTCACTGCTTCTCTCAGTGGCCTTAAGCATACTACAGCTGTGTGCCTTCTGGCCTAATTAGCATTAATTTCCTTAAATGAATTTTTTATGCTGATTAAGATATCAAAGAGTGCTGGAGCCACATGACTCCACTTCCACACTAGCACACAGCAGCTGCGTCTATCTACCTATCTGTCATCTTAGTTTACAGTCAGCTGTGTTCATTCTTAATAAATTGTTAATAAAAAAGAGAGAGTTTATCTGAAAACATTACCTCTATTGCACTGGGTATGGAAACCTTGAAAGTCAATTGATACACCAATGCTCCATGAAAGCTAATTTTTGGCGTTCTGAATTGCCCTCTGGAGATGCTCACATCTTTCTACTGACAATTCATAGGACCAGCAGACACCTGTTTGCTAACTTAGCGAGGAGCAAAGCACTTGTCAGCCTCACAGTGGAGGAACACTTTCCTAACATGAACTGCTGAAGTGAAGTTGCAAATTTCAGATGCTAACCATCCACTTTCCAGGGCACCAAATCTCTGAGCTCTACCTGCTGAAGGCGGGTATGAAGATCCAAGGTCTTCTGCAGTTGCATCTGCTTCCTTTTGATTTCATCAGACAAGACATCAGAATGGTGCCGCAGCTCGTTGCATTGCTGGCAGATTAAGTTGAGCGCGTAGTGATGATTTGCTGCTAGCTGGTGTCCATGTAGTATCACAACCTGAGCCTTCCCTATCAGATCCTTTAGTGAAAGGAAGAGAATAGATTGCACACTTACTGAAATAATGCCAAAATACCTACATATAACAACATGCACTTGCTCTTCTTACCAGATTTCAGGTACGCATGGAGATGACTGCCATTAGGAGTAGCCAGAATGGGTGGCTTATGCAGGATAAAATGGCACCCATCATCTGGGAAAAAAAAACTTTTGCTATCCAAAAGGAGGATGAAGAAGACGACAGTATTTCACCAAGCCAGCAATGCTGCAAATGGCTGCTGGCAACGTATAGCTGCCATTTCCAGGAACTGCATTCTAAAAAAAATGTAGCTGATGTCCAGTTTAGGCACAATATGCTCATAAGCATGAAAGGGAATTTGAGCAGCTAGGGTTTGTGGTGAAAACAAACCAGGTTCTTTACAGCAAAGCTTGATGCAAAGAACATGCTGTCTTGTCTGCACTTTCTGGTCAACATAATGGTTACGTCTTCACCAGGATTGGCTTTCTGCTGAGGCTGCTTCCCTGTTGCACACTGTCTGCCAGGCCTCTTGTTCCTCCTCACTCTCTCAACAGAATTTCTTCCAAATGGCCAGAAGTCTTAGACGCCTCCTCTCCCATGACTCCCATTTTCAAAGGAACCTCTGGGGGTTGTGCCCAAATCCCTCACATTCTCACTGCCCCGGCCCGCTTGCCAAGCACCACCTTTTGCAGAAGTCACATCCTCAGTTTGGCGCCTGTGAATCATCTCACTTCACCGTTCTCTCTGCTACATCTCTTAGCCTCCATCCATATGTTACATTCAAATTGCAGACACTTCAAGATAGCAACTTTTTTGCCTCTCCATGTGCCTGGTAACAAGTCTGCCTATTAGCACTGCTAAAAGCACTTAACATATAAATAATTCTTCTTCCAGCTCATTAACTCCCACGCCTCCCCTATGTTCAGACATTTATCTGCTCTGGATTTTCGTGGTGGCTCAGCAATTTATTTTAACTGTGATAATTAAATACCCTGTTCCTGGTTTTCAGCGTGATCACAGTGTTGCTGCACAGAACAGAAAGACATGAAATCAATCCTGTCTTGCAGCCACTTACCAACAAATTACACCAGAATCAGGTCGTTTTAGAAAAACACCTACCACAAACATAGAATGTGCCTCTTTTGTTTCATTAGTGTATCTTTCAGTGGTAGATTGTCTCACCTGAGCCATACCATCAAAATGACTCAAGTCCTTGAGCCTCTGCTTCACTTGTGAGACACTGTCTCCAGTGTCGGGCAGTTCCGCCTGCTGACCCATTAAAAATTCAATGGCATTCTTGACCTAGACATGAAAAAAAAAAGACTGCTGCAAAATTATACAAAGCACAGACAGAAGATCATTCTCAGACCAAAATTAATCACACTTTAGCTGACTGTTAAATCCAGTAATAAAACTAGTGTCCAAGAGCTAATTTCTAAATTCAAAGATGCTTCTGTCAGCTAAATCTATGTGACTGCAGGGCAGTGATACCTAAATTAGCTCTGAATGAAGAAGCACAGTGGTTTTCCCAAGTTAGCAAGCGCTGCTATTCATACGCAAGGAGCAGCAGCATAAATTAAACACTCAAAATAAAAAGCCAAAAAAAAATAAATCTCTCCCTTTTCCCCTCCTTTTCTTCCCCAACTACTTCTGCCAACAGAAGTAGTGCATCTGATCATACCTCTTGAAAACTTTGCTCAAACTTCCACAGTTGTAAATATTGCTCCATTTTTAACTGATGCTTTTCCCAGAAACCATCAAATGCAGTCTCCATCTCACGCAACTGACCAAGTAGCCTTGAGTACAGAAAAAGGACAGGATTAGAACAGCTTGTAAAAAGAGGACAAACAGATGGACAAACAATAGGAAGATCATCTATTCAGGACTCCATCTCTCAGGAGAAATCAACAGACATGCATATATGGCTTGTGAAGATATCAGAGGCTTTTCATGAAATCACCTCTGCAGACAACAGTATCTGGGTGAAGACGTTGTTGCCATCTCTGTTTTATCAGAATAATATCCGAGAGCCTTGCATGGGAGAACCCTTCATCTACCCCTCAGCCCCATCATATAAATTCAAAAAAATATCAGATTAAGTCCAAGGTGCTTGACAGAAGTTATCCAGCAATTCAGTGGGTCTGGAGCAAAATTCTGGTATTTCTGTCTGTACCTTATTGATAGGCTACCTAAGCAACACATCTGTATTCAAATAAATTGAGTGTTTCCATTGAAAAACAAGGCAAATTAGCAACATGCTGCACTCACCGATTCACAGTCTCCCAGTCCCCAGGCTTCTCGCGGTGCTGGTCCTGACTGCATTCACCCACCTCAGGCTCTTCTAAACTGCTTAAAAGCAAGTTTCCTTCTTTTGTGACTGCTGTAATATCTTCCTGTATAATGCAAAATATTTCTGGCTCAGGTTATTTCTGTGAGGTAAGGGTAAGTCATTTCACATTGCTCTTGCCTACATTTCCCTGACAAAAAGCAGAGCGCTGGTATCCATCAGACCAAAGGACTCCCAGCAAACATTTTAGTTCCCTTAAACCTTGGAGCTGGGGGAGGCTAAACTATGAACTCGTCACCATGCTGGCTGGGAATTGGCATGCATAAAAACATGAAGCCATAAAATGATTCAAGATGCCAGAGGGCAGCATTACTACCAGTCTGTCTTGGTGAGCAGGACGGTTTATCTATCTACTAGTTCATGTTTTCAAGAAAGTATTTCTGCAGGTTAGGAATGTGCTTTTCCACCTAGGTCTTCATAGGAGGTTGCTAGAATAGCATCCCATAGTGGTGTAATGCCGGGACAGAGACAGAGCCTCTATGTAGAGAGGCAAATCAGCACTTTCAATGTAACCTACTCTTAGAGAAAATTCAAAAATGTAGTGTGTTCATCAGTATCAGATGAGGCACTCTGTCCTGCCATGAGCACAGCCCCAAAGCAAACACGTGGCAATTTACTCAATTATTTTCAGAGAGAAGAGACCATACACAGAGATGAGAAGGAAGCAGAAAATAGATGTGGCTGATGAACTGAGCTGGAACAACCACTGAAAGAGAGTGCTACTTCCTGGAGGAGAAAGAGTCCATCCCAGACAATGACCAGATTTCTATTGCAAGAGAAACAATGGCAAAACAACTTTTGGGATAAGATTCAGAAAGCACCGTCTTACTTAAACTTCTGCCTGCCCCAGATTGCTCACAGCAACCTAAACCTACGAGCATCTTCAGGGCAGCACAGCCTTCTTCCAAACACAGCAGCCCAGGAGTAGATGGCCATGGCCACAAGAGATTCTCCTCTCCTGCACACGAAGCGTCCACTGCCAGTTTCCATCCCTGTCACTAAAACTTCATGGAAGATGACTGCAAGGAAAAACAACTAATCTTTTTGACACTACCATGCACAGCAGACTCAAAAGAGGAGTTGCACAGTATTCTTTAGACCATGGGGAGCTGCTATTTCATTGTGTTACACCTCACTCTCAGACACCACAATTCTGCTTTTGATTCAAAGCCTTTCATTATATGTCAGACAAAGTAGCTGAACTCTCAAACAGGTGCTAACATGATTTTGTCCCATTCAGTATATTAAAGAGGTTAATTTTTCAGTTACTCTGTTTAATTAATTTCTGTCAATTCTTCATTGTGTTTTCAACTAGCTTCTGTTCAGTATCACAGCTACATAAATTATCCTGATCTACTCATTATTCGAATTCAGGAATCAGCTGTACCAATCTTTTGGTTGTAAAGAGATATACAAAGATCCCATGTCTTGCTGTCACCACAATCTGTGCAGTTTCTCATCTGCTTTCATCTTTCATGGTCTTAGAAGGAACAAAAAAAGAAAAAAAATGTCAATGGAACTGATTTTAGTCGGAAGCCAAAGAATGTTTTTGATATTTTAAATTAATAGATGAGGCATTAAAAGCAACAGATGCTTTGTATTGAGCACTGCTGTGCTTTATATGCAAATGAATACACATGAAATGTTTTATTTCACCACAGAGAAAAGTATATATTACTGATTTGTTTATATACAGGACTAAACTGTGTAATCCATATTTCCTCCCTACACTTTGGACATAATCCTAAGCACAAAGTCTAAGTCAGTCATACACCAACATACGTAGCAGCTGTTTTATGACAACTCTGTTCATTTCCAAAGAAGAAATAAAGGACCTCTCATTATCTATAATCTCACTTCCTGTACCTATGTGCCTGCCCATACATACATACCTACATACAGAACCCTTCGGATGTCATTTTGCATATTTCTAACTGGTAGCCTCCTGGGAAATCACTGTCACTTGGACGACAGATGATTATAAATGAAAACAGATACACTTATTTGATTTATGTGAACGCATCCTGCCATAAAGCAGAGGACCTCATTCTTCAACTGCACAGCACTGCTATTAGCACGAGAATCATTTAGAAGTGAGGGCCTGGGGACGTGCCTATGCTGTCCCCAGAAAGATGCAGGAGCAGCAAAAACAACAGCGTGATAGCAGCAGCTGGCTGCTCTACAGCTTCCACTAAATCCTATAAAAATTTAATCAGTCAAAATAGTTGAAAAAAAAATCTTAAAATATTAAAGAAAAAATGTTGTTTAATATGAAACATGAAGGCTCACAGGGGTCAGGTCAGGAGCGCTCTGTACTGTACACTCACAAGAAATCTTCACCTTGCATGCTCTCAGTTTCCTTAAGTCCCCCTGGGGAAGCAACACACAGTAAGTGTGCAGCCCTGCGTGAAGGTGGAGGGAGCTGGGGACAAATCATCCCTCTAGACCTGCTCATGGTCTCTGCTTGAAACTTTATTCAGCAGTGGGAATGAAGCGGAGGGAACCCCAGCTGGGGCAAGCAATGAAGCCTCCCAGCTGCCTTGCTGCCAGAGGGGCAAGCAAACCCCAGAGGAGCAGCACATTTTAGACATCGTTTTCTGTATCAAGTAAGGAGGCGTCTGCTTTCTGGATGATAATTTACTTGAATGCATGACAAATGCATGTATAATATACAGACAGTCATGCTGCTTTATTTTGTCTGTCAACACATACACATGCTTGGGAGGGATGGAGGAGCGGGCATCAAACACAGAGGCAGTCCAACCCCAGAAATTCCCTCGTGCTATGCAAACAGCGGCTGAGCTTGTGATGAGACATACCTTGAGCTGGTAGTACTTCTCAGTGCGCAGGGCCAGGATGCGTTCAATTGAATACATGTCGTCTGGTAGTTCGGTCTCTGCCAGCTCCGTGCCAAAAGATTGTAACATCTGCGCAATTTCCTTCACAGTTAGTGCAAAGCTCTCTATTGCCTGGTGGGAGACAATAACTGCAATCAGCTTGGCATTTGGGATATTCCTACAGCTCGCTAAGAGTGCACTAAGAGCCAAGGCTGCCGGTGTGTCTAGCAGCCTGCTCTTGAAGAGGTGGGTGGGAAGTCCACCGCTGATGCATCTGTTCTGTGCCATGGTGTGCTAGCTAGTGGCCACCAACACACGGCCAGATGGCTTTTAACACAGTCTGAATCCACAGCGGGGACTTAAATTAATATTGGGGACAAATATCCCATGCTTTTTCTGCTGCCTGTTCTTCTGCACTGTGAGATTTTTCCTACCATGCTTTAGAGGTTTGTGGCAGAAGCCACCATAGGATCTGTCTTAAATATTCCTTTTCTACCATCATTCTCCTCTGGTTAACCCACACCTGGAACCACCTCCAGACAGAAGGACTTAAGGGATGCCTTTGGCTTCCTGCTGATGGATGTTTTCAGATCTGCAAGCCAAAATAGCAGGTTACATCATAGCCACCTCATCCACAGCTTCACCAAGAAGACAAGGGACATCTGTCCAAACAACTAACCCCAGCTTTCCCTCAGGCATGGGCACAGACTTGCCACAGCTACGTGCTGTTAGGATGGCAGAGCTGCCCTGGCCCCCTGGTGAGACCCGTCCCCATTTGGCACTGTGCACCCCCAGCTCCTGGTGAGCTGCAGCCCCAGCGGCAGGGAGCTAAGCCGTGCACTGGAGACAAACTGCAGACACTGACATTGGGATGGAAATGAGTGCTGCTGGGAGCTGTGCACGCCAGCCAGATCCCACGCTGCAGGGTGAGGTGGGGCGCTCCCAGTCCCGTTCTTTGCTCTGATCTTCCCACTGGTTACACTAAAAGGAGAGGGTGAAACCTCTCGCTGCCTCAGCTGCTCCCAGACGGTTACATCAGTGAGGAGCTGCCCATCTCCTGCTCAGCTGGCAAAAAATTACCGCTTTGTGGCATGCCTGGCGCGTGCTGTGTGATACCCACCTTCCACAGCCATGCTACATGACAAGTGGCACGGCTACAAAAACAAATGGTCACCCCGGACTTGAAACCCTGTCCATCAGGAACACACAAACAGCTTTGTCTCTACTTTTAGGAACAGGATAATATACTGAAACATAAGTGACTGCATTTGTATTCCATTTAAACAGCATGTATTTCCCTTGGAAATTTCAGGAAATGTTTTATGAGCACCTTATAAGGACATTTTAGAAGATGTTTTTAATATGGACACTTATCTTAACACACACAGATATGTTCTAGAAGCTCATCTTTTTCTTAGATTAACCCTAGCATTTTTGTCATTCATTTTGTCACTTCTGTCTCAAAGTGTGAGAGCTATGTCATTGTCACTGTAACACATTGTGCAAAAGAACAAAACTAAGAGCCAAAAATCTTAAAAAATCATGAAAGTGGCAATGCGTCAGTGCAAATTGGCAAAAAGTTAATGGCAGAAGCAATAACTTGAACCATTCCAGCAATAACGTCTTGGGCTTTTGTCTTCATACTGAGATGTACATCCTGTTGCTGCAGGACAAGGGGCACAAGGATTAGTCTAGTAGTTATCTTCATTGCTATTTTATTACCAGTAAAGGTAACTGGGAACTCAACCCGCCATTAATCTGATAGACAAACTCACAGTAAAAACTAAGAACGTAGAGGAAGGACAGAAATGCATGGCAAGATGCAGCTCAGGGAATTAAATGACCAATTCCACAAACATCCTGGCAACATTAAAGGAAAATTCTTGCAAAGGAAAAAAAGAGGGAGAGGGGTGTCTGAATTCAGTATGCAGACAGCATTCTTACTGCCCTAGATCCCAAACACATCTGTGGTATTAATCACATGAAGCAACCATTATAAAAAAAGCCTATTTTGTATCTGCCATTAAGGGAAAGTTAATAAAGATTTAAGATGACATCTTTCAGTAGCCGCTTCAAAAGGAGCCTAGGGGAGTTCACCATCCAACTCCCCTATAAATCCATTAAGGCTCTTAACTCCGCCTGACACCTCTGTAAATCTTATCAAGGAAACATAATTGCTCCAGGGGGTTACTTTTAGCTATGCAATGTTCATTGCCTTATAGGAAATGTTTAGCATGTTCAGAAGGATCAGTGGATCCCCAATGCCCAAGCGCCCAGTGCTGAGCCCCAGTACGTACAGTCCTGAAGATGACCCACTCGCTGTGGCAGTATTCCAGGGTGCCTCCGAACTCTGGGGTCAGCTGCTGTTCATCAATGTACGTCAGCAGATCACTAACTGAGCTCAGCATAACCACCTACAAACAAAGCAACATCATGAGTTGGCTGATCACTTCCACCTAGGCAATATACAAAGCAAGCTTAGAAATATTTTATGTATCTACAAATTGGGTTTGCTCTATATATTGTTCTACAGCATGGCTTTCTTCTTATGCTTATGGCTTAACACAGCTTTTATTTTACATGCGTGACCATTTTTGTAAGCAAACCCTGATCTCCCAGGTGCTTTCTTCCTTAAATGAAAAGTACAGTGAGATGCTGCAGTACCTAACTGCCCATCAGAGCTGAAAGCAGAAGAAATACAGGTTTTTCAAGAGATAACCAGTAATCTGGAAAAATACACAAATTTTACTACATCACAAAGCACTGGCCAACTTCACCTAAAAACACAGTTTTTAATACGAGTTTCTGTGTGTCTTGATCTTTCTTGTGATAAGTCATGAATTTTCAAAACTGTGGAAGTGACAATCACTCTAGAGTGAAAAATACAGTTTGTAAAAATTGTATTATTTCCTAAAGGAAAGTATTTGTTTGCTTTTTGGGTTTGTAATTGTGTTAGCCTTACATTCCATAAAAGTACTTTTCTTCCCTTAGTTATTCTTACTATGTCTATTAATCAAGGTGGCTTTAGAAGTCTTGGAAACTTTGACTTCAGAACATGAAACCATTTCAGTTGCTATTTTAGAAACAAATAGCAACACAAAGTTGGTATGGTGTTTACACTGAGATGAAAATGATGGTTACGGGTGGAATTCATAGCAAAAGTTTCTCTGGATGTGTGTCTTGACGTTTCAGACAACAAAAAAAATCCTGAGCATGGCTTTATCTTTTATGGAGGCATGCACCCTCTTTGAGGGGTGAGGATGGGCTGGTAAGCCCACCACCTACTACTACCACTGACATGCTCTGCAGTGAACAAACCGAGCACAAGTAAACACAAAAATACTACAGGAGAGATTTGGTAGTAGTAGGCACTACTGGCAGAGATGCTCCAGTTACTCTTCAAGTCAGTGCCTGCAGAGCTGGCCCAAGGCGCAAAGGCAGCCACCAATCACACACAGGCAAAATGCCTCTGCGCACTCATACCGGTAACTTGAGCAGAAAATCCTCCTGACTAAACCGAAATCCAATGTCAGTGAAGGTGCGCTGGAAAAACCCCGTGGGACGAAGAACCATCACTAAGTGCAGGTTCCCTGGGAACGACGCCTGCAAGAAAACAGAGATGACATTCAACCTGGGCATTCAGCACATCCAACAACTGCTTTTGAACACCTTTAAAAGATGAGAAATTATTCACAACTTAGGATTCTTCTTTCTGTTTGCCCCTGACAGCCTTTTCTGATTCTTGTCTATGCTAGGTTGGACTATGTGTTTCCTAAGGCAGGTGTAACATGACATCTACTGATGTTGGGCCAGCTCAAGAGCTTGCCTGCTGGGCTGCAATCCCACTGCATGTCAGCAATTCTTCTGCAGGCTCACAGCTATGTATTTTCCAAGTGAGAGAGAGAGACTGTAAGTGGTTTAGAGACACAGGATTTCATTGCAGGACTATGCAGTCCCACTTCCCTTTGGAACAAGCAGTTGATCGGCCACGCACCTTGAAGGGCTGCAGATAATACACTCCAAAACTACATATTGCAGTGAGCACTGTAACTTAGGGAGTGAAATTATGACTTAGAAGAGAACAGAGGTCTGAAATTTCAAGGGAAATGACAGACAAATTGGGAATGCAAAATTTATTTCCAACCTCAATAATCACCCCATAGCTGCACCAAGCATACTCTGCTTGTCCCTGCTCATTATCGGACACCATTTCATTTGTGGTAAGATTTCGGAATTTCCTGTCTATGTTGCTAGCAACATTTTCAAGCATATGGTTGGCAGGTGCTTTTTTAAATAGATCTGTGAAAAGGGTGCTTGAGAATGAAAAAGAATTTTTAAGAAACTAGGAGTCATATCATTAAATAATGGATAAGCACATGATGCGAAGAGCTGAGTTAATTAAGATGTACAATTTTCTCTGAGATCTAGCCAGGCCAGGTTAGATTTCTCAATATGTTCCTCCTCATTTATTTTTTCATTCAAACTTAAGAGCACTAAAGCTGTTAGATCCTCACATATTAAGGTGCAAACGTAATCCATTGGGCACTAAATGATATCAGAGTTCTCATCCTGTATGTTCATATGAAAAGTTTTCCTTGAGCAGATAAACAGCTAAATCTCATGCAAGGGCACCCTGTAAGCACCCCCACACACTGCACAAGTGCAACGTGTGCATGCCAAGAGCAAGACCATATAGGCAATTCCCCATCTCCTGCTCTCCAACTGCAAGGCCCTGTTGTACATCACTTTCTCCCTCCCAAAGCCCCTACACACCAGACGTGATAGCAGTGCCTACACCAAAGGCAAGAGTACTGCACATATTTAGGTATTTCGCACTGCAGGACACTTAATCTATGCCTTCAAAACAAGGATTGTTACCATAAACATGCACTAGAGTGTTCAAAAAAGCCATGATTTACAGTTAAGATCTGCTATCCATGAACTGCACTATAACTCACTCACTACGTTTTCTTTTGTAGGAAAGGTCAGGTTGTGGATTGCTCACAACTCTACTTAGAAACAGTGACTTTTAGGATCAAATAAGCCACTTAGATTCATTACATTGATCTGCAGCTATTTTGAGTAGGAGCAGAAAAACTATAAATGAATGAATGTGAATGAAGCACCAAATTATTACCCTTTGGAAGTCAACGAGAACTGTGCCAGGGACAAAGACTTGGCATTAGAACCAAGAGTAAAGCATTAAATACCCAAGAAGTTTGTGCTGGCTCCAGGCCCTGGGTGTTGTACCCCTGCCACACAGCACTCGGCGAGCACATAGCGTTTCTGAAATGGCTGCCAGCCCCCCCGAGCAGTGATGGTTGCAGTGCAGGAAAGCCAAGCAACCTGTGCTCACCCCTGTCAAGCCTGCAGATGGCCTGAGATCTCAACGTGGTCTGGCCATTGCAGCTTGGAGACAGGTCTCGTCTAAGAAAGTGCGGCTGAGAGGCTGCAGGAGATGCAGGTTCAGCTCCCTGCGTCAGTGACTATTTCCTTACCTCTGAAAGGAGGATCAGCTCTGTTGCAAGACCACCACAGACAGGCCCCACTGGAGGACATAGCTCTGTCTGAGGAGGGCCACACCTCTCAGACCCTGCTCAGTTTGGGATTTTTAAACCTTCCCATATAACTAGGGAGAAAATCATCCCCAGGGTACTGGATATCCCTTGGATATGTCCAAGGACCTGGAGTGGTTCCTCACATTGAGACTGAGAAAAATCTCTATATGGGATGCAGAAAAACTTCACTGAGGAAAGCACCACCAGAAATGGCACAGCCTTGAAAATGTTTTGAATGGACTGAAAATTTACAGCATGAATATTTCACTGGAAAGTTTTGGCAAGCTCAACACTTATCCTCCAGCGTGTCCCTGAGAAGCTGGCTGCCTCTCCCACCCCACTGTGCCGGCTGCCCGCTGGACCCAGTAAATGCTGCTATGGCTCTGTCCAGGTCTGTGGCTGGTCTGGCTGGTCCTTGACACTCTTCTCGCTCCAGCACACCCTCTGGCACAAGGAAGTCCCAAGGAAGAGGCTTGTCAACCTGTGTTTGTGGCAACAACATCCCTGCAGAAGTGCAAGGATATCGTGGCATTCCTTCCCTTCTGCCCTCGAGTCCCCATTTTCTGCATTTTACAGCGTGGTGATTTCCCAAGGGGTATTCCTCTCCAGATTCCTCAACAGCAGTAGCCACCAACAAGATTTCAAAGATATCACCAAGGAGCCACCAGGAGCTGCAAATCCTGAAAGAACAGACATTTCTGTTCCATGACAGGCCCTGACATGAATTGTCCAAACTGATTTGAGCCAAAGCCTTGTGAGGCCAGCGGTCTTACAGTGCTTTAAAGGAGTCTGGAGGATGTAATTTTCTGTATGGTCATCAGTCCCTCATAGGTGACTCCAGTGGTGAAGTGTGAAGTCTCACAGAGCCTGAGGACAGTCACTGTTTCTAGCTCAGGAACACAAAAGAGTGTTCAGGTCTCTGAACTTTAGGCTCCTAGCTTATTGAAAAAAAACTGTCAGGAATCTCTCTGAGAAGAAAAACCAGCCACAGATGCATCCTCCCTTGGCCTCATCTCCTTATCCCCTAGGAGGACCAGTCCCCTTCAGCACTGCTTGGCACTTCATGCAGAGATGGGCCTGCCAAAACTATAGTACAACAGGCATAGGGCATTAAACACCCTTCTGAGAGCAAAGGTGCCTTTGGACGCCTTTGGCTTCATGACTGCAGGATGCCAGCATGCTGCGTGCAACATACAAGAAGAGCCCATAGCCTGACACTCACATCCTTCTGTCATCTCCACTACAGGGGCAAATTCTGCTCCAACATGACTTTATGGCCCATGCATGCACAGCTGTACCCCTTTTGCTGCTTGATACGCTTTACCTCAGAGGTAGCTGCGTTTCCAGGACGGGTTACTTGATTTCCATTTAGTTTAGAAAGCACTCGGGGAATTTTTAGCTGATCTTATACCTCTAAGTCCTGACCTTGATTTCATAAGTAGCTAAAAAACAAGACACACAGCTTTGAAAATCATACCTAATGTATTTCCAGCATGGAAAAAACAAATGAGCAAAAATATAATCTTGCTGAAAGACAGCTAGCAATTAACCCATGTCCTGTGCCTTCTTGCAGACTTAAGATAAAGGATGAAAATTAAAAATATGGATAGATAGACCAGTAATGCCCTGGATAACATTCCTGAAGGGACTATATATTTTTAATCACTACTACAATTCCAGTTCATCTAAGGAATGAAGTCTAGAGCAGTTACCTGCAAACTGAGCTCTAATAGTACTAAAGTTAATGCTGGCGTGAGGAAGAAAAAAAAAAAAAGAAAAAAAAAACTTTCCCCGTAACATACTGCAGAAAGCAGACAGAAGGGTCCTTAACCTTGCATTGTTTCATCTTATTTTTTATAATGCTATAAAGAATCTCGTGCATAATAAACTACCCAAAAGAACCCTCTAAACCTTTTGCCCTCTGGCATTCCTCTGCAGCATATTAGGGAAGACAAAAAACTATCGGCACGATTCCACTAAATCAGGCACTTGGCAACATTTCACTGCTATTAATTCACTGACCAAAGAACGTGTTCAGAAAAATTCCTCCTGTCCTGAGGATGCAGATGTGCGTGCCTTAAGGCCCCAGTTCAGCAACTTGTTTAAATGCATGCTCAACTACAACCACACCGATAGCCCTGCTACAATCAAGGTAGACAACTGGGCTAAGGCAGCACAAGAAAGGGCATACCCTGAGAGCATCGCAGTTGTTAACTCCTTGGTGAATATCTCATCTCAACATAGCCAATGTGATTTTTCCTAATTTTAGGCATTTGTTTTGCAGAGAATATTCTTTGCAGTTCCCAGGGCTACGTGTGAGGCTGGAAATCAATAGGCCTAACGAAAAAAAGTAGCATCTGTAAGTTCGGTCCCAAGCAACGGAAATTGACGCCGGTGGTCCTTACGGGGATGCTCAAGTCCATGCCTTTCTCCTGCCCCTCGCGGGAAACACCAACACAACAAAACGCCAGGTACACCTCATCCGAGCTCTACCCTCCCGGAGAGCCAGAAGGAAAACCCCACCGCGTTCAGCCGCCTTGATTGCAGCGGGCTGCAGAATTAACCCCCAAAGCTGCCGGTGCGAGCAGGGCCTCGGGCTGCGCAGTGCTCCTTTTGCAGAGCGGGCAGACCCCTCTCTGCGGCAGCCCTGCGGGACCCCGGAGCACCCAGCCCGGAGCCCGAGGCTCCCCCGGCGGCTCCCCTCTCCCCAGCCAGCCGCCCTGCGGCGGGGCCGTCCCCGGCTCCCCTCTTTTCCTTGCCGCAGCGCAGCGCCGGGCGGAGCCTTACCGCAGTCCTGCGGGCCCTCCGCACGCCCCGCGCGGGGCTCGCCTCGGCCATGGCCCCGGGCCCGCGGCGGAGCAGCGGCTGCAGCGGGCGGGATGCCCCGGGCAGAGCTGCGGAGGCTCCCTCCCGGCGCTCCCGCAGCCCCCGGCTGGCAGCCCCGCTCCGCGCCGCTCCGCTCCCCAGCGCCGGCTTCGGTTTAAGGTGGAATGCCCAAAATCAGCCGCTCTGCGGGGCCGGCTCCTTTCTGCCAGGGCTGAGCCTGAGCGCTGAGCCTACAGCTAGTCGCTTTTTTTTTTCTCTCCCTCCCCCCCGTTTTTTTTCCCCCTACTGTGATCTGAAATGTACATGCAAAAGTTGTTCTGTATTTTGCGTGCGAAGGAAAAGCCCATGGCAAAAGCCAAGGCTTGACCCTGGCACCGGGGTCTCGTTTGCCAAAGCCAACAGGACAAGCACGAGCCTGTTTTGCCCACGTTGTTAGTCTAGCTCTGAGAGGGAACAGCAACATACACAAGGAGTTAAACAAAAATCTGTGTTCTGATCTAAAAAAAAAAAAAAAAAGAAAAATCTGGATCAGATGCATGACTGCAGAGCTGCAATTGCATTTTCTTACACTGAAAAAATAGGGCACTGTATTCCAAATGCAGCATATTTGCACTTCTCTATTCTAAATTTGTACAAAGATCAGGGAAAAAAATATTTTTCTATCGCAGGATGGGCTATGATTTATGACTGGAAATAAATCAAGATCTAAACTTTTGTGTTATAAAGGCAAGTCTAGCCAAAGACCTCCTGCAGACAAGGACAGCCTTCTAGGGCTGGACCCTCTATGTTTTAAGGCAAGATTCCCAAGTCTTAAGATTTAGCAAGCACAGATTTCCTGCTTCTCATTCCCCTTTGTACAGAGCTCCTCCACATTATTTACACGGACAGCCCTGATACTACAAAGTCACTTCCCTGTGTGGACACAGGTACACAAACAGGGTGTGTGCTCAAAGGTCACACAATTATTATATTTTCTTATTAAACACAGAAGGAACAACATTTCTGTAGAAGCTACAAATTAGGACAGACAGGATTTTTTCATATTTGAAACTTCCAAACTATGCAAAGCACCTACATCATCCTTAAAGGAAGCTCTTAGTACCAGTACTGGTTCAAGCACTGGCAGCAGAACTGAATTTTGATGATCCCTTTAAAGAATTCCTTTTCAATTGCTGCTGTTTCTCTAATGGTTACCATACGTTGAAATTCACTTTGAAGTTGAGGGGAAAAAAATCAGTGCCCCAAATATTGACAGCAGTATTTTATGCACCCTGCAAAAAGGCAATGGGTAATCCTCCCTTCCTTCCACTGGATGCCTGTGAGCACTGCCTATGGCAAAATGTCATTAAAGCTCAAATATCTTTAATGCCAAGTTCAGCCAGACCAATACCAAATTCTTAAATTAGGAGGAAATCTAACTTTACTAGATCTAAGCAGAATCAGGTAAGAGCCCTCTTTCTCAGTACACATTGTTGACTTAATTCTCTGTCAGATGGATCAATGCATGTAACTGTTTGATAGTTACAAGAAGAAACAAAGACAATAACAATACACCCATAAAATTGTCATCAACTTACCTACATGGCATGGTCCAGGTGGAAAAGCATTTATCAGTTAGTTCCTATATACTCGTGCACCCATAACAGTGACTTTCCTACACATGCATACACTACTGTAATACCACGCTGTATTTTCTGAAGACACAATGCATTGTTGAGCTGTAAAAACCTTACTTTTGAGTTATGCTCAGACTGTAATGATGGATAGTACATAAACGCTTGTAAAAGATATTTAAAAATATGAATGCATACATACATTTCAAGACAGATTTTTTTTTCCACCCATGCCCACAAACAAATGATTGTGAAGCCTGTTTTAAGAATCTAACACTTTCAGCCACCAACAATTAGGTAAAATATAGTCACACTAATAAACAGTGTCTAGAAAGGACATATATGAAGCCAAATTCTCCACCCATCAAAATGGCACAAAGCACATTTGGACCGCTAAGAGGAAGTACAAAAACAAGCAAATGAATCAGTTAATGCTCAAACAGCCCATTTACGCATTCAAATGAGGCACAGCGCCACGACTGAATTAATTTGAGGGCCATAAAGCAGAATACTACCTAGAGACAAAGCATGAGAATCATTGTTCCTGATTCCTGATGTTTTCTGTGATATGTAAGTGATATGTAATGGGAACGATGACTTAGTACACTAAAAGAAACTATCATTAAAGAGGACTTACTGCTATTTTTTGGAGAGTCATTTTGACGGATGTCCATGTGTCCAATCTTCTATCCAGGATTAGGATAAATTTGGTGTCAGGCTCATGTTGACTATGAAATGAGAAAACACCAAGCAGCCAGATAACATTTTGAGGGAATGTGACTCTGTTCCCTGCCCTTCCTCCCCTCCACCCCCACCCCAAATAGCCAAAAAAAAAAAAAAAAAAGCCCATTTTGACATTTCTGCAGTTGTCAAATCCGTTCAAAAATATTTCCTAGACCAGACTCCAGTGAGAAATTTGGGAAGCCCATCTCATGGTTAGCCCAGGGCTAAGCATCACCTCTGACACGGACAACACTATTGGCACTCCGGTGGGAGCCACAAGAGACAGTGCCAGGTGATCAGCTCAGGTTACACATCCCTGCCCTCATCACTGAGCTCTTCCCTCTGAGGGAGCTTGCTACCCACCTGTCTGGGTTACAGCAACCAAGTGAAGCCCCCTGGTTTGTTTTGGCACAAGGAGGCACAGGCGACAGCAGCCCCAGGGAAGGGCTGTGCCAGGGTGGATGGAGACAGGGAGCTGACGGTCAAACAGCCCTTTGGGGTGTCGCTGGCACTCACTGAGCACTGGTTCATTTTGCAAGTGCAGGCTTCGTAACACCCTTTTTGACATCCAAATTCTCCAAGTCGATTTGAAATCCCCAGTCTTGCCAATCAAGTAAGCAAGCAGCCCAGGGGATCTGCATCCTGTCAGGTTACCTAATGCATGGGAGTCAATAACTCAAATACACCCTGCCTCTAACTCAAACAGGCCCTCATCAGGCTATCTGGTTACATCTCCAACAGCAGACACACAAAGGACAGCCAGAGCTGCAAACCGGAGTTGTGTTGTACGCAGGTAAAGGTACACCACCTTGTAACCAAGCCCTCTGATGGGAGTGTATTTACAGGATGCTTAGGCCATATTTACAACATTTATTTGGCAGATGCTGGAACAGGATAGCTGTGTCCCGTGCCACCCCACTGGGGCACCACAGTGTCACAGAGAAGCTCCGGTACCTGTGCTCCTCTCAAGAGCTGTGCTGGCTGCTGGCACCGGGCACGACCCCACGCAAGGAGCCTGCCACAAACACTGGCTTCAGCAGCCCTGAAGTTTGGCAAGTGCAAACACGAGGGATTACTCACAAGTATCACATGGCAGACAATACTTGGCAACTCCAATGCAGAGAAAAGACACTTAAAGCCAGTGCAGGAGTATTTATTCAGTGCACATCTTACTACTCTAGCCACACCTTTTACAAATACATTTGAAAAAAATTAGCCGTGGTGCTGACAGCAACAATGAAAAAATCCTTTTTGGCCCACAATAGCAATTAGCTGAAATACAAAGAGGCATCCAGCTCCCAACCTGTCCCACAAATATACCTTATGGATCTGCAATGCCATACTCAAAGAGCAAAGGTTTCATGCCTATTTATGTATTGTCATTGAGGCATACCAGAAAAGAGCAAAGAAAATGAAATCTGTTTTACACATGGGTCATACACAAAATTTTTGAATATAATAAAGTCTGAGGTGAATTTACACATTGTCATCTGGAATCGGGCACAACTTTTCAGCCAAAGCCTTTTTTAGTCAAAATAGTTTTGGCAGCATTAGAAGGTTCTGCACATTTATGTCAGCTCTGTGACTTGCCAGCAAACCCTCACCAAGAGTTTAACAACAGTGGTGCTGGGAGGGGGTCAAAATGATCTTTTTATATGAGGATCATTTTGATAATGAGGATAAAACTGGTTGGTTTTTCAACATACCCTAAAACTTTACAAGGTAGGTCTCTGTCCAAGGAGAATTAAGTTCCCAACTCCCCATGATATTACACAACAGGCTGCAATTGAGAAAAATACAGCGTTTACGCACTGCTGTCATTATAATAAATCCCAAAGAAAAACCCAGAACCCAAGCAATTTAGAAAAAGCAGCCAGATCGTAATGCATTGTCAGTTTGTAAGAGTACGCCTAAGTATGTTATTTACTCAGGACAAGGTTACATTCAGAGAGTAGCCTCTCAGCAAGTAAATTTACTTTTATTGGTTCCATTACAGTCACAAAACAAGAAAGTTCCAAGCTGTACAAAACCCTTGAAATCTACTATGGGAAATTTTTAATTTATGTTGGGGGAAGTGGAACTAGTCTGTGACTACTTGTAATTAGGCCTTGTAGGTTTATCAGATTTCCAGTCCCGCAATGTACCTTTCAGACTGGCAATAAAAATAAATCAATGTGTTCTCACAATTGCTTGCAAGGGGCAAGTTCGTTTACACCCAGCAGCAGAAAGATGGAGACAGATCACTGGATCAAGACTTAGTTCTCTCCAGGTGCTTCTTGTCACTTTTTTCCTTACCCCTAATTTTGTACATGTTGCAGGACTCACCAGACTAAAAATAAAGACTTGTGATGTTTTGCAGGAGGACTTGAAATCGGATCCCTGACTCTGCAGTTGTGAGCTTTTTCACAGGGCCGAGAGGCTGCTGGTGAGATCGGAGTATTCCCCAGCACTCTGAATTATCGCTGTTTCACTACTTTGTGTCACCAGCCAGGGCTGTAAATCACTTTGCTCCAATGTGATGATGTGAAATAGGCAAAGTTTGTCTAAATACCTAAAAAACTGCAGAGTTGAGATCCCCGACAGGGTCTCCTTTCCGCAAAGATCAGGATCTGCCACTCTCCTGCACTTCTCCTTCCAGCATGCCACCCTGCAGTGCTATTCAACAAAGCCCACCCAAGTGCCAGCGGGCAGCCCCGCGGCACACAGCCCACCACGAGCATTTTGACTGGGGTGCACGGGTCGCTGAATATGGGGACACCCTACATATTTTTCTGTGCAGCTCTTCCACACAACCCCGTCCTGCAGTATGGTTCTCAGGAATCCCAGAGTAAAATTAGGTTGACTACAAGACTCTGCTTCCTCCTGGCTCTATCATTAACGTGCTCACCTTGCTGAGTGAATAGCTTACAGCAGCCATCTGCTTTACCTACAGTCGTCTCCAGGAAAAAAGTACTTTGTGAAATTCAGGTCCCCAAAACACTATAGGCCTAGCATTCCATATGATTCCCTCAGACCAGTTTTAGCAGGACAACTCACAGTCCTTGCTACTGATTGTATAGGAAAGGCAGCGTGTGTGTGGTTTTGATAAACGTATGCCTGTCCATAGGTATGCAGCAGGGAGGTGTCAGTGCATCTACAGCTGACTCCGACATGCACATCAAGTATCTCCCTTCTTTAGGCAACTCCTGGCCCAAAACCTGAGCCCCAGTGCCATGCTGTGATGCTGCCAAGGGACACATACCCAGGGTAGCAGAGCTGACACGTGCCTTGTAGCCCTTTCAACATCACTGCTGTGACGCTTCTCCTTGCTCCCTGACACCACCGTCTTTCAGACTCCAAAGTGTTAAAATGCACATATTGTTCAGACGGTCGGGCATTGGAGCAGGCTGCTATGGTGGTAGGAAGACCACAGAAGCATGATTAAAGTGGTTTTGCAAATAACATGCTGAGCATGTTTGAATCACCAGCAAGCTTGCAGCTCTCATTAGTTTCTTGATTGAGTTTGACCTATTACAGGGACAGCAAGACTGCTAATCATGCTAATGCTGGGCTGTTTACAGTCACATGGAATAAAAAGCCCTGAAGAAACCAAGCAGAGCTGAGAAGCACGCACACATGGATGTGGGCAACCTGCACAGCAAGAAGGTGAGCTGCTGCCAAAGTGTGTGGAGGGGAGAGCCCCCTCTGGCCTGTGCCCACCACCACGTGCATGCAATCCACGAGCTTGACCCAGGAGCCTACAGAATTTCACAGTTGGTCAAAAGAGAGGATGGAGGAACTGGGGGCCCTTTTTATTCCTGCAGAGGTGGCAAAACACAGTGCTTCTTCCAAAGCAGCTGCTGATGAAAAGCTCCCATCTAGCTGCTGTTAACCTGCTCTCCCTGAAAGAATAAATTTGCCAAAACAGGCATTATTCAATGAAATTACACATGCCAGGTAACTGAGTCACCAGTCTCAGCAGCAAGAAATGGGAGGGCCATTAATCTAAGTACACAGCCCTGCATGTGGTACAGACAGATTGCCAGCTGCTTAACCCTGAGATACAGGAGCATAATGGAGCTGCAGCACGCTGCTGAGCGATCGTGTATAATTGGGACCCCAAATGGTTTTGTTCCTGTAATTATTCTCTTCCTCTGGTTACATTTCTCTTTTTCCACAGTAATGACTCTCTATTTGTAGACGTCAAAATATTACTCTGCAGAGACCTGGCGTATTTAAGTGATGACACATGTCAAAGCTTAGGGAAAGCTTGCTGCTAATTAGAAACTTAATAAACTGAATTTATGATACATGCAGGCTGACAAGTAATAGGGATGATGTCCATTTTGACTCTGCAGATACCGACACATTAAATATCACACTTGGACACTTCAAGAACTTGCAATTAATTGCTTGTTTTTTCCCTTGCTCTGGGAGCTGAAGACATCCCTTGCCCTCACATGTGGTGTTGCACTGAAGATCCCATGCCCGACCCTAGTCAAACCAACACTGCGTATCACAGGTGAGAGCTGGAAGGGAGCCACATACCTTGGGACTGACGTGAGGTACGTTAAGACTTTAGTTACAGTCTCCTCGGGCACATCGTTGAACCGAGAGTTGTCGGGGAAGGTGATAATCCAAGCCTTATCCTTCCCTCGGCCACCTGGAATGAAGACAAGAATGCTTCCTTGGATGTGTTTTCTAGGAGGGCAGCACCAACAGCCAGGTGCATAATTCAGGTCAAAAACCACCCCATACCCATTAGCCTGTCCTTTTTACAGAGGCTTTTTACACCACCAGAAAAGCCAAAATAGGTCAGATTCTGGCACTGATTTCAAGCACAACACACATACACAGGTGGCAGAAGCAAAACTGCCAAGTAGCAGGTATTTCCTTTATTTACTGAGCATACTTTACATGAGAAAGAAAAGAAGTCCCAAGGAAAATCCAAACAAGCTATTCTGGAACTTACACATTTCATTGCAAAATGATTGTTAATGCGTTGAGTGTTTTGAAGGTAAGAATATTTTACAGCATGTCTTGAGAGAGAAATTTAATATGCTCTTTCAAACCACCTCTATGTTTTATTAACAACATTTCTAGTGGCAATGGAGACTACTTGATGGATAACATCCCGTATGGAGTATCATTTTGCCAAACGGTTCATCTGGAGTATTTAATTACCACATAGAGAGAGAACATGGAAAAGTTCATCGTACACACCAGAAAGGAAAGCAAACTGTTTCATCAAATCATCACTGATGTCCTTTGCACAGATGGGTATTGCAGTTTCTGGAAAAAAAAATAAATAAATAAAGCAGCAGTCAAAAAGGAAGCAAAACTCCAAAGCAAACACATTTAGCAATGTGTCAACTCAAAGGCGGGACTCAAACCCAGCGCACCTTCCCTGAACTATCTGTGAAAGCTAGTAAAAAAGAATATATAGAGTCAATAGCAACACTGGAGAGCTAACAGGGCAAATGTACTCAGGGAGAACTCCTGGGGAGTGGGAGTCTTCTCCCCTCACCAGTGTATTTCTAATATAACTTTTATGTTTTGCAGTTAGAAATTTTGTCCCCATTTTGCAAACTCCTTCAGTGCTTTCCAGACTTGGCAGTATAATGGGCTGAGGTTTCTGCTGGGAACAGCAACAGCCAGGACTGCTGCACTGTGAACAAATTTGGGGTTTCATATTGTCTTTAATTCTGAGTAAATAAGCTTCCGAAATCAGCCCGTCTGTTTTCAGCTGGCTTGGGGCCACACACACTGGAAAGGAAAGGCTGTTGTTCTTATGCTCGCAATTAGATTTCTTTTTAATTAAATAATGGGAGGGGTTGTTGTAATACCATATTTAGCACACTGTTACCATTTCAGTGGCAATGATGCACATCAGAACAATATATATAATTTTACCTTTCACTGGGAAAAGCAAACATAAAGCAGACTCACTGAACACAATGGGAGCTTATAGCTGGTGGACATCATTCTAGATTATCTATAAATGGAAAGATAGCTAAAAATTAAACATCCTTGTTCCTGCAAATAGATGTTTTGAAACACATCTGTACAGATTAAGGTCATTTTGCTTTCTGATAATTACATTTTAAACACTGATTGTTTTACGGAGTCAGTCCTAGGGAGCAATCTGTTGGCTGTTCTAAATCAGACAGGCGAATACTTCAGAACACTTCACCATAATCAATATTTATTCTATTTTACTTTTTCCCAAAAGCTTTCTGGTCACTTGTACTTTATCTAAGAATTTTTCAAGCGTTTTGTTAGCTGCACCATGACAGCCCTGAGTGCACAGTATTCTGCCTTCTGCCATCCACGCCAGCCACCTGCTGCTCTCCTTTTACGTGTGCATTGTTATTTCTTCTCTTGTAGTTAATAATATTATTTTTGTTCATTAAGGGCTGGCATTCGCAGCAACGTTCTTGATTTTAACAGGCCTCGGGACTGGTAAGGAAGAAGTTTGTTCCGCAAGGATACTTCAAATAGCTCTCCCTTAACTAACTGCCTCACCTAACTGGAGGACAAACAGGGGTGATCACTTTCTTCTCTATTTGTTAATTTGTTTTCCATGTCAAAACTTTCTAACTGATAAAAATCACATGAATAAGTTAATAAGCTCCAACACATGGAATATATAATAATAAACATTTCAGTCTTTGAAAACAGAAGACAACAGCCCCAAGGCTGTGCACACATTTGTCTTCACAACATCAAGGAGGAGTGGGGCTGTTCAGCAGCAATGTGGACGATTCCATCTCAGTAAAACCTTTCCCTAAAGCCAGCTCACTCCACTCACCCCTGTGGCCCAGACCTCGTGTTTGCTTTCCTGAAGATGCAGCCATGGGGAAGCTGGGCAAAGTTTTGCTGGTCATACAATGCCCTCGCATGACTTGCATGCACAACAGTAAAACCAAAGACAGTTCGAAGTTTACAATAATGCTGCTTTTGTTTGCTGTTCTGTAGTGGCACGGAAGGGAAATGCTGGCTTATTAATAGGTGTCCAGTAAACAGGTTGAAAAAAGGAGGTTAATGCATGGACCATTTTTGGTTTTGATGTGCAAAGCATTATAGGACGGGGGCTGTACCACGCTCAGGAGTGACCACTTTGAGCATCGGGGTTTCCAGCAAGGACTTCGCTCCCAAACATTCTTTGTCCACAGAAGGCTTCGTCCTTGACTTCAGCATGGAGGTGGAGACCCAGATTCCTACAGCATCCTCACAAATCTGAGTTCCTTGCTTTTCAAGGGACCACATTTTTGGAAGGGGGCACTCAGCACCTTCAGAGAAATCAGGTCCTTCCGGGCAGTCTCAAGTTGAGCACTCAAAATAACCCATTTGAGGAAGAACTGGGCGGGAGAACTTTGCTTCAGGCAGCGAAGGCTCGGGGAGCATTTCCCTGACAAACCCTCCCCATCTCCTGCGGGCACGAGGCTTCAACGCAGGCCAGAGGAGCAGGAGCACTGCCCTTTGGTAAGGTCAGAGCACAGCAGGCTGATTGTATTCTCACTGGAGCCTCTCCTGGGCCAATTCATCCCTGTGCTTGGTCTGCATTTGTCATCAAATCCAACTTCCTGGACAAACATTAAGGAAAAGCAAGCGCTGGCATCGGGTTCACAAGCATGTTGCTGTGCCTACAACACATCAATTGGATGTTACCATCCTATACAAAAGAGCGACCTTCGTCATCAAATATTCATCCCTGGAAAAAGAGCGGTGAAAGGCAACAAAGGGCAACAAAGATATCTGCCTCTCAAACAAGGCTTCAGTTGATGTTCATTAGCAAACCGCTGATTTCTTAAATGATTTCTTAAATTTCTTAAATTTATAAAATGCTGCTGCAACTACTATGTTCAGAGGCACATAACTGAAAGGCTCCTCTGCAGAGCAGACTGTCACCGTGACACGGAGTTTCAGAGGATGGGTGAAGCCAAGCAGGACAAGGGGGAAATGCAGAGCTGCCCTTTGGAGGAAAACTCAGGTGGGCTATGCGGGGAACCTGCTGGCTCTATCCTGTCCCCATCACTTGGTTTATGCTGACCAGAATATTTTGCTGGATCCTCTCCATAGCACAGCACCTCACAGCCAGTGCACAGACTGCAGGTGTAAGGCTGATGCTTATTCTTAGAGGTCGTCCCTTTCGAGGTGATTGACCACAGAGGCATGCTTGCATATAGTAGAAGTCTGCAGTGAGGTTCAGAGAGAGGGTGGCTATCGTCTGAGTCCAAGTTCACTCACAAAACACAGCCAAGAGACTCAATTAAACTCTGAAGTGCTTTGCTCTCTGGCAACTTGTTTTCTTTTCTATTCTAAACTTTGCAGGCTCACTGCATCTGCTAACAGCAGCTGTGCAACACATCTGCCAAGTTGATGTAATAGTGCCTTACATTTTACAACACCGGCCAAATACTGTTTGCAACTATAAAATACACTTGGAGACGGCTTTGTTGTGAATGAAGAATAATAGCTCTTCATTTGAGGGTTGCTGCCGTAGCCTAGGAAACAAAACCGAACCACACCAAAAAAAGCGTAAAGGATCACGTTGAGCTTCTCCATGATCTGCTTGTTCTCTGCTTTTTGTCCATTTGGATGCCTGGATCCAAAGAAGAAGCGGTTATTTGGTGTCAAGGGAGCCTGTAAATGAGCACATTCGTAACCTAGGTCCACGCCTCGTGGTGACTCTCTAGGTTAACTGGGGCCATCAGCGTGCATCTGCCACAGGACACCCCACCGGCTTCAAATTTTACCCCAAGTATTAATCAATGCAGTGCAATGAACACCCTTTCAGCTTTTCCTGTTGAATTTTTTTCTCTTTGCAAAATTAACTATTCATTGGGGCAAAGAACTGAAACACAGCCCTACATCCAGGCAGAAAGACCAAAGCACCAGACTGCAATTTGCCCCTCTAACTCAGTCCGGATTGTTTTACCCCACTCCTATAAAGAAGCACCCAAAAGGAGCAAGCCTGCAGCCCATCACTCAGGGCACTCACTCTGGATAAGCAGAAGTTTCGCTTGAAATATAATCACCTGCAAGAGCTAAGAGCTCCACCAGGAAGAATGGAAAAAATCCATGCCACAGCAGTGGACGGAGCCTCCCTTTGCTGCAGGAAACCCGAGTCTCCATCGCCCCAGCAGCAAGCTGCCGAGCCGCTCTCGGCTTTCTCACGGAGTAATTTGAAAAGATCTTGAATTCAATCCAACACACGACAAGAACCATCGCCATTCTCTCCACCAGCACATCACGTCCAGAAAGCAAGGTAGAAGGAGTTATTAGAAAGAAAAAAAAAAAAAAGAATAGCACTTTATCCTGCTTGCAAACTGCCCTACCGTGAACAAGACACTTGCACGAGGAGTTCTCCCAGCAGCTTTCCCAGCCAGCTTACATCTGGAGAAGGATACCGACTGCCACCGTCCCCCCCGAGGAGCAGCACCTGCACGAGGCTGAACCTAACACAGCCGGCAGCCAGGGCTCCTGGCCACGGGCCAGCCAGCATAAAGCTGGTGGTTCTGCTCGTGCTGTTTAGCACAATGTCCCTGTTAAAGAACATATACTGAAGAATAGGACATTGTACTCCTCGGAACACAAGGCCCATTGTATTTACAAAAGGCTTATTTGCAGGACCAGGTCTGAGCAGAGGACTGACAGCCAAGGTCCTGAGGCTCCTTCCTGGTTTTGAGATGAAATTCTTCAGTAGCTGGGAGTAAATCGTGTCTCCCCCCGCTCCAGTTCCTCGTTTGCAGACAGGAGCAGGCAGGCTGTGGCCACACACTACCAAAACTTGGCATTGCCAAAGGGTCACAAGCATGGCTTGTGACAGGAACAGAAAGGCTGCAGCCCCCATCCTGCTGCCTGATGTAGGAGTTTGTGTCCATACAAAAACCGGCATCAACAGGCGAGTGTTTCATGGGACCAGCTTCTGGGTACATCAGAGAACCAAAGCTCTCGGGGTCGGATGTGAATTCCACCAGACATTGGTGGCTCCTCCCCTGGGGGGACCTGAGGCCAAGGCACCGTCCTCCATAACCAGGTCTGCGGCAAGCGGACCCACAGGGCTTGTGGGTCACACACCAAGGGGCCTCCAAAATTCACAGGGCAAAAGAGCAGAGGAGCCCGCTAACAAGACACGTTTCCACTCAGTTCCACCAAAGCCCTCGGAGCTGCAGAGCACGTGCAGCGTAACAGCTGGATGGCAGAATTACACCTTTACACCCGCGGTAACCGCCTGACCACAGGTTGAGACCTGCGGGAACTCTTCCCCATGTGCTGAACACCCTGCAATAAAGCAGAGCCTGCATCAAACTTCCTTCTCTCCGCAGCCCGAAAATTCAAAAGGAACTTAGTGACTGGACTCAGCAAAGTGTGAGAACTGCTGTGGTCCTCTTCTGCGTTTGCAAGTAATCAAAGATACTTTGCATTAGCTATATAGGTAACCCCTAGTCAATTCTGACAGCACACAGCTTTGTAAGCACCAGAACACATCCAGCTGCTCTCGTGACCTGCCCTGACACACATATGCTCTTGCACGAGGACTTCCAGGGAAGCTGCTGGGGGCGAGCGGTGCGCAGTCGAGGCACCATTGCTGTAACGGGGGAGCCACATGGCCCAAATCCACCTCTAGTCACATAGCTGGAAGTACAGCAGTTTCTGCTTCTGTGCTAAAACCACACACATCCAGCAGTTTCCAAGCAGTGCAGCCATTCCCCTTGCCAAGCAAGAGACCCAAAAGACCCATTAGAATTGTTATGGCAGAAGGCTTCAATACCCTTGACTGCTGCAAGCCCCGCTGTCCAGCAGCACCAACACCCTGCATGGGGACAGCTTGTGTCCTGCAGCAGCCGCGGGCAGCACGGGAGCATCCGTGTCCGGGGGCAAGGGCCTGCAGCCCACAGCTGCCTGCTTCTTAATTAGAGCCAGCGGAAAACAGATTGTCATTTGGAGGGAAAGATTAGCAGTTAGATAAGATTTTTAAATGCCTGTTTTTCTGTAAGATGTGATGGATTCATCTCCTCGGCCAGTCCTGTTGATAAGGTGGCAAACCTCCATATCACATGTGAGCCTCACAGTAAAACCCTGACACAGCAGACACTCTTGCAAAACCCCTTCTACATTATAAAACAATTTGCAGGCAACTAATCCCCAGAGAGCTTCTCAATCCACGTGGCTCCCACGGGTTTGACAGAGGAAGGAGCCACACACCGGCACGTGTCCAGCACCAGCAGTGGGATGGCAATGGCACAGAGTGCACAGCTGGCAGAGCTATGGGGTGAGACACTTGCTTCCGAGCCCGCGGGGTGGCAGACGGGACAGACCTCACCAGAAGGGTTGTCTCATCTCACAGGTGGGGAGCTGAGGCAGCGACATCTGGCAGGAGCACAACAAAACCGCCCAGGGATTCCAAAAGCCTTACAAAGCCCCAGGAGGGTTAGTGCACTGCTACGTGGGATGGCTTGGTCACCCTGCCTGGCTCAAGGATGCCTTAAATTATCTTTTGCCAGACTGGGGAGGATTTTTTAAGGAAAGGCTTGCTCCATTTGCAAGTTTGTTCCTTTATCTTTCCCTAAGCACCCACCCCGGCAGAGTGTAGGAGGCAGGATACGGCACCAGATGGTCCTCTCTCCTGACCTAGTGGCTGTGCTTCTTCTCCAGGGCCTTCCAGGGTTTATCTGCAGACGATGTTTCAGCTCAGGCACAGATCCCTACCACCCAAACCTGGAAGCATCTGCAGTATCAGTATCTAAGAAACCATACAGCGGAGAAAAAAAAAAAGAAAGAAAAAAAAAAGGAAGCTTTTGTAAAACTCGAATGACCTTTCAAAAGGCTGAGATTTAGACAGACTGATGGTAAGTGTAAAAATGTAAAAGAAAATGCTGGGAAAGAAATAAGGGCAACAAATAGGGAGATAATATTAAGACAGCACAGCTGAGGCTTGTGGACCAGCATGCAGGCAGCGTGCCGACCCGCAAGGAATGTCCCTGCTGATGATCCTTACGGGAGGAGCTGAATCATCACCTTACTGTAGGAGGTGCTCAGCAGGGCCGTGTGGAGGCCACCCTGTGCAGAGCAGCACCAAGGATCCTGTAGCACCGAGCCCTGGGCAGCCCTCTGGCAGGGGACGCTGTCCAGCCGGACACCCACACATCCTGGCTACAGCCACTCATTAACATCGGAAACCAGCAAAACCTCATTCCTGCTGACCACGGCCATGGCTTTGAGGACAGGCTGCAGCCATCTGAGGCTCTCAGGCAAGGTGCAGCTACCCAAGGACCTGGCACACACGGGAACGCTGTCCTCTGATACAATTTTGGGAGCCAGAATGAACAAAGCGGTTGCTGGTAGCTGACATCAAGCCGTGCTGCCAGCGAGGAGGAGGATGCTCAGGGGAGCCTGAAAGGTTTGGGGCATCCCTGCATGCTGGGGACCAAGGGGTTTCTCGTGGGTGAGTCTCTCCCAACCTAGAGGTGACAGCAGGCAAACTGCAGGAGCTTCGCTCAGAAAAGGCTAGCCTAGAGAAAACTAAACGACAGCAAGGCTTACAAACTATCTCCTGTTATCGTTGCGGCTAATCTCCTAATGTGAGGAGCAGGATACTGGATGCTCTGGTCTGCTCACATCCGAGCAGGCAACCTGCTTCTCATATCACCCCTAACTAAGCAAAAATTGGGAAAGATAAAAACCAGCTTAACTATCCATGAATTTGCATCTATTGCAAGAAATGTAATAAAAGTTTCTCAACGCCCACCCGTGCGGATTCAAACTCAGTGTGGGAGTTGAGAAAATCTAGTTTCTTGAATTTCTAATACTTACGAACCTCGATGTACTTTCTCTGCTATTCCCACTTTCAGTCCTTTCTTTTTTATGGCAGGCTCCGGGACGAGCACACAGGTGTTTTGCACATCAGCTCTGCAGCACACTTGCCAGCTGTGCCCAGCAATGTTTAGCATTTGCCGTCAGAATGCACCTTCCCAGCCAGTGCCACCAGCCTCCAAAGCAGATCACTTTCAGCACAAAGGACTTCAAAAGCCGAGCCAAATAAAAGCATGCACACGTCAATAGCTTTCACATCATCATTCAATACCACTGAACTGTTGCTTTTTCCAAGCCAAATTCCAGCCTCGTGCACAAAGTAACTCATCACACGTGTAATTGCAGTAAATCCTTGAGCCCAAGGATACCTGCTTTGAAACCCAGATTTAAGTTCGCTGAAGTCACTGGAACAATTTATTTCCTTTCACTGCCCACGTAGCCAGGAAACTAAATTGTACAGCCAGGTTCCCACAATGGCAGAACCTGGAAAGTCTGCTGCAAAGTTAAGGAAACTAAAAACAATTTTCCTGAGCTGAAAATGAAAACATGTAATTTTGTCTTTCCACCGATGAGCAAAAAGCACATATCCAAATCCAGCCAGTTGCTTTCCTGGGGCAGGAAGAAGTCAGTGGCACGAAAGTGGAGGTGGGGAGCACGCTGCCAACGCTCGCAGCCTGGCTCACAGCACCCAGCCCTCGGACAGACGTCCAGGCAGCAGCAGATGGATAATTGCACCTTGCAGGTGGCCCAGCCAGCACAGCTTCCCAGGGAACTACAACTCTGCCCCGGGAGCTGCCGTCAGCCAGAGCTCCTGACTCAGCCGCGCTGCAAATCCAAGCCTAGCATCGCCTGGGAGGAAAGGGGCTCGGGAGCCAGGGCAGCCCCACCCCGCCGCTTCCACCACAACACGGCAATCTGCACGCCGGTCCTCCCACTCCTGCTCCTCTGCCCCCCAATTTGCAACGGCCTTCAATTTGGCTGCGCTGGGGAAGCTGTCAGATGAGACGATTGAGGCTTTTGGCAGCCGAGCAAACAGGGAGAGAAGCAGTGTGGGAGCCAAGCTGCGATTGCCACGCGTGCCGAAGCGACCACCTTTGCTGCGACACGCACCAGCACGAAGCGGCCCGCTCGCAGCAGGAGGCTGAGGGCACTCGCTTGACTTTTGGCTCCCAGACTGCCCTACAAGCCCCACTTGCCAAAACCAACAGTCAGGCCCTGTTCCAAGTCCCGTGGCGGTGATGTCTGAGCTCCGTGCTCCTGTGTGACCCCGTCCCCAGGAGCTCCGGGGAAGCGACGCGTCTCTAAGCATCCTGCAGCTCCCTGGCAAAGCCAGCATTTTGGAAGTCTTTCTTTCCCCCACCGTATTTTACACTTCAGTTCCTTCCCTCCCACACAGCCCTGCTGTCACTTCGCTTTTGTCACTGTAAATGAATGATAAACGATTAAACTGCAGTTGTAGCAAGTGTGACTTATGAAGAGGAAGCACTTCCCACATACTACCGACGCTCCCCCGCTACTATTCCCCTGGGGTCCCCCTGCGGCCGCAACACCTGGAGAGGCTTGGACCAGTGTGCAGCTCTCCGAGGGTGCTGGTCCCCTGTTCCCAAGCCTCTCTGAGGGAGTCCAAACCTTTTTGAAGGTCGGAGTAGCTATAAAAGTCTTGGAATGCACATAGGCGTAAATCCCACTGTGAGGCAAGCATAGGGGAAAATCACCTTGTACTAGAAACACCCAACAAGTTTCCTGTACTGATGTGCAAAAAGAAACTGCATGACCCCAGAGAAAAGCATGACCCCAGATCGGGCTGAATGCTCAGAATCAGCAATGAAGGAAAAAACCTATTTATTATGTCACGATTTGGAGAACCTTACTCATTTTTTTGTTTCATTTTAAGCATCTATGTATATCCCAAATCATGTGTCCAGATCCCGCAGCTATAACCACACAAGTGTGCCTTTGTGCTTCTGTGGAGATATTTTGATTTCGTGCGAGCATTATACAAAGGTCATCTGCCAAGAGGGGTTAGAAGACAAGGCTCATGCTCACGAGAAACCTGGTGCCTGCTTTCTCCCGTTTTCCGTAACATCTCTCCTAGAACATGCTCACCATCCGCATCTCCATCCCTGTTTTGACGCTAGTGCAAGGAGGAACATTTTTTTGGCTTGTTTTTTTTTTTAAACCACACATATTCAAGCAGCATCCCTTGCTAACTGACCATGCTCACCTCTTTCTGCACCTCCCTACTCTGTTTGAGGTGTGGACGAACAACAGGGCCAGTGAAGGCACAGCGGGCAGGCAGCGTCACCAGAAGCAGGTGACAGTCTGCTAAGTCCCCACCCGTGACTGCACCCTGATAAATTCCTCCCGCTCCCTAAAATGTGCTTTGCACGGAGGCCAAGGAAACCGGGATTAAGACTGCAAGCTTTTTTGGGTCAGTGTGTCTTTCTTGTGCCTGGCGTGGCTCCAAGCGCACTGCCAGCTGTGAGCTAATAAGGAATAATGAGCACCTTCACCTTCCAACAAGGTACGCATCCTCTGGTGGTGACGGAGTCACCCGGGATGCCACCGCCTTCCCCAGGTTATTAAGGGCCTCGCTGCAAAAAAAAACAGTTCTCCCCACAAACACACAAAATAACAACAACAACAAAAAAAAAGTCAAGGCTCCAAACAGTTTATGAGCAGATCATTGTCCGTCAAAGGAAACATTGTTGAGGCACAAGAGCAGCTTACAGCCCCGGGGTAGCAGATCGGATTGCGTTTGCTTCTCATCAGCGCGCTGCATTCGGGGTGTGCAGCCATATAACCACAGCAGCAGCACCACAGCCCTGGGCATCCCCAGCACTGCCGCGATGAAGTGATGTGGGAAGACCCGGGGATGAGGGAAAGGGGCTGTCTGACAGCCGCACACGCTTTCCACACACCCACTGCTTTTCCACTTTGGAAACTAGGAAAGGGCACATCGCAGGCACCAGGCTGGCACGCAGCTTTGCAGGGAAGACTTCTTTAGTTTTAGACCACCGGCAAACACCCTATTGCTTACCAAAACCGCTTGGATTCATTTGGAGCGACGTTTCCCAGTAACAAAAAGGGACGTCGGCAGCACAGCGTGAAACACTCTCTCCTTTTTTTTTTAAAGAAACGAGGCCATTCCACACCGCTAATGCAATCCGCCAAAATAAAAACCGCCCAGAGCCCTCAATAAGCAATCGCGCTACAAACCCCACCGGCACCGTGCCCGCACAGCCTGAGAGCGGATCGGGAGTTCCCCGAGGTGAGGAGCCGGGCACCTGTGGGCTCCGCTCGCTCCCCCCCCCGCCTGGCCCCAGCGCCCCCGGCTGCCTCCGGGCTCCCGGGCTGAGCACAGCGGCGGGGGGGCAACTCCGAGGGGAAGCCCCCGGGACCCCCGAGCGGGCAGGGCACAGCCCGGCACGGCACGGGACAGCCGGCAGGCACCGACGGGCTCCCCCACCGCGTCCCCATCCCGGACACTCGGATCACCGGCACCCCCCAGGAGCCTTTCCCCGTGCCCCCTCCCGGCCCCCGCTGGGGGACTCACCGGCGGCGGCGGCCTCCAGCAGCGCGGCGGCCCGCAGCAGGCAGTAGTAGCGCTCCATCTCCCCCGCCGAGGTGCCCCCCGGCGGGGGGCCGGCCGGGGCCGGCGCCGGGGCCGGGGCCAGGGCCATGCCCCGCGGCAGGGCTCCGCCGCCGGCCGCGCTCCGCCACCGCCGCCGCCGCCCCGGGCCCGGACCCGTGCTGCCGCCGCCGCCGCCGCCGAGGCGGGGCTGGGGAATGGGGGAGCCGCCTCCGCCCGCCCCGTGCCCGCCCCCCCGCTGCCAGCGCCCGGTTGAGGCGGCGGCTGCCGCCCGGTGCCCCCCCCCCCACTCCCCCGGCGAGGGGCGCCCAAGCCGCCGCTGGGTTCCCTGAGTCTCTCCAGTCATAGCTCGGCATCGCCTGGTGGCATTGACAAAGCCATACATCGGGTTTTCATTGACGCTCCCCCCCCCAAAAAAAAAGAAGAAAAAAAAAAGTGTTTTCATCCTCTGCAAGAAGCATTCTAGCGAATTCCTTGAACAGTATCTGAGAACCGTGTTAAACTATCCCATGGCCAAAGCCGGCCAGACCTCAGCCAAGGCCAGCCTGACCCATCGCTGCTCAGCTCCCCGATGCTGAGGTTCAAACGATGCCAGCTCATTCTCAGCAGCAGCCAGAGCTGCCCAGGAAGCCAGCGCAGAGAAGTGGATGTTCCTGTTTTTCCAAAACAACCTTTTAATTATGCTCCTTACTATAATAGCAGCCTTTTTCCAACACTTCAGCAGTCAGGGCTATTAATTTAGGACCCAAGGCCTAACAATGGTAATGTGAAAAACACCATCTTTTTGGTAGACCTTGTCCCTTCTTGCAATGATACAGAATTTTTCAAGGAAAAACTACCCCTTCAGTCAGTGCTCCTCGTCTGTCACAGCAGATTCTCACAGGCTTCACAGTCTGAACAGTTTTCTCTCTGGTCATAAAGCATGTCCTGCACAAAGAGGGAGAGTTCATGTGCAGTTACTCATCCAAAAAAAAAAACCAGCTCGTGCACAGCACTAAGCGTGGTTATAAAATAGCCGTGTGCCAGGCTACAGGCATGGTATGACAGACATGCTGCATTCCTCTTTTATTTGTACCACAGAAATGCTGTTTTCCTCAAACGGCAACAGCTCGTGCAGAACTGAGGCTCGTCCACACAGATCATAGGACCTGGTTTGGTTGGAAGGGGCCTCCAAACCCACCCAGTTCCAACCCCCTGCCACGGGCTGGGACACCTCCCACTGCACCCGGGTGCCCTCCGTGCAACCTTGGCTTGAACGCTCCCAGGGATGGGGCATCCACAGCTTCTCTGGGCAGCTGGTGCCAGTGCCCCACCACCCTCATAGTAAATGTTTTCTTTTCTAATACCTAATCTAAATCTCCCCTCTTCTAGTGCTCCTTTACTCCATGGCCTATCACTGCACCCCCTGACAAAGAGTCCCTCCCCAGCCTTCCTGTAGGCCCCTTTAGGTACTGAAAGGCTCCAACAAGGTCTGCCCACAGCCTTCTCTTCAACCCCTGCTCCCTCAGCCTGTCCCAGGAACAATAAGCTGAGACAGAGGGAACAAGGAGAAGATAAAAAGGAAACAATGACAGCCAGAAACACTGGAGTTTCTTTTTCAAGGATTTTCCTCCCCAGACCTCATAACAACATTCATCACCCTGAGCAGCACATACATGTACATGGCTGTGAGTGAAGGAAAGGCCCCTTTGGAGAGGGGGAGCTCTCATCAGAAGGGAAATCCTGGCAGAGTTTTATTCCATGTGGAATAAAAATAAAAATATCCCCCAATTTTTGGGAGGTGTATGGAGAATTCCCAGTTATTTCATTAATTCCAGTTCAGCTGCTGGGGAAAAAACAAAACAAAACAACAAACAAACAAACAAACAAAAAACATTGTATCACATAAAGGCAGTTTTTGCTGGGAGTGGTACCACTATTTGTTTTTTAGAAATTGCCTTTCAAAGGTGTCTGCTTAGTCAAACAGGTATGCTTAGTTTTAGGCAACCACAGGCATGAGTCCTCACGGTGATATGATCTCTTTTTGAGATTGTTCTGAATAGACTTATCAGTTATTTCTCCCCAGCTTCTATTTTTATTCTAATTTGGGGAAAACCATAGGTTGTATTTCTGCCCCTCCTGAAAGCTGCTGCTTGCACACCTCATGGCGTGTCTGTGCAGAAAGCAATGGCTGGGGCAGTACGCCCGGCTGCAGCTGCTCCAGCCCCAGATCCGCTTGGAGAAGTCACCTGCTTGGAGGCTTCCCTATAAGCCCTGAGAAGCACACCTCGGTCACCTTCAGCCTTGGGCGGCCAAGAGCCCATCTAGCCTCCTAGTCTCTTCTTCAAAAAATAGCTTCTGGTTAAACGGGGTAATCTAACTTGTCACCCTCAGGTCAGACCTCTGTTCAGGTCTCACACGCGGTCCTGCGGCTGCACATATCTCAAAGCTACAGGCGCTGCTGCCCAGCCCCGTTCTCATCCTTCCAGATCACAGTTGCTGCAACATATTCCCCTGGCTTGGCCAAATCCCAGTTTCTTCTGCCGCACCATCTGGCAGGCTGCTACAGGCACCTTTGCTGTGCTCCACATCAGCCTCAGCAGCTTTGTGCCTGCAATTCCCCTGCTGAGTCTCTCCTCGCCCACACGTCTGATCTATGAGACCTGCCTGCACTGCAAAGCCCCACGCTTAGCCACGAGCCCGGCCGCTTCATCTTCCACGCCCCGACTCCAGTGGCCAAAACGGGATGGAACAGATTTAATGTTGTAGGGTGGTGCTGGGAACTGGAAAACCTGAGCTAGCTAAATGCCATTTGGAGCCTCCCCAGCCAGGAGAGACCCTGGCCCCTCTGACACCAGTTTGAGCCTGCCACTGCTTTCATCAGGGTGGGATTTACTTCACCTGCTGCCTGTGTGAAGTACAGAAGGGACTCCCCCGTGCTCTCCTACTCTCACTTTTTTTTCTGCCTAAGCCAAACCTACCTTGTTTATTTCTCTAACCCGTTTTTGGATGGAAGCACACTCACAGGTGCACACACGCCCTTTCTCCAGGCCACAGCGTATTTTCCAGCTTAGCAGGTTACCTCCAGACACCTGAAGACGTTAGCAGCAAGCCGAGCGGAGGTCCCTGCTGCCACCCCAGCCCACCTACCCTCCTGTCAGCAGCCTGACCCCTAAGAAAGTGTCTGTCCTTGCTGAAAACCATCTTACAAAGCTGCATTGCTTCTCCTTTTGAATGTGAGGTGGTACACAGCTGTTTTAAATGCAAATTTGGAGCTTTCTGAAGCAGCTCTGAACCACAGTGCTTATGCTGACTACTGTGTCCCGTCAGCCGGGACGGCCAGCTCAAAGCCTCCCAGTCCTTCAGCTGATTTTCACCATCACTCCACATAAGCTATTAAGAGTCTCGATGCGTGTATCTAGTTTCCAGTAGTACAAGCTTCTTCTTAAAGGTTATAGTTTGTTTTAAATAGCACAGCCATCTGTCCTACAGCGGCTCATGGGAGCTGCAGAAATTAAAGCAGCCAAAACTGAATTTATCAAATTGACTGTCAGTTTTCATTATGAACGTTTCAGTTTGAATCAGACATCCTAAAGAAATAAAGTATATGTTTTTCATGTCTTACACAAGCACTGAGAGACTCACTTTTCATTATACTGTTGGAATCTCAGCAATGCAAATATGTGGCCTGCACTTCACCAGCTCCAGGCGCCTTACCAACCATAGAATAAGCCTCATTTATGTGTTTCTAGTCTTTCAACTTAAAAAAAAAAAAAAAGCGGCTTGGTACAGGTTAGCCATGACACCCAGAACCAATGCACAGCATTAAGAAAAAATCATGCATACATGGATATGGAAGCTGGACACACGGACCTGCATTTTATTTTTTACCCTAAATGTCCTGGTCAGATAAAGCTCTGAGTTTAACTCTTCTAAAAAGTTAAATCAATTTATTCACTTAATTCATGGGACTTGTTTTCTTAATTTGACAGATTATTGTTCAGGAAAATTGCCAGATACTTGCAGCAGCTGGCACCAGCTACCCCACACTGAAAATGCCCACAGCCCGACTTGTAAAAGCCCACGTATATATCATTGCAAGACAGGTGTAGGAGCATCCAAGGAGACAAGACACAACAAATATTTATTAATCAGAACAACATACCAAAGTTTATTGATTACTTCAAACAAAAGTTTTCATAATGAAAAAAGAGCAAGTTGCATTCATAAAAGGTAACATTCACATTCAATTTCCTTTATATAAAGCAACATAAATGTATAAAATTGCATTTAAGTGAAAAAAATGTAAGGTTGCAGTCCTTTTTTGCAAGAAGCTGAAAATGTATCTTCTCATTGCCTGTATATAATTTACACTTTCTATATACTATATGTTGTGTTGTTGTTTTTTTTTTTTAAAAAAAAAAAATCCATAGCTGGGAAATTGGATGAATAGTGCAGTATTAGGTAAGTTTTTCAACTGTATGTACCCAAATTCAAATTTAAGCCTGTATGCAATTCCAAGTCATTTATAATATTCTCACAACAATTAGGATTAGTTTTTTGAAAAGTAGCTATGAATACAGCGAGTTTTCCCATTATCACATTACATTTTTGGAGGGAATCTTAATTACTTTGCTTATCTTTCAGTGTCACTAGACAATGATTAAACTTCAGTGGATTACTATGAAAAACCCCAGCCTTTTCCTTCAAGTTTCCCCACCGATAAGCCTGTACTGACCTTTTAGCTCACTAACGAGCACTGTAACAGTGCAGCTTGTGTTATGGCATATGAACAACAATCACAGCATTGCTGTCAGATTACTGCCACTGCCCCCAGCCTGACGGCTGATACCTTACGCTTAATATCACTGCCTTTTCTCTCCTTCTGTGACTCCAGCACGCGTGTCCCATTCCCCCTGATTTCATGATGCATCCACAGCAACAGAAATTTCACTTCTGCTGCTGCTGAACAAGGAGGGGCAGCTCTTCTGGCCCACAGCAGCACAGCAGTCCTGGAACTACATCCATGCCCTAGCTGGAAATCCAAGCCCAAGAAAACCTGCTTTTCCCCAAAGAAGCTGCTATTCCTGACATTTTAATACCACCTTGCTTTTCAGCGTACATGCCTTGGGGTTGAATTTACAGCTACAGCTATAGCTTGCTCCATACTGAGACTGGATACTTCGAAATGGGAAGATTTGGTTCTTAGAAGGCTTCAGCTTAACACAGGCTGCAGCAATCAGCCTGTTTCAGTGGCTTTATTCAGGCAGGTCACACATTGCACATACATGGCAAGCTTCGCTCCGTTCCCACTAACATCAACAGCGAGACCTCCAGCTGAATCTCACAGGAACAGAATTTGACCCTAGAAGTAGAATACAACAGAAAACAAACTGAGAAGCAGGTTGTCAGGCTTGGGACAGCTGGGGCTTGGAATGGTTTTGAATCACAGGAATTGCGCGGTTTAGCGCCTGCGTTTTAAAGGTTATGTAAACACAAGTCAGCAACTGTATATTTAGGTAGAAAGGTTAGATTTGGCATAAAGAGCGCATCTTCATTGTATTCATCGCATACTTGACCTGTAGGCACCACATTTTAGCAGTTAAAGTTGAGAATCGGGCAAGGTTTGCAAGTTGAATTCTAGGTCCGTGAGGTGAGCTAGAAAAAGGAAAAAGAAAAAAAGCTTTGCCCATGGGACACATGCTGGAAGCGCAGCTCCTTTCTTGCATGCCGCAAGGAGTCGAGCTGCGGTTGCTCACAAGGTGACAGACACCACTTGCGTTGAGGCCAGTGCAGAGCATATAATACAGCAGTCCTGTCCGCAGGCCCCTGCTGTGCGGGATGGTTCAAGGGCAGCCACAGGGACTCTGCCCGTCCCTCTGCTCCTTCCATCCCTATCCCCTCCCACACAGGTAGGGCCACCACAGAGTCCTTGTCACATATGGCAGATGTGCCTGCAGCCTATCTGGATCCTGCTTGAATTTTTTTGAAAAAGATGAATTTTGCAGCCAGAGAGCAAGAGACTCTTCAGAGAATTAACAGTCCACTCTTTAGCAAAATTTGATGAAGGGAATGTTTGATCTAGCCCCAGTTTGTTGTTCCCTTGCACGGAAGCAAAACTAAACCTAAAAGACATAGCAGGAGGTAAAAACCCAGCTGCAGTGTAGAGCTCGTTGCTCCTGAAGGTAGATGTGAGTGTGTATCACAGTATTTCTGCGCAAGCCTCCGGCCGCAGGCTGTGCCCACAGGGCAAGGAGAAGGCAGCACGAGGGAGGACCTTCACACGTTGGGCGGCGGCACGCAGGGTGCTCCGTGACTGCTTATGACTCAACACCATGAAAAAGCTGCTTTTTCCACATATGAAGTGTCAGAGAAAATTGAGAGTCAGGCATCTTGCTTCTGCTGCGCAAACTTAAAGAAAAGTTCCTACTACCTTGCTAAAGGTAGATTGAAAAAGAACATGCCAATCGAAAACCAAATGAAGTGTAAAATGAAATCAGATTAATGTACTTTTATTTTTAAAACCAACTTCTGTTTTCTTAGTGCAAATAACTCAAGATGCAGTTTTATGCCTGCGAGTTCACAGGCACCATCCAGGTCCCTGGGACTGGCCAAGGACTGCGCTGTCACTCAGACCTTCCAAGTGTTTCACCAACTGCACGCTGCAGTAACGCAAGCACAGCCACAGGAGCCGGGGCAAACTTGGGCTGGAAGTCCGGCACAGCTGAGCTTTCAAGGTTCTTCCCTCCCCAGGAAAGTTTCCTTACTCCATGAATAGTCCTGGTACATTTCCAAAACAAGGGAAAACCATCCTGACTCCACTTGCCACCAGGAGCAAACCCACCAGCACAGAGCAAACCAACACAGGAGGACGCCCAGAACCACACTGTCTGCACGCTGCCGCTGCTTATGGGTCACTGATTGCTTCCAACCATCCCGGAGGGACGTGTGACTGAACACTGCGCTGCCAGCGGTGATTTTTCCCGAGTCTTCAAGTATTTCTGCCACATGCATCTGGCCACCCTACGCCAGGAGGGGGCAGCCCTCGCGGCGCCAGGCAAGATGCTCGCAGGGATGCGTCTGGCTTCTGCGCTGGGGGAGCGGGCTCTCCCCGGCACCTTCGGGGAGCCGGCCAGGGCTGTTATTGGGTTACAGTCTGTGCTACTTCTTTGGTCAGGTGAAGCAAGAGACTTCAGCAACTCTTTGCTGCTCCCAGGCAGATCTGCAGCGGTGAGAGGAAGCCCCCATGTGACGTAGGGAGGCATTTCTCCCTTGCACTTTGATCGTGCTGTTTTAGAACAATTCCAGAAGATGCTTTCCCAGTCTCCAATTACCATAGTCTTCTGATTTGGCAGATTTATTTTTTTTTTTTGGGGGGGGGGGGGGGGGAGGGGGGAAGGAAGAAGCAACAAGACCAAAGACAAACAGGTACCGCGGCCAGTGCCTGGCTACTGCTTCATCAGCATGGCTGCTTACATACTTGGTAATATTAAACAGAACTGTTACGTTAAAAAACACGTGGTTTTGTTTGCTTGTTGTTTTTTTGTTTTTGTTTTTTTCCTACAGGATGACAATATGCACTGTTTGTATGGAGCATTTTAAAGTATCCTGAGGGGATATCTTTCTGCCGAATTAGTAACAGCATCTTCAGTCTTCACATAGCCATTCTCTATACGTTTGTATGACACTAACATAGGCAGATCAAATGGGCCAGTCTGCAAAAATCAGAAGGAAAACACACGCATTGCAATTGTTACATTGCCAAAATCATAACCCTTTTTGCATCGTTATTTTTAGAGAGAGAAAAAAATTTATGGGAGAGGAAGAATGATTAGAGTAGGATAAAAGTGCCAAACTCCATTCACAACAGGGGGGTGAACACCGGGACAATAAATCATGGTGCAGAGCCCAGCCCCGCAGGGCGGCGAGCACCACCTGCCGCCCGCCACGGCAGCGCCTGTGCAGGGCATGAAGCCCAGCTGTGGGCTGCCGCCCTCGGCCGCTTTCCCTGCCACTCTGATGATGAGATTGGATTCTCTGCAAGCAGGTGGGGGCCACAGAAAATCTGCATTTTAATGCTTGCAGCTGACACCACACAGCTATGTAACATCTCAGCTAAAAGCTACGTTGTGAATTCAATTCGGCACTTTTAATTTTTTTCTGTAGCAAGAAGACAGCTTTTGGCTTACTACAATGTTTAGAACCAAATAAGCTTGTACCAGGATGTTCCCAGTGTATGTATATGCATACAGACACAGAGACATGCCTGCCATACGCTACATTGACAAACAGACAAGTACACGTGTTTAGTTTCAATCTATTTTGATGAATTAAAATTTACTTATTTCTATCTGACGACAGCATGCACCCTAGAAAATTGGATTTTTGTACTATTCAGATGCAATCTGGGAATCATTTTAATGGCTTAGACTTGAATACTTCATTGCAAGCACATCAGTGCTAGCTTTTATAGCCAGTTAGCACAATTCACCACCTGTATTCTCATGCTGTTAATGTTAGACCAAAATATCAGTTATACTGAAGGATTTGTTTTGAATACAGCAAAGTATTTCAGATTGAGTGCATCTTCGTGTGTATGGGCTTCTGCAAACACTAGATAGGAGATGTCCCCACATTAAAATGCCTCCCAAGTATTGCATCCCCATTTCACAAAGACAGGTGCCCCACACCAATAATCAAGAAGATTACAAGAACCACAGTTTAATTGATTTGGGAAGTTACATTTGGTTAATCAACACCTTTTAAAACCATCCCAACTCCTTAGGACAGGGTACCTGTTACAACACATTAGACTCATCTGAGAATGTTCTTAAAAGGAGTGGTCTGGCAGAAGGTCTGGACGACAATGAATCAGGTGCCTTCCTACTGCTCTGCAACAGCGAGGCAAAAATACTTGTAGCACATGCAACACTTTAACCTACCTAGTGGTCCAACAACAAGAAACACACACACACACCTTTTTACAGGCAACTAAATCATACCACAAGGGATGTAACAATACACACTCCCTGAATACCACCGTGATCAATACTGGCTGGGTTTTTCAGTGCAAGAGGCGCAGATGGCACTCGGCAAAGAGCTCTGCTTCCCAAAATGTTTACCTTCAGGCTTGGAGGTTTATGCTACAGGTGCTTTTGAGAGGGAAACATCTTCACTCTCCTTAGTACCAGTATTTTTTAAAACAATGAGTGATACCAGGGAAACCAAGCCCTAGGGGCATGTATCCAAGGCACTTAGCACTGGGGTGAGCCACCTCAGCCACTTGTGGTGTGAGTGCCAAGGCTTACGTGCCTGCACAAAGGGCAGCTGAGCATCAGCAAGAGTTGTGTGCTGGGCAAGAAGGGTGCCCGAGCAGCTCCTGCACTATCCAACAAGCGTATCCAACAAACAACCTGGCTGTTTGCAAGGTCATCCAGTAGGATGATGAGAATTGAGTCCACTTTGTTCTACGCTTCAGTGAAATTTGTATCTAGCCCACTAAAACAAACCTACAGAGGGGAGGGAGAAATGGGGAGACAGATCCATGACTAGACAAAATTATGCAGCAGCACCAATTTCCATGAACAGGAACAATTCACCCCAGCTGAGGACCTGGTAGAAACCCCAGCATCACGACTGATACCTGCCTGAATTCCCCTGAGCACCTAAAGGGACACCGGGCACAAAAGCATCACCTGCACCCATGACACAGGTGTTGAGCATGAGCAGCTCAGCCACCAGGTGTGCAGCTGGACCTGAGCATCTGAACAGCAGGAGGCCAAAGGGGCAGAGACAGACAAAACATTTAAGCAAAAGATTGAAATTAAAGCAATGGGGGGTAGAGGGAAGCAGCCTCTTGCTGGGTGAGCAAATCTAAACACCAGTTTTTAGCAGTTATGCATTAGAAGAAGGAAAAAGCAGGAGAGCAAGCAACACGTACTGACTCAGAAAGGAAATCACCTTATTCGCTCCAAGAAAAGCTGTGATTGCTGGAAGTTTGAGAAAGCATGAAGATAGTGGATGTTCCTGAGGAAGGAAGGCGCTTCGTTACCTAGTTCACAACAGCACAAAAGACAGAAAATTGCAGTACAAGAGAGAGAGAAAGGCAGAAACCAAAGAAAATAAGAATGCGCCTTGCAGTTAAAAAAAAACAAAAACAAAACAAATCCACACAGAAAATTTAATAAAAACTGAACAGAGCTGCTGTGTTGTGTCATACAGAAACTCAGTCCCATACAGGTCAAGGGCAAGCTCCTATCGGCCTGGCCTCGGTCCATCTTTTCCTTCCCGAGGGGACCCTGAGCTGTCAAGCTGGGTGTTCAGGCAGCTAAACAAGGACACTGATCTGGTTTTGTACGTAACGCTCCCCCTGGGAAACTTGTATCTATCTTTTCCAATATTAAGCTTAGGATTCTCAAAAAGGATCTCAATTTAAAATCCTCTACCTAGTCTTGGTTGCCTTTGAAAAACTGGGTGGCTGACTTCAATGTCTGACAGCCAGCACGGACATCTAGAGCTGGTATCTGCTCCAGGCATTTCATAAAGCTCTTAACTTGAAATGTACTTTTCAATAAGGCTCAGCCTGCATTTAGTTTAGAATGCACATACCAAGAGACTTTTCTAGTTGACACTTGGTGTTGATTTGCTAAACGATTTCACAAGAGCTGTTTTTAACGCATTTAAAGCGCACTTGAAAGCGAGCATTAAATGCGAGAATGGATCTTCTGGCCAAGAGCTGGAAACAAAAATGGGTCTCCTCTTGGGTGAACCGAGCTGGGGTTTGGTAACCCCCACGTTTCCCTTCTGGGACAGTGGGCTCAAACTGCCCTATGACTGGAGCTGAGAGCAAATCATTTCCATCCTCCCCAATCAGGGTGTCAATCCAGAAACTATTAAGTCATGCTTACAAGGAAGAAATAACATGGAACTGGGAAGAATTTAGCTATACTTATTTTACCATCTGTATTGCTTTCAAATTTAATGGTTTGGGTGGTGGTTTTTTTTGGTCTTGCAGACACATGTTTTACTTCACTGATACTTTGCCAAGCTTGTACTTCAAGGGTTATGGGGGGAAAAAAAAACTTACTACTTCATTGGATATTTTAAAAAGATTATTAGCTCTATTAAAAAGCATACTAGTACCAAAAATAACAGGCTATCCCAGGTGAAGAAAGTGCACTGAAACCTCACAGGACCTACCAGCTTGAGGAGAGAAGCCTGTTCTACACCTCAGTATTTGAAACGTCACCCAGCGTTTTTGTGTGACACAGAGCCCTGCCCAAGCTAGGTAAAATCAGCTCTGCACAGCCCTGCGGGGACAGTGGAGCCAGTTCAGGGTACAGCTGGCAAAGGAGTCACCTCTGCCATGCCATCAGCTTGCAGCAATGGAGACACCCAGGCCAAAACGAGCAGTGACACTGCACACTGCTGCCGTGGGCACCGCTGCCTCCTGCCCCTTGGGCTGCATCTACAGGCTGTACTCCATTGCTGCTTGAGAAAACACAAAGCTGATGGCAATAGGGCAGGAGTGGCTGGCAGCTCGCCGCTTGCTGACCTGCTGCAAAACTTGCTAAAATCGCAGGAGGGAAGAGAGGCACTGCAGGAGGGAGGCGAGGCAGACAGAGCGACAGGTGGCGGAGCACGGCCAGGGAGCAGGCGCTGCCCAGGAGGACGATGCTGCAGGGATGCTCGTCACCTCTGGGCAAGCACGTGGCAAGGGACAGGGACTGTCTCCATGGGGTCACGCTCTGTGTAGAGTAACCCTGAGCACTACTGAGGAGAGCTGGACACTAATCTCACACTGCTGCACTGGCCCCCAGTTATTAGGGAGATGGGCAGATGTGACAAGACCTGCCTGAATCACTCCCCTGGTGCTGGCACCTGGAGGGCATACGCAAGCAGAACGTCTTGACTTAAAATCAAGTTGCTTTTGTCAGTACACACTGTGGTTTGGTTGATCAGTTTGGACTGGAAAAGGGTTATAGTACTTTTATAAGAGAGAAGCTTTCCATCCAGCCTAGGTAATTAAGGAAAGGCACTGGTTGAGTCTCACCACACTAGAGATCTAGGCTATATTTTTAGATGAGCTTCTTGACATTTCTGGCATGTGAAAGAGCAAGACGCGACTCTAGCAAGCCTTCCTCGAGATGTGAATGGCACACAGTGCTATTACAGGCTCATCTGGTGCTTAAGAATAGAAGAGGCCTTTATGATACATCACACAGTATTTTCACCTTGCTCCTTACCTGATGACTTTTCTCTTTTATATTTTTTAAAACTATTAGAAGAATTTCTGGGAAAAGGCTGATAAAGATCAGGAGAATTATTGCCAGCCAGGTGGAAACAGAAGTCAGCATATGGGCAAATACAAAATACATTCTTTGCTGCTTCAAGAAAGGCCTGAAAAAGAAAAGATACAAACACATTCTGGTTAACACTGTCAGCCACACAAGTTTCCCAACTAGGTCAGACTGGGATCAAACTGTTTGCAGTAACACCTCCCTTCCCAAGGCAGATGGGTACAGCCTGCACAGAAATAGGCTGCCCCTTCCCCTCCCCACCCATCTCCTGCCCTCGGCTGCGCTAATTCTGTGGGACTGTCCAGCAGCCTCCTGGGACTACTCTTATGTTTCTCCCATCTTCATACTGCCTCTTTCCCCCACTTCTTGGCCAAGCCACTGTTCTTCCTTGTTGCAGCAGCAGCTGGACCTGTGCTTTCTCCTGCCTACCTCTCCCTTGGCTGCCCCACAATGCCAGGCCCTATAGCTCTGAGTCTGTCTGTTCTTCCCTTTCCTATCCCCAGGTTTTTTCCAACGTAATTTTTTTCCTTTCTTTCCCACCCACGTGCACAAACGGATGCTGAAATATTTACACTGGCACCTCCCAGTGAAGACAGCAGCCTCAGCACCAGAAATGCCCCTGTGGGCAGAAAGGCAAACTGCCTCTCTTGGGCTGCAAGCGGGTGCCACCTGCCTCCAGGCTGCTGCACAGATCTTGTCACACAACAGCCCTCTTCCAGCAGTGCTGTGTGGAGAGAGCATCCTTTCCCCTCCCCAGGAACAAACCCCACCATGACAGCACTAGAATATTCCATCTGAAGACATAAAAAAGCAAACCTGTGCTGCCTACCACTATTAATCACCATGATCAGTACTAACACATGCTTATCACAGCTGCAAACACCTCGCTGTCCCCAAATCTTTGGGTAACCCAAATGAGGAGACATGGCAGTCATGTCCAACACAAAGCAGGTGATGGACATTCCCCTAAAAAGTACCACTGAAAGAAAAGATACTTGCCAAATGACTCCTCCCCAAAAGAACGAGAAAAACACATAGAAGGCAAGGGAGCCCCATATCACAAAGTGGTTCATCCACGTCCAGAATCGAGTATCTAATGCTAGCTGTGTAAATAAAAATTAAAAATAAAAATAAACAGGCAGAACAAGCATTACAAGCAGAACATATTCAATTATATTTATATTAAATTTGTCTGCTTTCAGGGTACGGCTGAAGTTTTCCAGTCAGCTACCTCTCTGTGTATGAACACCTGGGAAACACTTTCAATATCTACAGACTGGCACAACATCAACAGGGAGGCAGCAAGTTTCTAATTGCAGCTGATACTTTTTAATAGAATAAGTTTGATGCAACCTCTGATGCTACATGAAACAAATGTGTAAAGGTTGCAGTAATTGTAATTGCCTTCTGTCACCACCTGCTGTCCTGAACCAAACATAAAAGACCTTTTGTAAGGCCTTATGCAAACTGTTCATTCTGGAAAGCTCCATGAAACAAAGCAGTTTGGCTGTTATTGTTTGACAGATGTGCTTTTGTGATCCCTATGGTGCTGAGCAGCATCTGAAAGAAGGCAGTCAGACCCGAGTACTCAGTTGTTCCTTTCCTCTTTCTGGAGCTGAAAGCCAAGGGGCGTTAAGTGTGGGGAAAAAAGTCAACTGTAACCAACTGGAGATCTCAGAAGAGGGCAAAACATAGGGAAATAATTTACCAGAGCATAAGCACTTGTCATAAGCGCACACAGACCAGAGGCTACACAAAGAACAGCAGCCACTAAGCCACTCATAAATTCCTGCCTGTCTGGAGGAACAGAAGATACGAAGTGTGGGGGGAAAGGTATTCATAAAATACATCTTCAATGTATTCACCCAACGGGGTAAATACTGCACAGGGTAAATACTGTTTTATATTGCACTATATACACAACATTCAAAAAAGAACTGCAAGAAGAAGGGAAGGAGGAGGCTAACCTTCAGAGTGACGGTGAACACCAACACAGTGAAAACAATCGTTCCGAAGGTCCAATTTCCGAACACCTGGAAAACACGTTGCGTTGCCACATGCGCCTCTGTCCACCTCGTTCAAGAGGAACAGAAACGACGACAATGACAACGGTGCAAGCAAGGACAGGGAGGGGAAGGAGGGATGGCGCGACTGCTACTCGGGCTATGCGCTGGGCGCTCAGCACGCCAGCCGCCCGCTACTCTAACCCTGTGCCATGCACTACCACGGACAAGTGACCCGGTGTCGTGACAGTGACAGGTACAACCTCCTACTAACAGCAATGTTGACTGAGAACACAAGTCATTTGGACCACCTGCATTTCATGACTTCTTGGTCATTTACTCAGTTTCTGCTTTCTCGTGACACAGAACTATCGCAGCACCTCTGGTTATCGTGCCATTTCAGTCCCACTTGCAGGACACACCAGTGGGTGCTTCTCCATACGAGAATACACTGGTTTATTTTGCAGGTACTAGTGACTACGCACAACAAAGAAAAGCAGATACTGTATATAAATCCAAATGATGGCAATGAATGGGACAGATGCTTACCAAAGGCTGTCAAGATCTGAATGCATACATTAAAACAGAAAGTGAAATGTAAAAGTTTTTAAAAAATGCAAAAAAATTAAAGTCAATAGGAGCGAAAAAGGAGTCAATCAAACATACATGGATATTATGAGCAATTGCTGGTAGCAGTTCTTTACAGGCGTAAGTGCTTACAAAACAGGACAAAACCACAGGTCTTATTTTAGTGCCACATGGACTTGACCTCTCAAGGCATCTGCAGTGCTTACATGTTTTATTCAAATGCAATCAGAATGGCTATAAACACAGAAAGGCACTGAATCTACAGTACTTGTGTGTGACTACACATAGCCGGGGCCATAAATGGTGGCACTGATGCAATGTATGCAAATCTCAGCTTTCCTCCACCTGTTGAAAGCTAAGGTGTTTTCAAGGATCACAAGTGATGGTGTAAAGCTCTCCATCAGCTGAGAACTGCTAACACCTCCTTTCAGTGGAGGGTGTCCCCAGACAGCACAGACCACCACGTGCAAGACAGCTGCACTGCACCGATGCTTTGCTCTGTTCTCAGCTAACCAGCAAAAAAAAACTTAAGTTCTTTCCCCCTCCCCATCTTTCTATGCACATTTGCCTGGGCTAGCTCGCACACCTCGCTCACATGGTGATGCAAACACCGGTCCCAGTGCGAGAGGCACGAACAAGCAGACAGCAGGGACAAGGAGAGCAGCCTGCTCCCTTTTGATGGCAGCGCTAACTTGTGCTGGCTTCGGCACAGCAGCAAGCTGCCAGCACCAGCCTTCCCCCTCGCAACGGGAGGCGGGGGGCTGGATCAGGCTTCGTGCAGGCACTACTTTGGTCCCTTGTGGCCTGGGCAGGGTTTCCTCGCTGGCAGGTCCTGCCCTGCACCCAGCCAACTCCTGGGACCACGTGGAGGGGTGAAAGTGCACTGTGCAAAGCACAGGCTGGAGACATCACTGGGGTGGAATAAAGTTCTTTGTAAGACTACTTATTGTACCTAGAGAGCATAACCACCTCTACACTGTTTCCATGGCGATTTGGAAAATGTTTCGTTTTAAGCAGTTGCTGCAGAATCACACCATAAGCAATGCTACACCGTTGGACGAGACTTGAGACACAGCGCACAGACTAAGCGTGTAGATATTCACTGACAGGCATATAAAAGAGGCAGGGCACAAAAGAAACACTCATCTTTCTTTCTTTTTTGGTGTTGTTACCTTTCCGTTATCTTCCAATGATGAATTTTGAAAAAGAAAATAAACCCCAAAGAAAAACACGAGTCCTTCAAAGGCGCCCAGGAAGGTCCAGTACAAGAAAGGCCTCCACTGCAGCATTGCATTATCAGAAACTTTCCTGCCAAGAAAACAAGCAACAAGAAAATCACCATCATGTAGGTCCTGCTGCAAAGCCCAGGGTTTCCCTTGCTGTAGAAGACAAGAAGATAAAACACAAATACCTGCCAGTACACGGGACTTAAACGTTTGCTATATGCACATACTGGTCCTAATAAATCAAAAGACACTCAGCATATATTTTTTTTTATCCTTCTCTAGGTAATGCAGACAAAAATCCAACCCCATCCAAATGAAGCAAGCAGCTGTAATGCAGTCCCAAGCATCTTGTACAAACACCTTGCTGCCTCCCCTATCCAGAATTAACAACTCCTGAATTTCAAAACCAGGGCTATGTCGAAGAAGAAATGCGTAAGATGCAAAGAACTTGTGGCACGCTTCCCTCTCTTTTTGTTGAATGTGAAAACTCACTTTTTGGGAAAGCTCTGTGAGTGCTGTTCCTGGAAGTGGTGTTGTTCTGTACAGGCTGAAAATAAAACTCCTGAATCGTACCGTGGGTTTTTAGCACGGGGGTTTTAGCAGGAGGCTCTTGGCTGAGAACAGGAATAAGATCTGGCACGGAGGCAGCAGCAGCAGGTTGATGCATGTTGACAGGGCCCTGTGAGGACATGCTCCAAGGCCACTGTCACAGCCACGGAGCTGCAAACCCAGGACCACATCCAGCTTTGGTTCCTTTGGTCCCTGCTGCAGGTCTCCAGCAGCAACCCCAGGGACCTATGCTTTTGACTACACCTCAAACAGCCTGACACTTGCTAGACATGAAAAGGAAATACTGTTCCAGAAGTCTTTCCCCAAAATAGTTGAAAACCGCTGCTTATGCTTAAAAAAGCTTCTTGCATCACTATATTTTCAGATGACCTTCTTTAAAACTTGAAGATTGATGGGGGATGAAAGCATGTTTATGGCAAAACCAAAAATCCTCTCTTCTCTTTTTTTTTCCTTAACTGTTCAAGCAAAACATCTATTATCAGCAATATGCACCCTGTAAACAGGTGTGATGCTGAGCTCCAGTAATTGCAATTTCTAAAGCAAAACACTACTGGAATCCTATGCATGATATTCTCTAACATACTGTAATTTGGGTATGAGTAAGGAGCACAGATAAATCAGACCAAGAGCTATTTTTGCAAGGAGAGAAAATGCGAAGAGCCTCCTCAGTGCAATCTGTTTTGCATTCACATTTATGGCCTGCAGCACTCATCGTAAACAGACTTTTTACTGTGCCTCAGACTAGAGATCTGCACTGCAGCAACTCAGCACTTCATACGGCAGAGGCACAGCAGTCATTCTGTATTCAGCAGCACATGCATAGTCCTGAATATTCAAAGTGAAGCTATCTGACTGCACAATTAATCTGTTTTCCCTCAACTCACATACACCAGTGATCAGACAGCTCACCAGGTGAATGCTCAGGGGGCTGCTGTTATTGGTCTATGCTGCACAATATTCAATTACAAATTTATTTAGAGATACGTGTGTTTTGCCATATGAGTGGAGGAACACAGAAGTTTAATCAATCAGAACTGAGTAGCTATTTCAGAAATACTCAAATCCCCTGAAGGGCTGCACTCATGTGCATGTATGGGCAGGGGTGGGAGGAAGACATGAAGTATTTCAGGTTCTGCGGGAGGTCAGGGACTCCCCCAGTTGCAATGAAGTAGAAAAAGAAGCCAGTAAAGCAGGGAGAGATCATCTCCTCTTAACCTCTACTTTCCACCTGCAATGTGGAGGAAACTCTGAGCACATGGCTCTGAGCATGGCTCCCAGGTAACTCATTTTGAAATGGAGATTTGCCCTTTGGGGGATATCCATCCAGACCAGCTGAGAAACTACCTGCTTGAGTTGTATTTCATGAGCATTCACTTTCCTGTAAATTAATAGATCTCTCTTCTCCTGAAAGATAGATTTTCCCTCCATCTATTGCATGCTCCATCATGGGCTTGGCTCACGCCACCTGGCTCAAAACTAACGTGAGTGAATGCTCTGGCCAGAGTTGCAACTTGCTTTACTATAGAGGAATAATTCCATCTACAGACCCCCCCTTCCTCTTTTTTTTTTTTTTTTTTTTTAAACGCAGACAGAAGGGCAATTTACTGGACCAGATACTGTGAGAGGGCATAAATAGAAACAGGCATTAAACACGTAAGCAGCGGGGACATAAAAAAAATCTTTTCTCCAGTTCCACGGCTACCTTGTCACCATCACAGGGCAGGTACACCAACCAGCTCAAGTGATCCCTGATGGATTGTTTCAGGCACCAACAAAGCTTAAACTGTGGCCAACGAAGCAGTGCTGAGGCTTACCCAGTCCTTTGCTACTTACATATACAATTGTGGATCTGAGGTCAGCGTGTCAATGTTGATGTGCTGCTCCAGGAGGCTGTAAGCCAGGATAGGTAGTGACGTGAAGCAGATGTTGTACATGGTAAGGTAAGCAGCATCATACAGAGGCTGAGAAGAGGGAGAAGGGCAAAATGAGACAGAAACTTGGCTTTAAAAGTCTCCCCACAAACAGATTTACAGTTTCCAGCCCTTGCCTCCATACATAACCCATGGACTCACCCCTTTGTCACAGACACAAATCACGCCCCGGGCAATGCCAGCGGGGCCGAGGCACCCACAGGCTGCGTGGCCAGAACCCTATGGCCACTGAGGGCAGCCCCACTGCCAGCAGCTCCATACCTGCCTGGGCTGGGCCCCATCTTGACCTCCAGAAAAACATAATTAAACAGTCCTTATTGCAGCTTTTCTGTAGCTGCTCTTGTGCTGCCGTTTCTATTAATACACTTGATGTCTCCTGTGACTCTCTAAAGACTAGACTTTTTTTAGACTATGATTTTTCTTTTCTCTTTTTTTTTTTAAAGCAAGTGTTTCCGCTGAGACATGCAGAGAATAATCTCCTATGATTGCTTTTAAGACCAAGCAGACACAAAAGCACACAAGTGAACACAAAACCCAAAGAATTGTCTCCAAACACCCAAGCCCACACCTCACAGAAATCCGTCCTTCTGACACTCATTTGGACAAAGCAAGTGTTTGATGACACTCATCATGTGTCTTACTTTAAAGGCTCTGATAAAAGAACAAACTGTTCCTTCTTTTGAAAGACAACTTTAATACAAAGAAATACTGCAGAGAGAAAAAGACCAGGAAGTCTTCAAAAAACTTTTCTCTTAAGTGTAGCAAAAGTAGGTGTTGGCAAACCAGCTAAGCCACCCTCCTGTTACTTTGGGAAGGCATCCATCCGTGTTTAAGCAACAAAAATGGGTCATGGATAGAAATGGAAAGCAAGCCAATTCACTTATTTTCAACTGTAGGTTTCAAAAATATTATGCTGCAGACATGGTGCTGAGCAAGGTCAATTTGTACTATCACCTAAAGAAAGAAGAGGAAGAGACAGGATGCTCAGAAGTGAAATCTCTGCTACAAAGCCTTATGACGTGACTTGCTTTTTCCCTGTCTTTTTAGATATATTACTGGAAGTTACCTGCTGTGAGAATCCACAGAAGAACTGGTATAAAAATTGTGGTAAAATGAAGCAAAGGTTCTAGAAAAATGAAAAAAGAAGGGTTAGCAGGGAAGCATTTATGCACTCAGTGAATGCTTGACTTTTCATTCTAAATCCAAATATTTTTCCCCTATTATCAGATGATAATACCTGATATTATGATATCAGGTAAAGCAGGTGTCCTGGTTTCGGCTGGGATAGAATTACTTTTCCTCCTAGTAGCTGCTGTGTTTTGGATTTAGGATGAGAATAATGCTGATAACACACTGATGGCTTAGTTGCTGCAGAGCAGTGCTTACACAGAGTCGTGGACTCCTCAGCTCCTCACACCATCCTGCCAGCGAGGAGGCCACAGGTACACAAGGAGCTGGGATGGGACAGAACCAGGGCAGCTGACCCAGACTGGCCAAGGGGATATTCCCTACCATATGATGTCATGCAGAAAAACACACATCCTTACCTTATAGAAGAAATACTGTACAAGGTGTGCTATTCTCACATAATACAAATGCCCATGTGCTAGTAGCAATTTTCTTAAGTGTTTAAACTTTGGGACAGCATAGTCACTGTTTCTTGCAGCCTGCCGTCCTTCTTTGCCTTTTATACCTGCAGACAGAAGAATTGCAAGGGATTAATCCATATGGGACTGGAATTTGGACTGACACTACCCATGCTTGTTCATATAAGTCTGTCTCAATCCACGATAAAGGCCATACTTCGTTCTTGCTTCTACAAGGACTTTACATTTCAAACACTTCCATGCATCCACCATGCACGCCCACCCGTGGCATTTTGGGGACTGTGCCTGCAGGCACAGAGTGGCAGGCAGACACCCCAGGAGAGCAAAACACTAAAGCTCTTCAAGACTTGGTGTGGCCTTGGCTCTAGGACAATCAGATGTGCCTCTGGAGTTTTTAATTTATATTTAGTTTGCTATCCAAGTTTCTGTGTAAGAGAATGTGGTGAAGACTATCTAAATCCGATGAAAGATACCTAATTGGTTTCCCCAGGGGCTTGCCTGCATATAGCAATCTGGTTATTTCACTGCAGATGCTCAGCCTCCCCAGAAATCCCCTCAGAGCAAAACTCAAGAAAGCCAGTTTTGTTCACTCAGAAACCACATTCAAATGAACTACAACTATTCATTAGAGGCTAACATACCATTTCCAACAGCCAGAAATAAAGAGGCTATCCTTTCTCTTCTATCTTTACCTTCTTCAATACCCTTTTTAGTAATATTAAAAAAATATCCAGTACTTTCAGAACCTCTGAAAACAATCTGCAGAAATTTAGACAGTTTGCATATGATGTCAGTCATATGGACAGGGCAGACAACACAGCAGAGCATCAGCCCCTGCAAGATGCATGAGATGCTAGCAGCTGCAATCAGCACTGCCAGGCAAACCCAGGTAAAGGATGAAGGCCAGCTTCAGCTCAGCTGAGATAAGCAGGTACAATCCCACTGAAATTCTCAGCACTGAATTTAATAGTGAAGAGAAGACTGGCAGAAATTATGTATTTAATTTAAGCTAGCATCAACCTTGTTTGTGCAGAGGACAGCAGAAAACCTCAGGTGTTTCACCACTGGGAATGAAGGAGGTGTAAACAGGGCCAGGTGAAGATGCAAGGCAGAACCAAGTCTTTCATACTTCATTACTTTTCCCCTTAAAAGTTATCCCTACTAAAGCCTGATGTTTTAACTGTACTGCATTTACAATGGCTGCCATTAATCACAAATCAGTTTGCTACACGTTCCTTTCCTTCTGCCCAGTAAGCAACTTTTACCACCTTGAATTTGGCCATATAGTCGTGTGTTTTTTTGTTTGTTTGTTTTTAATACAAGCTCCAGTTTATCCAGTTATAAAGACAAAGAGCACATTACTGTTAAAGGTCAGCAACCCATGATTATGCCAAGTACTTATCTGGAGCAAAACCTTGCTGAAAGCAGCAGCACTTCCCACATTTTTCAGTGGGATCAGTTCAGTCCCAGGCAGAGATGCTGACCGTACCTTAACACTGAACCTCAGCAACACAGAGGGACAGCAGACAAGTCGTAGGTGTTAGATGTTTGTTATCAGCGGTCTTACCTATTCCCACATGTGCTTCCAAAATCATACTAACATCATTTGCACCATCCCCTATTGATAGTGTTATTGGGCTCCCTTTTGTGTTCTTCACCATTCGCACAATCTAAAAAATTTAGAAAAGGATAGCAGGAGAAATAAAAACTTCAGAGAAAACAAGAAAACAATTAAAGAGATCCCTGCTGCCTCATCTGCAAGAACACTCCTCAGCAAGTAACCTGACTTCTGTGGCAACAAAGTAACACCAAGGGAGTTCAAATTAATAAAAATCCCTCCTTGTTTCCTTTGTAGTCACTAACTAGAGTAAAAGCCAAGAGTAAGCTTTTAAGGGCCAAAGGACAGTGCTTAAAAAGGAACCACTCACAGCAGTGTCCTCCCCTTCCCTCCTGCCAGATCCTGCTCTCTTACAAAGAAGTGGCCTCTCATGTATTTCACGTGGAAGTCAATCATGCCCCGGAACAGGACTAAATGTGCTGTTTATCGTCCTTTTGATACCATCAGCCAGTGTGAGGAAATCATGGACTACGCATTTAGAAATGAAAAAAGAACAATTGGGTTTTGTTTATTTCTAATTGGTTTGAGTTTGTGGCTTCCTGAAGGCGTATTTAAGACAGGGTTATGTTCAGATTTGAAAGACTGGTGTTTCCATAACACTGTAAAGTTCAGACAAGGCTTATACATAGCCTGGAGAAGTCCTAGCTGATTAAGATGAGTAAGTTTTATTTAAAGCAGCACTGCAGGAAATGTAGCCTCACACCATTACACAGAAATAATCAGAGTTTACATCTAAAGGCTACTTCCAAAAAAACATACCTTTCAGAAAAGGAAAGGAGTACTTGGCTACAACTTGTTGAAGGTTTGCTGCTACCTCACAATTCTTCATACTTGCTTCATCTTCCTGCCAAATCCATAAGTCAGACTGTTACAGCAATACTGCTGCGTTTTAAGCTAATGAACTCCTGTGCCATTTGCATTGTTTCCTACTCCCCAGGGAATAACAAGCTGCTTCGCAATGCCCCTCCAGGAGCCTTTTCCTAAACTTTGATATCTACCACTCAGTGCAGAAAATTCTATGATGGCAGCCAACCTCTCAAATCAAGAAACCAGATCTGAACTAGTTTGCAACGTTTTCAGCACCTTCTGGTGAACGAGGCAGCACTTTGTACTTACATTTCTCACAACAGGTTTTGAAGCCCACCTACAGCTCAGGTCAAGCCCTGCTAACGGATTAAGGGCATGTCATATCACTTCACGACAGCTTCAGTTGGTTAAAAAAAAGTAAATACCTGTGCTTTCTGCAACGGAGCCATTCGGCAGCAGAGAACTGCAGTACACTTCAAGCAGATTTGTAGAAATATGTTTTTGTAATTACTAGAACTGGAATCCTGTGAAGGATTGAGTATCAGCGACAGCGTTGAGCCATCTATAATCAGTCCATAGTCTTGACTCAACGTCCAGCTTCTAGAGCACAATGAGGAACAGATTTGTGTTATGGGAAAAAAGTTACACTTTAAGAAGTCAACCTAGCTGCTTACAACATCTTAGTAGAAAAGCAATTGCTCTTGTATTAATCTTTTCCCCAACCCTTTTGGGGGGGCATCCTTAGCAATCTTAAAAAGCTTGGATTTAGTACACGCCCTTCACTAAGGGAACTGCATAATTAGGTTCAAAACCAACTAATACTAGAGACAATGAACAACGCAAAGGAGCCAGCAGCAGCATGTGCCAGTAGTGCATCCCCAGTGCCACAACATGGTGTAATTTCACTATCAGGTTTGCATCTGTGCCTAGTACAATAATCCAAATGCGTGCAGGCTGGGTCCTCCTCATCACTCACCTCTTCAGTCCACCCCGGTGTTTGGGAACATCCTGAATCAGCTTTTTGTGGTACTCCAACAGTAGCTCATGGAGCCGGTCCTCTTTTCTCTCGCTCTCCCCCACTGTTTTCACCGTCAGCTCCAGCAGCTCGGTGCTGGTCTGGAAGAGCCTGCAGGCGTAGCAGGTGGACTTGGCCGTTTCCATCTTGTCTCCCGTCAGCACCCACACCTTCATGCCAGCAGCATGCAGAGCTTCAATCGTCTCTGCTGCCTGTTCTTGCAGTCTGAACACGGAGAGGAAATGTGACTGATCAGATTTGCTTCGGAGGCAAGGCAGACCCTGAGCAGCTCCGCACTGCTGGTAGCATGCCAGTGAGATCCCTGGCCAGGTCACAGAGCTGGACTCTCAGCACTGGCCATGTCCTGGCCACCTAGTGAGAGGATCAGCCACAGCTGTGTGCTGATGGATCACAAGCACCCACCTTCAAACCTGCTAGTGCACAACCCAGCGTGCAAAAGCACCATCAGTGAAAAACATCTCACACTTCCAGACAGAAGCAGAAAGAGCTTGGAGCAGCTCTACACTAGGTGTAAATTGAGAAAATATGACGGCAGAGCAAACAAGACCTTCAGACGAGGCTGTGAAGCCCTTCCCAGCAAGCCCCAGGCAGGCAGGAGCCTCAGAAATATGTTTCTGAGATACAACACTCCATGGGTGTAAAGAGGCTTAGCCTACATTGCCACTTAATCCACACTGCCTCAGCCCCCTCACCCCCAGGTATCCTTATTTTACAGGTAGGAAATATAAGATAGAGAGAAGTTAATTGATTGTCCCCATGGTAATCAGACTACTGCCACAGGAATAAGGATTAGAACTCGGCAATCCCAATCTTTAAAGTGCAGCCAAAATTCACTGCATTATACTCAATTTGTTTTGATATGCAAATTAACACTGCATGCATCCATTCACTTTCTGGAAGTGCAAGTACTTCTGTGGTTTCATTAATAAATCCTAACTTCTACACTAGCCAATTTTAGCAACTAGGGCAGTGTGTAATGGGTTGTGCCACAGAGTAATTGCCCTGGACACTTCCCACGTCTGCCTCGCTGCTCAGCAATCACAGACTGTTCTGGGTTTTAATTCCCATTGCTCTCAGGCTGTCCTGTAACCACAGGTAAAGCCATCCCAGGCTGCACAGGAACCTTGCTGCAGCTCACGTGAGAGATCGTGGGTGCACCACAACACAAAGTCATGGAGAAACCGTGGGTACCATGGTGCATAACAGTGCCTGGTCTGTGTGCTCTTTACCTGTCTTCTACAGCAGTTGCTCCAATCAAGTGCATGTCTGCTTCTGTGTCTTCAAAAACCTTTGCCATCTTTTCTTCTCTGTCCTGCAGAGCCATCTTCGCTTCATTAAGCTGTCGGTCTATTTTATCATACTCCTTTTGAGTCAGTTCTTTGAATGCCACACAAAGTGTTCGGTAGCCATCCTTGTAGGAGGGAAAAAAAAAAAAAAGTGGACAAGTGCCCTAACACCATATTTTCTGTAGCTCCCCACATTAGGCTCAGTACTTTTCCTCACTGTTAGTACTTACAGTGAGTACTGAACCTGACGGCAATGATGCTTTGTTAGCTTAAGACAGAAAACCAATTTGTCTATGCTTATACAGGAGCTTCCTCACATCAGAGTACATTCACATGCACGTAACGCAGCAGACAGAGCAGATATCCTGCACCTAACAGGGCAAGTGGGAATCAAGTGTCCCCACATCCAGGACCAAGGAAGGGACGTGCTCCCACGTGCGACCACCTCTGCCAAAGAGGCCTCCCAGGAAATGCTTCTCTTCCACCTTTGCATACAAATCACGAGTGATTGAAAGACTTCTCCCACCAGAGAAAAAAGTCTGCTATTGTTATTTTCTATTTTTAACTTGCTTTGGAGATGCTTGGACACAACTGCAATCGAGCCCATATAAGTATATCAAAAGTCAAATAAACATGGAAGTCAAAGAAACAAAAAAGGAAAGAAGCCAGAAGCCAGGCTTCAAAACAATAAGAAGTGGCACTCAGATTTTCAATACTTCCCTCCAAAGCAAGGTCACAACCCTATTTTTGGCATAAGGCTTTCCTGACCCCAGGAGCCAGCCAAGTTCCATCTGCGTGCTTACCATAGCATTGCGGTCCACATGTACTTTAGTTTGTTGAATTTCTTCTTGCTGCACCCTTGGAAAAATAGAGGAATCTGCTCCTTTACAGAAGAGAAGTAGCTTTCCTAAAAGCAGAGTTATAAATAGTTTATCGCATTCAAAAGCCATAGAAAGACTTAACAGACACTGGCTTCAATAGCCAGCTAACGACGCAGAGGAAGAAGTCTGTCAGGACTAAAGAAGGAACTGCTAGAAGCCTGGCTGCCTACCAAAAGTGGCGTGACACCTGTACAAAACCTTCTTTGACCTCTGGGTGAACTATCCGAAGTCTCTACCTGCCCGGAGAAAACTTTCTGCAGCAGGCTGACAAAGCAGTTTATTTCTCCCTATTTAGAAGTCTTGGAAACCTTTGTGGGGATGGGAAAAAGCCCATGTCCTAGAACTTATAGGACTGAACTTTAAGAAGGATGACCCCTGAATTTTTGTCTGCTAACCCCACGAAAACCCATCCTACTCAGGTGAAGGTCTCAGACCTCCTCCTGTAGTTATACCACCAGGCTGGGGCAAGGCAAGCAAAAACAAGGTCCCTGTCCATGTCCCCTCCCCTAATCTGCAGCTGGCTCCAAGCACCTCCTATGAAGAAAATCAACATTATCCCAAACCAGACCCAGTAACAGAATTAATGTGTCTAGACCAGTCCAGAGAACCTAAGAGCTTAGACTTGCTGGGTTACAGCGCACTGTGTTACACACATTCAGAAAGGAACGAAGGGGATGGCTTTTATATTTGTGCACATGTGCACACATGTCGATGAGTCTAGAAATGCCTTTTAACTGTACCTGTGATGGTCCTCACAATGACACTCATACGGCGACGGACAGGATCAAAGTTCAATATATGGAGAAGCTGGTACCTTAAAATAAAAAAAATATAAAAAAACAAGTGAGCTTTAAGACAACTCAATGCCAGCTCCCCGGAATAAGAAGTGAATTTTGATTGTGAGGGCGAGTTGTAGGGGAGCACTGGGACTAGGTAATTCACTCTCAGCTGCCTACATACTTGCAGATATCACAGTAGCTGTTACCAAAGGGTAAAACCTAATTATTTTGAGTTTGGGAGGGGGAACAAGGAGCCTTGTCACACAGCTTAAGCCATGCCCTGCTTGGAGGTCCAGCTGCTATCCATAATGCTGGCAACCAATCTCAAATCTGGTGAACCACCTGTGGCGTCAGGCACCGGGGAAGGAGACACGCAAGGGACTGGGCACACTCAAGGGACCTGAATGAAGGCTTCTGTAGAGCTGACAGCAGGTTTTTGCAAGCAAGCCTTTCAGCCTGCTCTTTGCAAGAAGGAGCAGTGTCTGTGCAGGTCGGTAGCTAGGTCTTACAACCCTTGTTGAGCAGTTTTGACCTTGCCCGGCTTGCCACATCGACCGAAGTTAATTAACCCACATGGGAGCCGGTGCTGAGCAGAATCCATTCAATTACCAGCAGCAATATTACTTGGCAGACCCCACGGCACTTACATTTCAGTTTCATTCTTTTGGTTTCGTATTTTCATGAAATCATTTTCAAGTCCTAGAAAAGTGAAACCATACCTGTCAATAAACAAGAGGACAGAACAACAGTGAGAGCACCCGTTGGCACAAATTAATCGTTAACTGCGTTCTCATTTCACTTTCTGTACTGCAGAGGAGAGACAAAGAAGTTATCGAGCCCAAGCTAGAAAGCCTGGCCAGACATTTGCTTGCTCCTTGCAGAGCCAGCTGTGACATTTTGTCATCACTCCTGTAACCCAGCGAGCTGGACACTTCAGTGCACAGATGCCAAGAGGCTCCAGATGTGGTCCCCTGGGTCTCCAGCAGATTTACCATCCACAAGCTAGTACACATCTGCAGTAGCCTCAGTCTAAAACTCAGGGCTGGCAACAACATCTTCTAAGGATTGAAACACGTTTCACAGAAGTAACTCATCTTATTATTTTGCCACTGCACAGAAAGGAAGCAAACTGGCTGCAATGCCATGCTTTAGGGGCTGCTCTCAGCAGTGAATGTAAACTTTGGCCTCCTGAAAAGCTGCTCAGCAAAGACCCTTTGTAGACTTCTGCTTTTCTGGAGAGCTCTTTCCAACTCAAATGCTCGTGTGGCTTCCCAGAAGAGGAAAAAAAAAAAACAAAAAACACCTTCACATTCTTACTTTTCTGCGCCTTTCACCAAAGCGATTTCGTCTGGGGAAGAGGAGATGTAGGTGTGTTTGCATTCGGGATGTCCTATCAGCCCATCCACCTGGTCTGCTTCCTTGATTTGAACGGTGTGGCACAGGCACAAGGCTCGCAGGAACAGCTCTTCTCGGCTCTAGGCAGGATGGAGGAAGGGCTCATTACCAGCTTCATGCCATGCACCCAGTCCAACTCAAAGCAGCTGCTTACCATCATTGTGCGTTTGTATTTTAAAACCAAAAATATCCCCCACCCCTGAAACGTCAGCAGTAATAGATCACATTTATCCAGCCAGGAGCTGCCAACAAAACCCCAGCATTAATCAACAAGCTGATTTCTTACCTTTTCTGCTTTGCCATAGTATTTGAGGGGCCCATCAGTCTGGGAGAAGCCATCAACCTCTGAAATGCAGTCTTTGTACTTGTGCCCGTCTATGCAGCACTCGATGAACTCCATGCTGTTCTCTGTCAGGGTTCCTGTTTTGTCTGTGAAGACGAACTCCACCTAGAAGCAAGGAGACCCCCACCTCGCTGTACTCCCTGCCTCCACTGCTGCACCAAAGCCTCACCAGGGAAGCAGCCCCACAGATGGAAAGGTTGGGGCATTTTGATACATCTGGACCAACTCTGAAGAGTACTTTGCTGCTTTCCTGACCTGGCATCCAAAAACATGCAGGTGCTGCATGGGGGTTACACCAGTGTATGGTTTTACTGTTTCCATCCTCCCTTGTTTTCCCATCCATTAAACAAGTGGCAGCTCCTGAAGACTTAAAATCTGTTTCAAGGCCCTTCAATTCTCCCTCATCCTCTTTATTGGCTACTTTGCTGCAGCTCCCAGTGCTTATACAGCTGCTGCTGCAGGTCTGCTGCCTCCTTTGGGAGACTTCCATCTTGGTGCTGTATTTGAGGCAGGTAATTGCTACTCCAAACTGATTTTTTTTTTTTAAGCAAAATAAAAAGCAGGAGGCACTGTACATACCCTACACTCAGCCTCTCCTGACACAGATCAGAGAGAGAAGCTAGCAGCTCTCTAACTGCTCCAGCAAGGCCTGCAGCAGCCTGGTTGCATGTACATTACATGCCCAGAGAGATGACTGGGCAGTCATTTCTGTTAATCCTTGAAGACACAGAGGATTTTTCATTTTTAATTGAAGCGGAGAAAGCAAACCACCCTGACATGCAGAGTACTGTGCCTGATTTTCCCCAGTATGGAAACAATTGGCGTGACCCAATTCCTACTCCTTCATACACTATTTATAACCTTATCCATTTCATGCAGCGAGTAGAATCATGTTAAATGGAAAGTGTCACCAGACTGGCTGAAGCTCTGCCCTGCTGGGACAGCCAGCAACTGCCACAACAAGGTTTCTTATTAGGGAAAATGTTACAAGCTCCAGTGGCAGTGGCCCACTAATTGTTTTTCAGAGCTATCAAGAATTGTGGTGTTGGAATAAAAACTGCAATCAATTTTCTTCCTGCCTGTGATTTTCTTCTGCCTTAATTAAATACAGCAAGGCTTTTAGTTTCTGTTTAAGGTGCGCTGATAAGAAGTAATGGAACAACACTGCAATGCTCAACTTAGGTCAACTTTCCAAATGCTTTGTATATCCTTTTTTTTTTTTAATGCAACATCGTAATAGCTGTGGTGGGGAGAACCATTAAGTTGGAGAGAGTAAGCAATGCACAACCACTGAAGCCAAGAGATGCACAAAGACCACCACAGCCCCACCATGGTAGGATGGGATGATGTATGGTGTGCATGCTGGTAGCAGAAGTGGACCCTTGTGGCCCTCCTCCCCATGCCAGCTGCTCCCCTGCCAACACAGATGACGTTCCTCATAGCAGATGCAAACAGAGCTCGTTCTGACCTGCCCAAGCTCTTCATTCAGGTCCGAGGTGTTCACCAACGCTCCCTCTTTTATTTCTTCATCGTACATTTCCTTGTCCCAAGAGATGAAGAAGGAACCCAGGAACTTCTGCATCTCTACTGTAACATACATGGAGACTGGGATAATAAAATTGAAGAGGACCATAAATGATAAGAAGTCTGTGAACATCCGCAACACCTGCAATGGAGAGACAAGAGGAAGATACAGTCTGTGCGTAACTCAGGGATGAGACAGTTTACAACAACAAATCTGAGGTTTTAGACAGTATTTCCTTAAAGGTTAAATAGACAAAAAAAATCCTGAAAATAACTGAGTGCAGTTAAGGTATGGCCAAATTCTGTTTTCCTTCGATGTAGAAAATCTTGCTGCCTTCTACAGCTATATGAGGGTATAATAGAAGAGCACATCTTACTGTTTCAAGGTGACCAAATCTCCATTTTATTCAGGTATATATTCCTTTTCAGAACATACTGTTACAGGCTGATTCTCATCTCAGATACCTGGAGCAAGTGCTTTGAGACCAGTCAAGTTATGTCAAGGGTACAACCAATTCAGTGACATGTCTGAAGTCCTACTCAACAATCAACTGAATCAGATGACTTCCATCCACTCCCACTCACTCCTTCAGGCTTGGCTGCCTGTGTCTCAGCAAGCTTAAAAACCTGGCTGACGTGGCCTCAATTTATCTACTCAAAGCTGAAAGATAGCTCAAGTTCAGATAAGGATCCAGGTTAAATCAGCTGCTGCATTTATATAATGTCTCTGCATGGTGGAAATGATGTTATCCGCCTGCTGCCAGTAGCCGGCATGTATTCACTTGTCCCCAGGGTGATGGGGATGCCAATGCACAAGCAGGGTTAGCAGCAAGCCTTGCTATGAGCATCGCTGTGCCCTGCTCCATGCAAGCACTGCAGTGCACAAGTATGAGAGATGCAGGTAGTAACCGAGACAGGAGACAAACACAAACATGGAGAGACCGCAATAAGTGGCAGCACTTCCGAAGAGCAAACAGGCATCGCAGGGTTGGCAGCAGACATGATCAGATTAAATAAAACTGTCAGAATAAATAAAGCTGGAGGAGGTGCTGAAACACAAATCCATTTACCTTGAACGTCTCTCTCTCTTTTTTAGTCTTTTCATTGTACCAAGGCTCATCATTAAATGGATTACTCTGCCAGACATATTTCAGAGTCGTGCACACAGTAGCTTTGCTCAATAGGATGCATAAATACACTATCAGGAAAGCGTTGATAGATCTGAAAAATAGGTTTCTTTTTAGAATTCTTGCAACTATTTTTATAAAGAAAATCATGCAAATAAGCAGGAACAGAACTTCCTTAATCTTAAGAAGGGAATTGCAGAACAAGTGCTTTTGACAGTGCTGATACTCAGGGTCAATTCATACATTTTAACATTTCTTACTTTTTTTTTTTTTTTTTAAATAAAAAAGCTACTAAATGATGCAGCTCCTTGAAAGATATGTTTAATGAAATCCACAGATTGCATGGAAAATCAGAGAGCATCTGAAACAAAAAGCAGCAGATTAGGGGATTATTTTTGTGCAAGTCATCCATGACAAAACCCAACAGCTTATACCAATTTTTGCCTACTATAAATACTCACTTTTCTACAGCAGAGCGTTTCTGAGATTTCCCTTGGTAGTTCAAAGCCATTTTTGTTTCCATACCAGTATAGACTGCCACACCTACAGAGGATTAAAGCAGAGCTCATCAGGGACTCACAAGCCAGAAGGGACCCAGCTTTCACTGAGCCATCGGAGGCATCAGCGTGTACATGGGAACCTGACTCCCAGTTCAAGAAATCGGCATTACCCAAGGGCTGCTCAACTGCAGAAAGCTCAGTGGCTGCTAAGTAATGTTAATTGCACATATCCCTGAGCACTGACCAGCAGCCCAAGGGTCACACACAGTTAGAAAAAATATCAGTCTTCCCTATCAGCCTTCATTCTAAATTACTGATGTCTAGGACTGTGATTCTAGCAAAAGTGTTTGGCAAAGGATTTGGAAATAAGTCTTTGTAACTCTTTGTAACTTCTTTGTAACTCAGGCACAAAGAAAAGCTTGCTTAGGTGTATTAACACAACCTGCATAGCATGGCAGCACTGCAGATAGAACCAGCACCTCCAGATTTTACCCTAGAAACTTTTCAAGCAGCTGGCATATAAATGCAACTGTAGAACCCTGGCAGACAGGCTGCAGGTAAGTATTTTCTCTTTCTAGATATAGTGATAATGACAAATGAAGATGTTCATCAGAACTATGATAAAAAAAATGTTCACCATAGATCTTCTTGGTATTTTTGAGGGTAGCACCTTTCAGCAACAAGTTTTCAGGACCCAAAGACCTAAACATAAAAGAAGTTATAATAGCACATCACTAAAAGAACATTAAAACTTCTTTGCTGTTTAAACACAGAGATAAACTATTAAGCTAAACTGATGATTTTTTAGAGGTGATCAGTTGATTTGTATGTTAAATTAATATTTTTCCTTATTTTTCCACATATGTACTTTTATTTCCATTTCACCTTATGTAGACCATCCTTGGTGCTCAAAGTCCCAAATTTAATGGTGGGTTCTCAGTGAAGTTTTGGAGGAACAAATACAAAACATTCACATGTAACACGTTCTAGTAATTATATAAAAAGCCCTGTTTTTAAAACCTTAGAAAATCTATCAATTTCAGCAGAGCCTATCAATGGCACCAAAGACAGCTTATTTTGCTACCACTCCTGTTTCTATTTCTCTTTGAACGTCCCACCCACGACCCTCTGCTGCTTCTCTTTCTTTAGGAGGCTGCTGGCAGGACTACAGTGGCTAAGGAGCATTGTGGGTTTTCTTCCAGCACATGAGCACTCGTGCTGGAAACCTCGTCCCTGTGTCCTGGGACATTCCCCGGGGGCTCAATGGGCTGTCACTTGGAGGCTGTCTACAGCTCTCCCTCACAGCTACAGAAAGCTTCCCCAGTCCCTAGGTGGGCTCACATGGGTCACCAGGTGGCAGAAGCAAGCAAGCAGAGGGATTAATTACAGGTCTCCTTTAGTAAAGGAGATATTTGGAACAGCTAAAGAGAAACAGGACATTCACTAGTGATGGCAACAGGAGTTCAGATCCTTGAAATCTGGGGTAAAAGCTTCATATCTTTGAGGGGGGAGACAGCTGCAAGACTAACCTGGCTATGGGCTCTTGGTTACTTCTGTAGATAATAATTCTTCCAACAAATCTGCAATTAAAAAGTACATGAAAAACTTGAAATACAAACATATGAACATTAAAAAGAGCCACTACAAACACACTAAAATGTCATCATCAGGAGACGGGAACATGGTAATTCACGCACCTGAGAGGTCAAGGCTTCAGAAGGCACAAAGAAAGCACCCACCACCCTGGGTGCCTCCCCACTACCATCCCCAGCACAGCAGGAACTGACTGTGCCTGGGCACCCCCAGCTCATCTCAGTCACGGCATAAAACACATGGCAGCAAGCCTCCTTCAAAGGATTTAACCACCAAGACAGCTTAATCCTGGAATGCATTTTACTTGGAAGGTACGCTGGCCTAAAAATAGGTGCATGCACTGCTACTAGAGCTGAGCTGACAAAAATATAACTCATTATACCACGATGAGTGTTTCATTGGAGAGGCTTTGCTGCAGAGGAACTGAGACCTGAAGCAACCCAGCATTGACTTTGCCACCCTCATCCAGAAGAAGCCCCATAGCTCATTGCTGCCTCCAGAAACCTGTCATTTTCTGACAAGAAAACACCCCTCGCTTTATTGAGCTTTAACTTATATTTACAGATGTGGTTGAGGCTTTGGTAGCAGGCTAGGAGGAGCAGCGAGGATGCCCACACTCACTTGTAGAGGTCTGGCTGCGGCTGTTCACACTCAATCGTGGCTGTGAGGGCATCTATGGCTTCATCCGTACAGAGCACGGTGGTATCCCGCACCGCGTAGTGAGTCTGGCAAGAGAAGCACACACTTTTCAGCAGCAGCCCCAGCAATGCAGCTCAGGCTGCAGGAGGGCTTGCACTCAGCATCTCTGCATCTCCCCAGGGGGATGCAGGTGCCCTCAGGACACCAGAGGTAATGAGAGGCCAGCCCCAGCATCGGCAGGCTCAAAGCTGTTTCTAGGCACTGCGAAGGTTCCTCGCTCGCAATTAGCTGGGAAGCCCGTGGAGGATCAGCTCGCTGCCTGCGAGCGCTATTTATAGGAGCTGCTGGCGGCTCCAAACCACTGCAGGCTGTACGACAGGCTGCCTTAATCCGTCTTCATAAACAAAGTCATTAAAAAGCTTCCTCAGCTCATTGCCTTTGTATTCCTCTCATCGTGCATTGCAGGAGGAGCTGCCATGCTATATACGTAGCCGTGACGTTATAGATGCCCACCTTAATGCCTGTTTGGGAACCTGCCTGGGTTTTCATACTGAAAGCACACCCACACCTCTGCTATAAATCGCAGCTTCTGTGAAACCATTCAGAACTGTTCATACAATGCCCAATATCAAATCATGCCCCTGTGCGGAGTTTTGCATCCAGCGCTCCTGTCACCATGGACACTGTGCAATTACTGAGCCTCCTAATCAATTCCTCAATCCTTACATCCACAGTCCCTTAGCCTATTTGGACAACACATGCTCTTTCAGATAATGTATGGCAGAAGCTTCTTGCTTCAAAGACAGAGCCCTGCCACAATCCATTTTATAACCCTGCCCCAGTTTCACGTAACAAGGCATCCTTCCCATACGCACAGCCTAATACACACCAGAAAAACATACAACATGGCAGGCAGCAGCTATTAGTTCAGAGGATGTTTTATGACTACCTGGGTGTGCTTCCTTTACCCTAGTTTTGCAGCACAGCCTTGTTCCTAATGTTAGATATATTTCCCCAAACAGCACTTGCTTTTCTATTCCCTCCCAGCACCTTTTAATTCATTTTCCATCTTCATCTTGTCAAGAAACTCGGGATAGCTCCCCTTTACCTACAGGAACCCACAAACCAATAAAAATATAGTGCTTAATATAGAAATTTAGCATTCCACTTAAAGAGTCAAGATAGTAAAAGCCAAGACTGAAAAAGTTACGTTGACTCATGCATATAATGCACCTGACACTACTAAGCAACTGCCCATTTAATATGGATATCTATTTTTAGCCTCATGCCACTCCAAAGCTCTTACTAGTATAACCACTCTGGTACGTCAATACTGCACCAGCTCCTACATAAACTTTTCAGTACCAATTAACAGCCGCCAATAAAGATATGAGCTGCAAACCCCACACAGTCAGATCAACACTGGTAATTCCCACTGACTTCAGAGTGTACCAGAATGTATCATGAAATTTTAAAGTAACTTCCACTCTTACTACTGCAGTTGCTAATATCTGTATAAATATTTATCAAACACAAGCGAAAACAAATTTTCATGTCTTATGACAAATGTAATTCCCTTTTTGTCATTACTTCTTTCCCTTGGAGAAGGGGAAAAAAATAAAGGAAGAAAACACACTAAAGAAGAGATTCATCTTTAGCAAGAATGATATCTAATTTCACTTCTTGGTTCAGAAAAGGGGAAAGCAATATATATATACATATATACATATATACATATATATATATATATATATATAAAAATCCCCTTTGTTTCCCTTTCCCACCCTCACCTCCAAAAAAAAAACAAAAAACAAAGGGGCTTTTTTTCTCCCTGGTGAAAAATTCCCCAAATCATACGACTCAACACACAGTGCCTCAGAAAGCCCCAGATGTCACTGAAATAGCTCAGTTAAGTAAGAGAAGTGCTGGCAGGTACTGAAAAGGGAGCTATACGCTGAAGCAGCTGTGGTTGCTGCATTACCTACGCACCAGACTTCGTGACATGCAGTAGGAGCAGGGAGCAGAAAGACATTGCCCAGGATGGACAGTAATGCGGCAAAGCCGTATTATTATTTATTGATATTGTTTTTTTATTGGTGTTTGTTTTGATAACGATGGAATCAATTTGGAGCAGCGCCAGCAAGAATAGCTGTTTAAAAAAAAAAAGAAAAATAAACAATCCACAGAGCACTTCAGTGCTGACTCACTGATGAGCAGACGGAGGGAGGAAATGTTAAATATAGCCACACAGCCATGGGAACAGGTTACACGGGAGCATCTTCCAGTTAATCTCACTGTCTCTCTTACACACACACCCCATATAGGTACTAGCTTCAGCCACAGCTGCCCCAGCACACCAGAGCACCAGTCCTGTACACCACCCAGCTATCCCCATCACCTTGAAATTCGACTCGCCATCCAGGCTCGCTGTAGTGACGTAACAGGTCCCATCAACACTACTTGAGGCCAAAAATATCAAGTCACAGGGGAAGGTCTCATCTGCTTTCACTTCTACTATGTCTCCAACCTGGAAGAAAAGAAACATTTCAACAAAAAGCCCTCTAAGTTATTCTTAGATACTCACAGATTTAGCTTCAGTCAAAGCCTAGAAGAAATCACCTTGGCTAAAAGGGACATCAGGGAGTTCAAGATCATGACTGGAGTCGCAATGACTCCAACAACTCAGCTTGTTCCCCCAGGGCTCCCCTCTGAGCATCCCAGCAGCCTGCTGGGCAGCCCCGATACCCACGGGGTGGGCATGTGTCCCAGCACCGGACTGCAGCCCAACAGGTCAATCCCACCCAGCACCAACGCAGACTGCCCACGCAGTGAGGTTATTATTTATTTCCCTGATGAATCTTGATGAAGCCAGAGACTCTGCACTAATCTGAAGTGCTGGGTGATAAATTTATGTCAAAGCTAGTGTGCTTTCCTGCTGTCCTTGGGAGAGTTGGAAATAGAAGAGGACTGCCTGTCCCAGACAAACGCAGAACGCTGACAGATCTGTCATTTGTCAGCCTTGGCACAGCTTTTGTAAGACAGCCTCTCAAAAGCAGTCAAACAAAGGAAGCTTCACTTATTAACAGGGAAGGGCTCTCAGAGCATCTTGTGCAGAAGCCAGAGACTTTGTGCCGCTCGGCAAGAATGCAGCACAGCCCTCCTGCGGGCACCAGTGCCTATCACCCACCCTAGTGCCCCATCCGTTTCCCTCATAACTACATGTGACTTCTCTACTAACGATTACCTTGATTTTTTCACTCTCCTTCTGCACTTGCTTTGCATTTTCAACAATGAAGACAGTACTCTTGTTCACTTCGTTGTCAGCTCTGTGTCTCAACCAGTCCTCATATCCCTAGGCATATAAATACAGGCAACACAAACTTGTAACAGAGCAAGTAAACGAATGAAATAGGATGAGTGGAGATGGAGAGAGAGGGAGAGAGAGAGAAAAAAAAGTTTAACAGTCCTAAGAACTCCTTCACGCCTGACTAAACATCAACCAGAGCAGCTCAAACTGAATCAATTTATTTTAAAAACTTCATATGCATATTTGACAGATTCAGAACAGATTAAAATAACATAAAAATAATCTATATGCAGCGCATGCAACGATCAGCTAAATTACTGTAACATGTTTCTATTATTCTCAGTGTTGGCAAGAACAGACTGATAATACGAATAACACGCTTAGCACCCTGTGACTCTTTCTACTATGGTAACGCAGGACAAGACTCTTCCTTTTCTGTCTTCACTAAAAGAATAAAACATTCATACTTGAAGCAGATGGATTTTACTCTCGCTCTCCCTTTTTGGCTCCTGCAGAAGAAACTTACTTTATTATTTAATACTTCTGAGTAGGAAATTTAAAATGGCACATGTGCATATGATGGGAGGAAAGTGGTCTCTCAGCACTGAAAGAAAGAGGACTACATAGTTTCAAGACTGAGTTTGAACAGAACCTGTCTTTTCCATTTACTAACAAGGGAGCGGAGCACAGGCTATATTTGGAGCACGTCTCTGTATTCTGCAAAGAGTCAGAGAACATTTCTAAAAAGAGAAGAAAAATTCAAGTAAAGGCAGAACTAGAGAGGCAGCCACAGTGGTAACCTTTACTATCCACCACAGTTTGCTTTCAACAATATATAGAGATGTTTTACATTGCCAAAACAGAATACACACCAGCATCCATATTCAGCGTGCAGTCTCTCTTGAAGAGGACTAATACACACATCTGAGCTCTTGAAGGGGTTACCAAACTTATCAGCCCATTTTGATGATATTCTGAATATATTCAAATATACATTCATCTTTTTCTCCATCGTATGTCCCAAAGAGCACAAGAACATCCCTACAGGAAGGCAATCTTCCTCTCCCCAAATTACTGCTTTTACCTGTTTGATGGCTGTGACGGTGATGACAAAGAAGAGAGGAAGGCCACTGGTTATCGGACTGGTTGGGGTGTCCACTATCACCTGCGGACAGAAGGAACATACTGGTGAGAACTCGCTTTCAGGCAGCAGAAGAAACAAAAGCTCTGGCCACTGGTGTAAAAAGGTGCTTGGTACACTTGGATGTAAAGCGTACTATTACACCCCAGCACAGGAGGGAAGGAAGGGGCACACAGGAAAGGCTAGCAAGGGCATCCTGAGGATGCTCTCCTCCGTCTCAAGACAGATACACCTTCTCCTGAAGGCCATGGGATGCCCTCATGTGGGAAAAAGTCTTTCAGAAGTAGTTTAAAATCTATTTGACCTCACCCTCGTGGGAAGTAAAAGCCTGGATGAAAGGGTTGCTGGTTATGGGTTACAAAAATGCAACTGCTCAAGTGTTGAGGCAAAGAAGTCTCCTCCTGCCATGGGGTGTGCTGGAGAGGACAAAGGCAGGGAAGGAGGATGGTGCAGAGGCAGCAGCAATGCACAAAGAGAAAAACACCTCAGGAAGACCACTTCTCCTCTTTGGCCATGAAGGGGGGGAACAACCAAACCCCAAAACACGGGCAGTTGTGAGCAGGAGGGCAGTACCAGTCCTCTTGAACCACTGACACTGAGAGGTTAAAAGCAACATGCACCAGCCCAATTTACCAAGGAAATATATTGTGTAATGGCACACGAATACTTCAGTAAAACAGAAATTAACATTTAGCCTTCGAGCTCTGAAACGTGGAGTTAAGAGCGTGATTTAAACAGCACAAAGACCACACAAGGGCCTTCAGGTCAATAGTTGGAGTCCTTGAGCTAGGTGCAGTGCTTGTTGTACCTTGAGCTAGCACTATGGCAAAGACAGTTCCCTAAGACCAAAGCCCAGCAGAGCCCCTTCAACATTCATACAACCTCTGGGCTGTGGGAAACCACTGTTTCTATTGACTGCATCATGACTTGGCCTGAAGGGGAAGAACAGCAGAACAGGTTCATAATTAGGAGGGATTCACGTACAAGCAGGAAAAGCTGCACTGTTTGCCCACTGAAAAGATTCATCATGAAGGTGTCCTCTCCCAAACAACAACACAAAAAGCCTTTCACCTCATGGCAGGTGAGCCCAAGGGTGTTGCCCAGGGCAGGTATCAGGTGCCTGCCCCAGCTGCTCCATGCATGCATCATTCTGGCAGCAGGAGGGCAGCAGCCCAAAAGCAAACAGAGAATTCAGCCCCAACAATTTCTGTGCCGAGACGCAGCCATCCATCTGTGCACATCTCATAGCTCCCTGCCAGCAGGCACTGCCAGCAGTGATGCTTGCAGCGTCACTCAAAATACTGTGCGGGGACCAAAGCCACTAAGGCAGACCCCAAGGGCTTCCCTTGGGGCACCTTTAAATCAGGGCACAAAAATTTGGCCATTTTCCTGGCATCCCCAGAGAGGATGGGAGCACAAGGGGCAGATGCGGAGAGCTATGACGGCAAGGGACTGGGAAGCTCAGCAGAAAGGCTTTGTGTCCCCACAAAGGGACTTTGTCGTGCTCTGTTTGTTTGCGCTTCCCTGGCACGCTCACAAACAGCATCTGCATGTTTGTTGTTTTAGGCTCTCAGTTAAAAGCCACGTTAAGCACAGAACCGCTCTTATCGGCTGGGAGGAAGCCATGTGGAATTTTTTAACTCTTTGAAATGCTGCACGTTGTATTCTTACCCTGCAGGACTGGACCCAAACTGAGAACAGCTACATCACAAGTAGCCAGGTAAGCAGAATGAGGGCAAACCAAAATAAACACAACAAATACTTCCAGGAACACAACACCCTGCTTCACTCAAATGGATGTAGCATGTTTACAGCCAGAAAGCTGTAGAAACCAGACTTTGGAGAACTTCAAGTGAGGATGGTGTAAAGCATTGCACAGACACATCACACAAAGCCCCGCACGTCCAGATGGCCTCTTTAGAAGAGGCACCACAAAGTGCAGGTCAGTCAACCAAAATTTGTCTTACTAGAAGTGGACAGATCTTGTAAACACAAGAGGAACTTTTAGCTAAGCAGAGCAAGGCAGAGGGAAAGGATACCTACCCTGGGCTTCCTGAGACTCCCACTGCTACCCCATGGGAGTTTTCTGCACCAGACAAGATGCAGCTGCATGTATTTATTTAAACAAGCAGTACAATTACTGTCCACACAAATGCTGTATTACAGAGGTATGAACACAAGTACTGGGTAGAGTCCCTGGAATAACTCATTTATAGACGTGGAGACCGTTACTGCACTCCGTATGCAGCCTGTGGCTCAACGCGGTTCTTCTGCCTGTCACTGTTGGTGGAAAGCAGAGGGACACAAGAGCAGCGTGCCAAAACATCAAAGGCAGACTCCTTTGAAGCTATTTGGATAGCTATTGAAGCTTTAGGACTTCAACAGCTTAATTTGGATCCACTTAAGAGTGACAAGATCCTTCTGTTACTTAACAGTTTCTCCCAAATTCATTGTTTACCATACTGAAGACCACAGTCCAGGAGTCATCTTTATCTATCTAAAAGAACACTTATTTTTTATTTCTGGCACCTCCTAAATAAGGTGATTGCTATCAGCTTGGTCCCTCTACAAATACACCTTGACCACACTTACTTCAGACCATCTGTCTCCTCCAGGAGTTGACTTCGTTTCCTTTGAGTGTTGCAATAGATGGACCAACAGAACAGTTATTCATATCCCTGTTAGTGCACTCATTAGCGTCTTAGGTTTAATGTGTGTACCTTCTCTTCCTCTCTCTACCAAGAGCTGTATTTGGAGTCACAGCAGGTAGAGGAGATGCAGCAGGCGATGCCCAGCGGGGCTTACTGGGCACACACTGCTCAGGTACAAATCCACCATGCAGAGAACAGCCCAAGTGTTGCCGTACTGCACCCTTAACGCAGCACTTGCGACAATTCTAATAATTTTAAGTAATTTAAACACCAACATTTAAGCTATAGATGCCGTTTTACTAAGGTATAACCCTTGATATTTTATGTGAGTGGAATTACCGTGAGTGCTTTTCTTAGGGTAAGTGAAGTCTCCAGCAGCTCCAGGATGATGATTACCAAGGGCTGTTGGCTACTTCATGGGGCGGTGAGTGCTGCCAGGGTATGTTTGGTTGGGTTTGTTTTTCCCTCTCTAATGGAGCATGAGGATTGCTTCCTTATTTTAGAGGCGATCACAGGTCACAGGATTACAACGAGGAGGAAGAGCAAGGCTTTTATTTCACCTGCATGCGTCTGTGTCTAAAATGGGCAAGCAGCTAGACTACAGGGAGCTCTGTAAGCAGGATCAAGAATACAGTGTTCTTACCGACCAGAGGGTCAGCAGACAAAATGCAACGCTGCGTCACTAAATGGCCATCTCCACAAGAAGGGCATTCTGCCTCCAGGGCATCACTTCAGTACAAGGCGAGTTACAAATTCACTCTGACAAAAGGGAGCAGTGCCAGTGAAATCAAGCGATGGCCGAGAGCCAGCTGATGCCAGGGTGAGCTGGCCTTCCTGCAGCGCTGCCAGGAGGAGCCACGCACAGCCGTTACCTCAGGATCCCCCGTTTCTGCGGCAGGCACTGAAATGGCTGTAAACCATAACTCTTTACTGTCAGGTTAAAAAAAATGAGGTCTTTTAAACATGCACACCAGGAGAGAGAGTGATACCCTGAGACCTGAATCAACAAAATTCCGGAGAAGCCGTCTACGATCAGGCTGTTTGCAGTAGCTCTACAGTGCTGTTTTTGAGGTTGGTGGGGTAGGAGTTCGGATGCCTGTTTCTAGTCCTAGAGTAAGCTGTCTACTAAGCCTTGGGTCTGAGTATTGGATTTTAGAAGGTGAGTGAAAGCACTGTGGTGACTCTTCCAAACTTTCCACCTCTTCCCCCAAATGCATTTTGACAGCCTGCTTTTCTTTTTGGATGACAGAACAAAAAACAAATATTCAGGTTTGCTTAGAATTTGTTCCTTAGCAAAGCCACAAAGCAGAGAGATAAGGCTCATCCGTGTATAAAATCTGTTGTTTTTTCTGTGGAGAATAGCATCCTGAAACTCCAAATTCCCAAAGCACATGCTATGCCTCTTCCAAATTCTGTTGAGTACTGCCTCTCTGCCCTGGGCTGCCCTGAAAGTCACTATAAATAAGATGTATGAACATCACATAACCTGGGAAAATGCACGTTGTTATGCAGCAGAAGTAATAAAGGTGATAAAAAACTAGACCTTAATTCTGCAGCATTAAACATACATATTTTCACTGGTTGACTGATCTTAATGGTTAGAGTTAAAAGGTTTTTAAATCATTTCGGCAGTCATTCGAACACTGCCTCAGCCAGGCCCAAATATTTAATTGTTAGGATGTGCTGAATGGCTTACCAGAATTATAACACAGCTTCCAATTTAAAAACAAAACAAAACAACAACAAAAAACCACCAAGAGAGTAAGTTTTGAACCTCAATTCTTGCTGTTCCATCTGTGCTTACAAACAATATGCAAATAAAACCACCCTGGCATCTTACCTGCACGAGGAAGATGATAAGGAAGTAGAAGTTGGCAATTCTCCTAAACTGCTCAAAAAGGTTTTTCGGGAGGAAGTTCCAGATTGTGTACTGTGGAGAGAGAGGAACAGAAGCTGTTGGACACATTGCAGCTTACCAGATGCCAACACAAACAGACCAAGACACAGCGCTTGATGCAGACTACAAAACGGGAGGTATCTGCACAGAGCAGGAAATGAGTTTTCTCTTTAAACTGAAACGAATTGGTGGCAGCAGGTACACAAACTGCTGCCGTCATCTCCCTGAAGCTGCAGCTGGGGCCACAGCCTCCTCTTCCTCCCAGCAAGGCAAGGCAGCAGGTCCCAGCATCGCCAGGCAGCTGCTGCTACCAGTGCAGCTGTGTGCTGTGATGCAGCTGAGCTCCAGCTCCCACCTCCAGCATCACACCGCAAACTCTGGCTCTCTCCACCAGCTCATTACACAGTTGAAAGTGTTTTGCAGTAATGCGGGGCTTTTTTGTTTGTTTGTTTTAAAGTAGTCAACTGCTTCTCTTTTGTTAAAATTTCCCAAACCACTCAGCTGGAGACAGTAGAGGAAAAAGAAGATAAACACCACGGGATTTGTTTCAGGAAGCAACTTCTACGTAGGCATTTCAAGAGACACAATTTAACAAAGAAGTAAGGCACAGTGCAGAGATTTTTTTCCAAATTAAATCTTGGAGTTGCTGTTCTGCTCAGAAAAAAGTCATGCTGCCCATACAAATCTGTTATTAGGCTGTGCTTCGTTATCATTTTAAGAAGGCTGCTGAATCATTTGCGTTGGAAAACATGGAATTGAAGAACAGCGTGGAAAATAACAGGTCTAATATGTGATCTTTCAGTGTGCCTTGAATAAACAATGAATAATAAGCAGCCAAGTCTCAAGGCCAACATTCATTTAATTAAAAAATGATACTGGTCAGGTAAGAACAGTCCATGACAAGCAAATAAAAATGAAAAAAAGACAATACTAAAAAATAAACCAGAGAAGAGCTACAAAATTAGTGCTAAAACAAACAGTTTATCAGAAATAGAACTGAAGTACTGGAAAGTGTTTTCCAAAGGACTCTCTTGCGTGTCAAGGAAAAGTCACTGGGAATGCTACACACGTTAAGGGTGTTTAGACTTCAAACTTGCCTGCAATATAAATGCAGACAGCATAGAGTCTTAAAAAACAAACAAGGTCCAAGTTGTATAAAAAAGAAAGGAGTGAAAGAAAACCCTTTCAGCTCATCTACAGTAAAACTGAAGCCTAGCAGTATGCTGAGCATCATGACTCCTAAGCAGCATAACATGCATCCAGCTGTGTTGACAATATTGGATGCCACTTGCTTGATATTTTACTTGAATTGGCTTCAAATCTTTTGAAATAGCTTCATGAATGTCATGGAAAAAAGCTAAGCAGAAGGCAGACGGGTGTCATCACAGTTTTCCACAATAAACAAAAGCTAGATTAATACAGCATGAATGTTTCCCCTTTCTTCTAAAGGAATAAGCCAAGCATGGTTATTTTTGTCCCGGTTGAAGAGAAAAAAAAAGCCACAAAACAAAAAATAGGTGAATCACATGAATCTATCCATTTACAAAATAATCCCCACTCTCTTTCACAAACCTAAATTGCTGTCATCTCACAATCTGTACTGCACTTAACTGGAAAGTAAGATCATGCTGGTGCACACGTGTAGGGAACGCACGCATGCTGCCCACCCGTGCAGAGAGCGAGCTCACCTTGGACGAGACGATCCTGTTATCGCAGAACTTCTGTGCCACATATGCATCTGTTTCCGACACCGTCCGGTGCCCAACCACCACGGTGCGCGTACCAACCCTCTTCTCCTCCCCGGCACACTGTTGGGGCAACAGGAAAGGGAAAATTTAGCTTCTGTCTCAAAAAAAAAAAATCTAATATTTGTATTAACAGCTTACAGCTTCACCATGTTGCTCTTCAAATCCACTTCTCTGCCCCATCAAAAGCAGGAAGACCAAGAGAATAATTCAGAGATACCAAGGCAAAGCTGAGCCAGCAGCCCAGGAACCCCACTGCTGCCAGCCATCCACCCCCAGCCTCTGTGGCTGTGTGGAGACCCCCTCCTGCACACATCAAACCCTTCCCCATGCCAGCACAGACTGCACAAAAGCAGTTTTAGCTCTGGGGCTCAACAGGCTCCAGGCTTCTCCCCAAGATCCCACAGAAGGTGGGAGCTGCACCCTCCTTTGTGCTTTTCTCCTGTCAAATCCTCAAAAGCCCGCCTGAAACATCTCCCTGCCTCCCTTGGGCATACAGACTTCAGACTGAACTTAAAAAAAGGCGTATTTCTGCTGGTTTTGCATCCAAAATAAAAACACAAATAATGAAGCAGACAGTTTCACATCACAAGCTCATTGCATGGAAAGCCTATTTAAAAGAAAAAGCATACATTTTAATTTTTATACACACGCCAGTCATGTCAACAGAACGTCAGGAGAATTAATGGCTTGTCTCGTCAAGTGGCCGATCACTTCAGCATCATTTGTTCTGCACAGGAGCAAAAGCAAGCACGCAGCCCCCATGTGCGTCACCCCCATGAAGGCCAAAAGCAAAAGGGATTAAGGCACAGAGCTGGAGGCAGCCTCAGCACACCTGGGCATCTCCAGGTCACCCCAGGCTGTTGGTGCACCCTGCTGCCAGGTCACACAGCACAGGAGGAGCAATCCTGCTGCTTGCTTTGCCTGTGTAAGTTCGTTTGGTGTTGGGTTTGTGGCTGTTTTTTGGTTTGCTTTTAAAGCAGAATGAGATGTCACAAGGGAATGATAACCTGTCGTCACGGTGTCACAGGGGCTTAACAACAGGCCCTTTGCTCAGCAGTGGCCAGGGGACAGATAAGAGAATATCAGGAAGGGAAGTATTTATAGCCTGGCAGATCCGGGTCAGGCGAGGGAAGAATCCGTGGAAGCCGAGCACCAAGCAGTGCCTGTGCACCACAGACACCTCGGACACCTTGATGCCAAACCTCAGTGTCCATGCATGGGGTGCAGGACTCGCTCTGGCACAAACACACATCCCTAGAGCAAGGCAAGAGGTACCTACAGCCTCTCCCTCCCCGGGGCATCTCTCCCAGCCCTGCCTGTCTTAGGGTGCCCTCTGCCCAGGTGGGCTTCGCCTGCCCACAAGACCTTCTGCTAAAATAAGGTGATGGAGAGAGGAGCAGCAAACAGCACAAGAGAGCCGCTCACAGGTAGCTTCAGCTGAAACCAAGACAGCTCAACACAATGGGATTAAAATAGTTCTGTTATAACCACAGTTGATAACTGTGGTTATGCAGGTTACAAGCAAAGTATTTTGTCCTTCCGACACCCCGACTCCCAGCAGTAGCACCAGACTGACACCAGGGTGTGCTTTGCGGGGTTGGACTTAAAATTATAAAGTGAATTTAAAATGCCCGTTAAGAGGATATGGAATTGGAAAAAAAAGGGAGCCTTATTAGACCAGTCTGAGGTTTTCTTAGAATTAGGTTTGGGGATTTTAAAACGTGAACAGGAAAGAATTTGTCACTGTTCATAGTCCAAGGGCATTATCAGGCAGCAGGGCTGCTGAAACACCAGCAGATGTTGTCTGTACTCCCATTCATTCCCAACCCTTGATCCTGTTTGTTTTGCAGCCCTACCAGGGCAGGTGCCAAAAATGCAAAGGATGCAGGGGAGCAGAAGCAACCAGCAGCCTCCCACCTCTACCGCACAGAGGGACTCCCAAAATGGGATCAGGCTGGCAGCCAGGGCAAGCCTTCAGCTCCAGCCTCCCAGCTTCCCCTCACCACACGCTGGGGTTGGGGCAAACAGCACATCGTCTGGTCCAACAACCTCACCAAAAGCCAGGAGCTCCCTGCCTCGCCCGCTGCAGCAGCAGCCCCATGCTGCTGGGAGAGCACCGGGAAACCCAAGAGAGGTGAGGATTTGCCAAACAAATGGCTGTGCACAAGGAGCAGAGACTGGGAAAACTCTCCCAGAAAAATCTACAAATAGTTACTCTGCAAGATTGTTGGTATTGAGCTATGGAAAACATGGGATATGGAGTATGCAATGCCCCGCAGCAGAGGAGAACCAAAATCCTAGTTCCGGTGTGTTAACTACGTTAACCAAGTCCAAAAAATGTGAGCCAAAAAATGCTTAGGATAAACATGAGCTGGCTGCTCACCTTTGCTGTCAGCCCTGGGGCAGGGGCCATGCACGCTGGGCAGCACACACAGCAGCACACCACAGGGAATTCAGGTAGGCATCTCTCTTCTAAATGTTGTTGTAACACAACCTTCCTGTACCTTACAGTGGCTATTTTAACAGAGATTGACTGACATTATAGAAAGCCCACGTATTGCCATAAGCAGCAGTTCTGAAAAAAAGACATCAGGGACAATAGCTATTTTCTTACCTTGTCCAAATTCTAAAAGCCTATCTATCTGTCAATAAGCCCACGGAAGGTCAATTGAGGCTTGGCATTTTGCTACCACATTTTTTTTTGGATGAGTTAGAAACAGGTACTGTCTGATGGCAACAAGCCAGGGCATGGCTGGGGCTACAATAGTCCGTGGATGCGGCTAATTAACAAACGGCATTTATGACTTGAAGCACTCAGAACACAAACTCGAGCCAGAGGGATCAGGTTTGCAGCTCCCAGCGCTCCCTAAACCCTCAGCCTGAATTTGGGCAGGCCTCCCTTGGAACCTCTTTCCCTCTCCATCTGTGCAACTCCCACCTCTCTTCTGCCCTTCCCACTCAAACCGTGACTCCGACACGGCAGGCGGGCCCGGGGGGAGCCGGGAGCAGCACCCAGGAGAGCCCCTTCTTTGCCAGGTCCCCCACACTTGTGGACGTTACTGCAGCACCCGCACAGGGTATGGCAACGGTAACCTTGGCAAAAATGAGCAAACCTGGGTAAAAATTAACGGAGTAACCCAGTTCAGCACAAGATGAGTTTGTGCTCTACAGAAATGGGCTACGGAAAACAAGAAGGGAAAATGAGTGGCTCTGCAGCCTGCTTTCCTCGTGTTCAGAAAAAGAAGTGGTAAATCAAATGTGTTGTTTGTTTTTTTCCCCACTATAGTGGCAGCAAGCATCTCAACCAAAAAATTAATCAAAAGGAATTCCTTTCATGTGTGCTGAAGATATCTTCAAGCCACAGAGTAAAGACAAATAACTCACAGAAACAGATCTAACAAAACCCACAGGCATTAAAAAAAAAAAAGTCATCTGGTAAACCCTGAGATAATTATACTGTTCAAGTACAAAGCTCAACCATTTGAATGAAATCACAGCTTATATTAAATATATGCAGAAGAAAGATTAAATCACATTACTTGGCTTAGATCTCATGAATAGTTTAAAGTCTAATCTCTCCTGTATTGTTCCATTTACCACAGAAGTAGTGGAGAAGGCAACCTGATTTACAAAAAAAAAAAAAAACAGCAAAAATTACAATTCCCAAAACAGCCTGTTCTGTTTCATTTATTTGCTGAACCAAGAAAAACACACGTACGATTTTAAAAAGCTTCCACAAATTTAACATAACCTCCCCAAACCGTCAGGCAGTCTCAAAAAAGTCGCTCAGCATGCCGACTCCCCCGCCCGCTCGGTCCTGGTGCCCAACCGATGTATTTTTAATTGAAATTCTCCTTGCCAATTTTTATATTACTCTTTGTACTTAGTCATTTCTCTGTGAGTACAAGCCATGCTTTGACACAACGCTTAATAATTCAGCAGCGAAGGCTCTGCTTACCCACACGGACCACATGTTAGGCAGCCCTCTTGATTTATGGAGAGAACTCCATCGATCCGAATCAATCGCACTCTCCCCTACATCTGCGGGAGAGAGCTGATAACCTCAACAGTCCTCAGGGGAAAAAAAATGCTGCATTTCAAACACCGAGAGCCCATAGGTCCAGAAGAAAATCAGCTGAAGCTGAGCAAAGCTTGGGGCGGGCTTGCTCTGGCTGATGCCCAGGGGAGCAGGGCACAGCCTGCCCGGGCTCACTGTTGGTGAGGTGACTTCTGCTGGGTGTCCTTGAGGGGAGGAGGGATGGCCAGTACCATAGGACAGCAAAAAGCTGGCGTTGAAACAAGTGCCCTTTCTCCTACACGAAGGCTAAAGCTCCTATGGATGTTTTCAGTGGGGAGAGAACAATGACAGCATGGGGCAAACCAGCTCCAGATGGGTGCTAAGGGGGTCCGTCCTGCCAACCACCAGACCAAGCAGAACAACGCGCAGGAGCAAAAGGCATGGAGAAAGGACCAACAGATCTTCACCATGAGCGAGGTCAGCATGGTCACCATGTAACCATGCTGCGACAGGGCTTGACTCCCAAACCTTGTCCTTTGTCCCTGCCAGGAATGACGAGGCGTGCTCTAGCAGAGCATCACCTACCCAAATCGCCTTTTTCTTAATGAAAGTCCGTGCACAGCCAAGTGACACAAAGGGACCCAGCCAGGCAAGCCCGTTCCTGCCTCCTCTCTGCTCCAAGGACGTGCCGCCTCGCTGCACGCACCCAGGGGTGGGTCACTGCCACCTTCAGCAAGGACAACGGGCTGGAGAACAGCAGAGCCCAACTGGCCAAGTTTCCCAGAAAAGCTAACTTTGCAGATAAAGCCAGCATGAAAAGCCCAGAGAGCAACACAGGGTGGAGAGAACAGGGGAAAAGGCTACTTGAAAGATTTAAGAAGGGCGGAGGGAGGAAATCCAAAAGTTTTTTTTCCCTAGATAGAAACTTCACAGGCAGCCAGCCCTTTCCTGGAGCAGAGGAGCACAGCCCAGCCTCCGGGGAGCATCGCACACATGGGCGGCAGTGCCGGCGGCACGGGTCCTGTCCCAGCCACTGCTAAGAGCACGCGGGGAAGTGAGCCGTGCCAAACAACCTGGAAATAGAGCACTTACAGCTTTGATTAATCTGCCGCAAGAGGAGCCAGAGACAGGCAGTGACCCTTATTTCTCCTAATGATAGCCCCTGGCTGTGTTACCTGCTACATGAGCAAGAGTCAGGAGACGTGCCTCTCCGCCCCTCGGCTGAGGGGTCGCCATCTCGTCAGCACACACTGGCAAGTGGGGAAATAAGAGAGCAGAGGACACTGCCTGCCACGTCCTACCCTCTGAAAACACAGATGGATGGATGGACATACACAGGCAGGACAGACACAGTGCCCCTAGCACCCAGGAGGGGCAGCTGGTTGGATGCATCCCCTCACAGTCCTCAGTTACCATCCGGAAAATCACCCAGGAGAAATGGGTCATCTGCAGACCTGGGTCATCTGGGCCTTCTGCAGACACTGCACATCCACAGGGCGGTGACACCGGTCAGGAATACAAGGGATCACCTCATGGCTCCCAGCCCAGCCAGGGAGACATGGGGCAGAGGGTGGAGAAAGCTCTGCCCAGGCCCTGGGGACAGAGCCGGCGGCAGCAGTGCCCGAGTTACAGGCTCTCACAAATCACTTGCTTCCTCTGAAAGTGCTACATTACCGGGCAAACCCAGTCTCCTCCTTTCCTGGCATCTTGGAGAGCTTCCCCACAGACACGAACTGCTCTGTGCTAGCAGCTGGGGCACCACAGGGATCTCGGCCCTCTCCTACCGGCGAGTCAGCTCACCGCACGTCCCTCAGGAGCCACTGTCCTGCCCCTCGGTCAGTGGCTCCGCGTGGTCAGTCGCTGCCTTTTAATTAACTCTCTTCCTCCAAACCCGGTAGTTTGACTTACAGAAAGAGCCGGGAGGTTAGAAAAGGGCACGGTTTGTGCAGTCCTGAGTCCTACGTCCCAAGGGAGACGAAGCACCATCCCCTCTGCAGGGATGAAAAAGCCTAAGTGCTTTTTGGGTGCTTTTTTGCCAATCCACAAATCACACAACACTGCATTTTCCCAGCAAATATGCCACATCGTCTGTAATTATAGCTTTAGTTCAGCAGCTCTTCGCAGAAAGTCAGGGTAGTATGTGATGCAGAGAGCCAAACAAACCAAAGCCAGCAGATACTGACTGGGAAAGCATTACTTAATTGATGCCATTTTGTGGAAAGTATGTTGCTACTGTTCAAACACAACCACTGCCCTATGGAAGTTTTCAGGACCTCAGCTCTTCCCCTGCCCTGCTGGCAGCTGGGGTTACGAAACCCTCGTTCACATTGCTGCAGCATTTTATTTTTTTTTTTTGGCAGACCAAAATAAAAGTTCGACCAGCATGCTGCTGGCATCTCAAATTCAGCATCACAGGAACACTCCAGAGCAGAGAACAGAAAAAGGCTTTTGAACAAGAGCCTAAACGCTTTTGCAGCAGTCACAAAGAAAATATAGCGAGGTCTTCTCTCCTTCGGACCTCTTTCCTCTCCGTTCCCCAGCTCAAGCTGTGCACACACGTCTGCTTGCGAAGCAGCTATTTTAGAAAGGCAGCGAGCTCGTCAGAGCACAGGCAGTGATTTGCCCTGACAAAAATTAGTGTAAGAGCAAAGTGGAAAAAAGAAAGCTCCAAGTTTGCAACTGTCAGTGCTTGCATCAGCCTGAAGAGCTATAATTTGCTGGTTTTCTAGTTGTTTTCTGTTCCTTCAAAAGCCTCAGCTCTTCGGTTATAGAAGCAAACAAACAACAAAATCTGAATGCTACGTTATGCTTCTCTGCTTGGTGACACTTCTTTAACCCCGTGCCCCTGTTCCAGCTCTGCCAGCGGTTCAGAGGTAGGCTGCAGGTGAGCAGCCCCTGTGCACGCGGGGGGTTCGGGCATAGCCCCCCGGTCAGAGCAGCCAGGGGCACAGCTGGCTCTCTCTGCTCCATATTAAGTTCTTCCCCCTCCACACAAGCTCAAGCTGTTGTGTTCTAACCTGCCCCTGCTGTTCCGCAGGGAAACATTTCCACAGAAGTAACAGGGGGAAAAAAAAGGGGGAAGAAATGGAGAGATCACCTGGCTCAGCCCTCGCTCCCAGGCAGAATCAGCTCCAGGTGCCCCAGACCCCATCCGCAGTATTTTCTCCTCCGGGTCACTACAGCAACCAGATTTCTCCTCCAGGCTGCACACGCAGCTACACTAGGCAGCGGAGCAGTGCAATTAGCCCAGCGAGAGAGAAACCCTCAACACGTGGCCTATAATTGTTTATCCTCAGGAAATCCTTTTGGCTCTTGTTCCTGTCAGGCTGGGTAATGCAGCCGCAGAGTCAATCCAGCCCAGCACACGTTATCCCATCTGCAGCAGCAGGATCTGACAGAGCCCCCAGGCTGAGCACAACCAGCTGTACGGCAGCCGGGGGGGAAGAAATCAGCTCATGCATGGGAACCGAAACCTCCCGGAGCAGGGGACTGAGCCAGCTGCTTGTAGGGATGCTGGTGCACGGCCGTGGGTGCCAGGCTCAGCGCACGAGGGCTTGCGGTGCAGATCAGCCACGGCTGCGGAAGCCAGCGGGGTGCAGGCTGTACTGCTGTGTGTAGGAAAGCGGGGCAGGATCCTGGCTGGGACACGGCCCCGGTGACTCACGGCACATGCAGCCCAGCCATTCCCACCCTGCCTGACCCAAAAGCCTCTTTCCATAGCCAGGGAAAGGAACAAGGGCGCCGTTATCCTCCCCGTTATCAAGACAAGTTCCTTCACACGCGAGGTTTCCTCTCCCTGCGCATCCGAGCTTCCCACCCGGCACTTACCGGAATGGTATCTGTCAAGTGGAAAGTCCCACTTCCATCCATTCAACTTCATTGGAAGAAGCCACCCTGCAGAAAGCGCTCAGAACGAGGTACTCCACAAAATTAATTTGCCCGACGCAGGGACAGCAGCCCTCTGGCCATCACAGCCAACCTCACCGCGCTCCCTCCCTGAGCAAACATTCACCAGAAAAGGTGAGCTGGAAGTAAGGGAGAGGGGGGGGAAAAAAAAGTAACCCCCTTCCACAACTCAGAGAGCAAAAACCCAGCATGCAAACAGCGCTCTCCGTGCTGGTAAATCAACGCTGCATCTGAGGCTGGGCTGTGCAGCCCCGGCCGAGCATCCTGGCTGCCCCAGCCCCGCAGGACGTTACATCACCGCCAGCCCCAGCGGCTGTGCTTTGTTCCAGCCCCGGGGAGGAATTACATGGAAATCATCATAAAAGATGGCAGGGCTGCTCACGAAGTGGATTTTTTTTTTCCCCTTCATTTAATTTCCCGGCAGTGAGATTTTCCCCTCCCTCTTGCCACCAAGCCAATTGAAACGCAGGCAGCAGAGCACAGCTTCACCGTAGTCTAGCAGCACTTAATTTTTATTACTGCTGAAAATAGCTTGGATCGCAACAGCAAAGCAATGCTTTATATCATCTAGTCCTGCTTGTTGCACACCTTACTCAGCTTTTACATATCCTGTATTGTTCAAGAAAAAAAAAAAAAAGCGCCTGTTTCGCAGATCTGTGCATTTGCCACAATATTTCAAAAATATGTATCTATCAAATGAGTGTTGCCACTGTTTTCTACTCTGCGATAAGTCTTATAAAATGTTATAAGTGGTACACAGCATACTTTAAGATAAGGCCAGGTAAGAAAACTGCTTGCCTATCCTTTGAAGATAAACAGCAAGAAATTACCAGCCCCTCCAGACACAGCCCAATGAGAGCAAGACTGGGGCCGGATCAAGGACTCTTCCACTCACAAATCCTGCAACCTTCGGCTGAAATCACCGAGAAAAAGCCTACAACAAAGCATTGCTTGTTCAAGGCTACAGAAAAGGCATAACACCAATCTTGGTCAACAAAAGTAATGAGCATGGTTCACCCCCAAAATGCCCCACCAGGTGCTTAGCCTTGATTTCAGCTGCAGGAGAAAAACAAAAAGCCCTTTCCAAACTGCCATATCAAAGATAAGTGCATTAACCTTTCATTAAGGAGAACGGAACAAATGTCTCTGAACTACAAATGCTATCAATTACAGCTTAATGTCAGGAGTGGGCATGATTTTTAGACTAAACTGGCTTCAGTTGAAATTCTACCTCAAACAGAATGACTGAAGTTCTGAAAAAATGCCTGCGGTCAGCAAGATGCAACAGGTCCCCCAAAAAGACAGCTGAACTTACTGCAAATCACAACTTTAAGATATTGCATAATAAGCTAAAAAAGCCATTTACAGAGTACTGGTTCTGAAGAGCAGCCGTGCTCTCTCAGCAGAAAGCACCGAGATGCGAGCATGGCCAAAAAGGAGGCAGCTCCTGTTTTGTAGAGTTACTGCTCCACCAGCCTGCCCCCTTTACTGCCTCACGGCATGACGTGATGAGCAACAGCACTAGTGAAAGCAGGCGAAAAAAGCCAACACCAACAAAAACCAAACACCAACCAACAGACAAAAAAGAAGCGAAGTCACATCCCACAGCAGCCAGGCTGAGCCGTGCAGGCCCCTCCCATGCAGCCAGCGATCAACCTGAAGAGCTCACCACAAATCACTTTCAGCTAAACCACTCAGGGAGGCACATCCCCTGCCAGCACACAAACTGAGGCTTTACTAACGGTTTCATTTCTGACTGAGGAAGGAGAGGAGGAAAAACCCGCCCCTGACTGGTACCTTTGTACCAGCCCCATCCTTTGCCCGAGCTGCACAGGATGCAACCTGCGTGGTGCCCTGCGCCAGCCACCAGCATTCACCAGCCTGGATTTCAGCTAAACCAAAGAAGAACCCATAAGCAAATACATTTATTTATTTATATTTAATGCATCTATATTCATATATACTTAATGCATGTATATTTAATGCAGAAAGATTTTTTAAATGCACATCTCTATTGACATCTGGGAGTGCAATCCTGGGGAGTTTCACTCGGAGCCGCTGCAGACGGTCAGCAAACAGGCCCTGCATGGCCCAGCCATGGGGCAGGAAGATGAAGCCCTGCAGAACAGAACCGGGGCATTTTATTGTCCCCCTACACTACACACCAGTCACAGGGAGCCTGGCCTGGGGCAGCTCTCACGCGCACAACCCGATCCTGACACACCACCACAGCGACTCACGTTCATCCCACAAAGCACACTGATTTGCAGGGCTCTGTTTTGTGCTATTTCAATTTTTGAAAGGTTAAACTACTTTAAAAGGACTCACTCTTACTTCAGTATTACTTGCACTTATGAAATCACTGGCCAGCTCCCCATTTTTCTATGTATTTTGCAAGGGTCAGCTTTCACTGTGGACCCCCCGCAGCAGGACAGGACCTCCTCCCTGCCCAGCAGCAGGACACTCGGGCACTTCACACCCACACACTTCAGCAGCAGCTCTATGCCCTCAAGAAAGCACAGGACAGACGCTGCTGAGGGGCTCTCATCCCCACAACAGTGGCACGAGGTGTTTTCTGCTCAAGAAAGTGCCCGGTTAAGGCAAGTTTCAATTACAGTCTATGACTGCTGCAGCATGACAAGATACAATAAAGCAAGAGAGTACAGAACATTTTGAAAGCCAACATATTGCTATTGCAGCAACTTCACATCCAGGACAGTCCGTGAAAGGAGATTTTAAATGCGTATTGATGTTTTTCCTTCTCACTTGTGACAAAGCCACTTTAAATGAAACTTCTAGATAACTTTCTGGTCACAACCTGGTGGTGCTGGGATCCCTGAAGAAGTCCAAAATCCACAGGACCATCTGCCACCACCCTAACCACATGCCCAACGGAGGAAAATACAGAAACAATGCTGCGTTGTCTTTTATTCCCCTCTTGCTTTACAAAATCTGTTCCCAAGTGCTCATAGCCCACCGTCCACTGGAAGCACAGTGGTTACAGAGCAGCAGGGCTGCACTGCATTAGCAGAGCCATCCTGTTGAGAGGGTGCAGAGCCACAGGAGAGCAAAGCTACGGTAGAGTACAGAGCATCATTGTGAACAGAGTTAAATCCAGTTGGTGGCTGGTCAAAACCAGTGCTCCCCAGGGCTCATTACTGGGGCCAGTTTCATCATTGCTCTTGACGAGGGGATCAAGTGCACCCTCAGAAAGTTCGCAGATGATACCAAGTTGGGTGGGAGCACTGATGTGGGCAGGAAGAGCCTGCAGAGAGATCTGGATGGGCTGTGTCCAGTTGTATGGCATTCACCAAGGCTAGGTGCGTGTGCTGCACTTAGGTCACAACAACCCCATGTGCTGGGGTAGGTTCACGGAAAAGCAGCTAGGTGTGCAGAGGAGAGCAACAAAGCTGGTGAAGGGCCTGGAAAACAGACATTATGAGGAGAGACTGAGGAACAGGGGCGGTTCACTCTGGAGAAAAGGAGTCTGAGGGGAGACCTCGTGGCTCTCTGTAACTGCCAGAAAGGAGGCTGCAGCAAGCAGGGTGTCAGTCTCTTTTCTCAGGTGACAAGAGATAGGATGCAAGGTGATCACTCAAGTTGCACCAGGGGAGGGGTAGATTAGATCTCAGGAAGAATTTCTTCATGAAAAAATGTGGTTATGAGTAAGGGCAGGCTGCCCAGGGAGGCAGTGGAGTTGCCATCCCTGGAGGTATTTAAGACACATAGATGTAGGGACATGGTTTATTGGTGGACTTGGTAGTGTTAGGTTAATAGACGGACTTGATGATCTTGAGGGTCTTTTTCAACCTCAATGATTTCGATGTTATTGTTGCCATAAGTGACTTAGCATCACCCCTCCCAGTCCCCATCCACAGGACACGTTCTGATGGGCACAGTGTCCCAGAGGCAAGGAGCAGTCTGAGCACGGCATGCTCCACCACAAGCCACTGCCACAGTGCTCACAATTAACAGAAGCACAACAGTGCGAAACTCCACAGCAGCACCTGCTTGTCCCCTGCAGGAACAAGAAGAGCCACAGCTGCACACCCCAAAGCTGGTGGTGGTCACAGCCCTACAATCTCCTAGTAATTCAGATGGTGGAGACCAATCAAGGCACTGCCTATTCACCAGAGATGAGAGGAGCAGAGGTTGCAGATGACAAGCGCAGTTCTCCCAGCTGGCCTGTGCTGGTATTTAATCATTTGTAGAGATCAAAGCTCAAATCTCCTGATGCAAATCCACTGGCTGAGGAGAGAACCAAGCAGCTAAAGTCCACAACTTGTGTGCTTTCAGTGGGCTGCAGCACCAGGGAAACTGCTGGGCAAAAACCAGCCCACCCTTCCCACTGCTAGGCCTCAGCAAGCACTGAAATATTTCCGAGATGAAGTACCAGGAGAAGCAGCATTCAGTCCAAACTCACACGTATTGTCTAAGCTCACCTCGGGACAGATTGTGCCAGCAGAGCACAAGGGTTGCAGCCTGCTCCTGCCCTGACCCGTTGGCTGGGGACACTTTCCAGCAGAGGGCCACCAAAGGAACAGGCGAGCAAAGGGACGGGTGCTGGGAAAGCTCTGTGGCTCTCACCAGCCTCACCACATCCCAAACACAATTAAATACCAGGAACTCCCTTGAAAAATCCCCCAAGATAACATTTTCTGGGAAAAACAAATGGCTTAGCAGCACACTTGCATGACCCCACTTCCAAGTTCCTTGGGAGACAGAAAATCCACCCTTCCTAGGCGGCGTGACCCAAAGGCTACCTCCTGCCTGCAGAAATCCTCTGACCACACGCAGCATCCTTGGGAACTAACAGCCAGCAGCAGGGGCTTCTGCACGTGGGATCCTGGGGGAAGGATGCTCCCAGGGAGCCAGCTCACACGGCTGGAAGCGCGGTCACTGGCTGCACACCCCTTGTTTCAGGGCATTCTCAGGCAGCTTTGCTTAAGCTAACATTTCAGCATTAAGCCAGCCTCCCCTGTAGCGAGGATATAAGCCGTTACAGACAGAAAACAGGAGCTTTAATCAGAAAGGAAGTGCATAAACCAAGGGCAACAGGATGAAATTAAAGACAAGTCTGAAAACCCTGCTATTAATAGACGGCCTGTCTGCTTTTACGATTTCCATTGTTAAAAGCAAATTGCCGTGCTTACGGATGCAATTCAGTGCGAAGCAAAGCTCCAAACCTTGTCTGTACAACCCAGCAAATCACTGTTATTCTTTGCAAAATACCAACTGGAGACAGAAAGGGTTTTAAGTGAAGAATAAAATACAGCCCCTGCACACATCTAGTTCTCGGAAGGAAAGTTGCTGCGCGCAATGGGCTTCAATTGGTAGCATCACTTTACCACCAGTGCTTGACCTGTGCTGCCCAGCCCCTCCTCACAATAGTTTCTTACCTCTCTGGACTTTAACTACACACTTGAACACTTCCATGCAGCTGCTTGTCCGAGGCTGGTTTTCTTTGTTTTGTTTGAATTTATTTATTTTTAGCCAAATGGTTGAGCTATTTCTGGGACAATAAGGCTCCAGTTAGGAGCTTTGCAATTTTAAAGAGAAACTGCTACAGGAATTTGAGAAACCCCTGTTTTCCGGGGTATGGACGTTGATTGGGGACTTCAGGCCTGGAAAGAACCATCTGCAGCTGGCAGGCACTGACCCAAAGCAGTGATGCTGTTGCAAGCAGGAGGCTGCTCCCAGCTCTCACACTTTTAGGGAGCACGGGGCCTCTTGGGACTGCTCCCCATGAGCAGGCTGCGCCCCAGCAGCAGGTGGGAGCCTCTCTCCCTGGTGTCCATAAGCACACTTCCAACAGCCTTCCAGGGAGCAAAGTCCCACCTTGCATCAGATAACAGCGGATATGGCAGCACAACATAGCAAAAGCAGGAGCTGGGAAAAATGGGGCTCACTGCTTGACCGAATGGGTCCGCACCGTGGGAGAGCAACACATTCCCCCCCCCATCCAAAAAAAAAACAACACAAAGGGAAAAGCAGGAGCCCCAGCACCACGAGGCATGCCAGCCCACGTGGCTGTCCCACTGCACTTGTTCCTTATTTCTAGCTTCCCAATTTGAGACTCCAGTGTCCTCTGCGGTAACACGCAGCCTGCGCTGTGGCTGCTGCCGGCAGAACTCACCCTGAGCCATGAAACTGCCTTATCACGTTAAGGACACTACAAAATAAACTCCAGCAACAAAGCTTTTATTCAGGAGAAGTTAGTCGCTTCATTAGAATCCATGCTCTCTTGAAGCATGGGATTTAGTCAAGCAGAACTGCCACTCGGTGTCACAGGGACACCCCGCAGCGCTGCATGCCCAGACCCAGCCTTCGCTGCTTGCAGGTTTTTGTCACTTTAATGAGAGCAAAATGCTCGACTTGGCAGTCGTACACAAGGTATTTGACACGCAGCCTCGCTCTTGAGGTGCTAGCACAGCAGAATGGGAAAAAAAAAAAAAAGTGATTCTCAAGACTTCTTCCTCCTACCTCTGCTCCTCTTTATTAGAATAGGAACTGCAGTCACACGCTGTAGTGTTTGGTTCGCACTATTTCACAAAAAAAGCAAGTGTGAAAGAAAACCGCAGATGTGCTCCATGTCCCGGAATAGACTATTACACATTTGCTGCAAAAACTCGAGATAAGCATGTAATGCAGCACCCTCCGCCCCACGTGCTCCGGCACAGTTTGCACTCCCACACCCCCCAGAGCTGGGCACGGCTGAGGGCAGCAGCACCCTGCTGCTGTGAAACCTGCCCCTCCGTGTGCACAGGGGGTTATTTTCCTTCTAAGAAGGGACTTTGGGCTTTTTCCTCATTTTCTGCTGTTTCAGTGCATCTCCGTGGGGCACTGCTCTCCTGCAAAGCATCAGGTGAGACCGGCCCCAGGAGCAGCACCCACCTGCCCCTGCTCCTTCCTACTGCTGCAGGAACCCCACAGCTCCCCAGGCAGGATCTAATCAGCCCATCAACCTCCGGCACACGCCTCTCAGAGTCAACACATGCCTTCTCCCAGGCCTTTCTTCTGTCTTTGTTCCTCCCCAAAGGTGAGAGGGGCTGGGCAGCAACAGCTTCGGTGACACAATGGGACAAAACGCTCCGATCACAGGGTTTTGTGCCCTGGGGAAGGTGGAGGAGCCTCAGGGCTCTGGGTGTGTGGGGCAGGGCAGCAGAAATGCACCCAGGCTGCCCCCACCCAAACCTTGCAACACCAGACTTCCCCTGCACACTCCCCTGCTGTAGGTTTAACGCCAGCAGCGGGCAAAACTCAGCCTGGGGGACGCAGAGCAGGTGGTGGAGCACAGCCAGGGCTGCACGGAGGGAAGCGGGCTGGCAGCCACAGGTGATGAGCCCAGCTCCTGCACACCCATCCTCTGCATCCCCGCTCTGCAGCAGCCTGCACGCGATTTTGTAATTAAATAAAATGAGCCCCAGATGGAAAACCTCCACATTAAAGCAGCGCTACGCACGCAAATTAGAAGTAACAGCCTGCTACAAGGGCTGCACAAAGCAAACCCGGTTACCTTCCCTCTCCAATAACAAGCAGCAGCCTGGCCTCAGGCACTGCACCAGGGACACGCGAGGGACAGGCTGCTTTTCCAGGGACAGGCTGCCTTTCCTGAGCCGGGGGCTGCTAGTGGCCATGTGGCAGAGGCAGGACCGAGACCCAGGGAGGAGGCAGGTGAGACATTATCACCAACCTGCAGGAAGACAAAGACACGATAAAAATGGTTTGACTGCACAAGGGAGTCCTTCTTAAATAAAAGCAAACGTTCTAAGAGCCAACAATAACAGGCTCATGAGTAATTTCTCTGTCTGGGTTTCTTCATTTGTTCTTACAAAGTTCAAACCCGTGCTAACCCCGCCACATTGGCAGTCCAGATTCCCCACCTGCCAGCCACAGCCTCATAGCTGTGGCCCGGAGGTATGGCTGTCTGCAACTTCAGAAGAATCCAGGGAAGGTAATTAAGAGAAAAGCACGTTATCTTTGATCCGCCACACAGGGACCTGCACCTCCAACCTCCAGGCACACTGGGAGGAAGCTGCTGCTGCTCACGGACCTGCTGCGCTCACCTCACTGTGCGTGGAGACCTCCCCTGGTTGCCATCACAGGGGGCACCCCGTCTGCTTCTGCAGGCTTCCCACTAAAGGGATGCACGCAGAGCTAGACTATAAGTGAGACCCCAATGCCAAAATCTGTTCGCAGAAGATAATTGAAGTTGTATTTCAAGTTGACAGTATCTCCTTAAAGTGGATTAACCGTGGCAATCCAATCCTGCCTCCCCACAGCGATCCTGTCCGATTCTCATCCTGACAGCAGTGATCTCACTGGTGTAAACTGAAGCTCAGAAATAAATTTGTTCCTGGAGGAAGCACACATCTGTATCCTGGAGTAGCAGCACAGCCCCTAACACACATTTCCCCTCTCGCTCTTTCAGCATCTCGTTTCGTACCCTATGCAGGATAAGTTTATGGAAGGGAAAAACAGAACCACAGAATGGCCATGTTGGCAGGGTAAGAAACATTCATCACCCATAAGCTGTGAAATACACCTGAAAACAGTATGTTTAATATCCATTAGCATTTACGAGCCTCTGGCAGAGGCCACACCGGGGAGAAGCGACACCATTTGTCGGAGGATCCTTATGGACACCTCAGTGCCAGATCACCTTCAGCCCTCAGTAACTGCAGTGAGTTTCCCGCAGTGCCACAGCCCAAGCCTCTCTATGCCCTGTGCTGCCCATGAGCTCAGCCACAGGGCCAAGGGCACCCCTGTGGCTCCGAGATGCCTCTGGGGAGATGCACGTGGAGCCCTCTCCTCCCAGGGAGCAGGAGGGGCCCTGACTCTGACCCAGACGGGCTGGGGACGGGGCAGAGCAGAGCCACTATCTGCCTGAGTCCTGGCTGCGTTGGCGGGGACGTGCACCTGCCTGATAACAAGCACAGCATGCTGCCACTCTCATTGTACTTGCAAAGCTGGGAAAAGCGTTTAACAGCCTGCTGCCCCTGAGCTTTAGCAAAGGCCTCCTATTCCTTCATGCACGAGGATGATACTGCCAGGGATCCCACCGCCACCTCTGCAGCTCCCCAGCACCTGCTTACACCAGGCAGCCACCCAAAGGAGCTTTTAGCTGAACTCGGTAGCACCAGAAGCTGCTTCAGACCTCAAGTGCCTGCTGATGTGTGTTAGAGAAAGCCTCCGACTCAGTACAGGTAGGAAACACACAGCAGCCAGCAGAGCTAAACCCCAAGTCGGGAACGTGGGGCACGGAGATCAGGTGTGATGAATTTGTCCCTAGGGCTGTAAAACAGGAGCTGCATTTTCTGCAGGGCTAACCCACAATCTTAAACTGAAACACAACCTCAAAGTGCAAAAGACAGAAACCAACCATCTGTGCTCCCAGCACTGCTGTCACGCAACCTCCCGACTTCAAAGGGAAGCCAGCCCCTTGTGCTAAAAGCACCAACAGCTCTCCCCAGACCATCCCCCAGCACAAAAACTCATTTTCCAGGGGCTTTGCCCTCGCAGGCGCATTGCCCTGGCAAACACCCGGGTGCCAGGAGGTGCAGGGTGCCTTGCAAGCAGCTCCCGGCCCCCACGGGTGTGCGTGTGTGTGTGTGTCCGAGCAGGAGCAGCCCCTATAGCCACGCACTGCGCAACCAGCAACAGCACGAAACACAGAGGAGCTGCCGAAATGTCAAAACGCCGGGTTCGCCACACTCGCTGCGGAAGAGGGGAAAAAAAATAAAAAAAAATGAGTAATTACGGAGCCCGCTCCAAGCAGTGAGGTCACGGTGCGATCTCCGAGCAGCTCATGCGGCCCCGGGGGGAGGGGGGGGTGCTCGGCGTGTTAGCCGGGGACACGAGGCGCTCGGCACCCAGCCGGAAAGCATGGGCTGCCGCCGTGCACAGGGAAGTCCCTTTCGGGGAGGGGAGAGAAAAAATGAAAAAATGAAAAAATGAAAAAATTAAAATACTTCTTTTTTTTTTTTTTTTTTTCCAGAGGGGGGAAAGAGTTGTTTTTTTTTATTTTTTTTTTTTATTTTTTTTTTTGCAAAGAGGAAAAAACCCTGGGCTCTCGCAGCAAAATCTAACACAAGCAGCACGGGGGGGGAGGCAGCACGAGGCCGAGAGCCCCGACAATCCAACGCAGGAAAATAAATCCCCCCCACCCACCACCACCACCACCAGCCCCCCGGCCCCGCACTCACCAGGCGGCTCAGGCTGCGGCGGAGCATCGCGGCAGCGCCCGGCTCGGCCCGGCTCAGGCTGCCCGCGGGCCCCGCCGCCGGCCGCGCACCATGCCCGCCGCGGGGCCCCGCCGGCCGGCCCGCTGCGGGCGCTGGGCTCGGTACGGAGCTGCCCGGCCCGGCCCAGCCCAGCCCGGCTCGGCTCCGCCGCCGGGCGCTTTCCCCTCGCCCCCGCGCCGCTCTTTTGTCCGGCCGCACCCGGGGAGGCGGAACCGCCGTGCCCGGAGCAGCCTGGGAGCTGTAGTGCTGCGGGGAGCCGAGCGCTGCCCACCCCCTTGCTCCGTCCTGAGCCCGCACGCAGCACCCCCGGCAGGGCCAAGCTGCTGCTGCCCCAGCCCCAGCCCCGGGGCAGCTGTCCCGTGTTGCCCGTGCAGCCGTTACCTGCGAGAAAGCAGAGCCACGATAAAGGAAACCAGCAAAAAATGCCGGGCGGCGCTGTGAAATAACGAGTGGAAGCCGAACATAGCAGCCGTGGCTGTTCTTGGAGGCTTCCCAGCGCTCTGCAGTGGGCAACGAGCTGATAAACGACGCCCAGCAAAACTTTGGGACCAGGCCCCTTCGTGCCTCCAAAGGTCACGTCCTACCAGGCTCACCCAGAGCAGAAATTCCCCCCGTGTTTATCCCTGCAGGCACGGTTATTCAGCTCCCTATCATTAAGCTGGGAGGGGAAATTGGTCTCAGCAGCACCACAAGAGCAGCCCTGCAGCTACGCTTTACCCTTTGTGACTTGCAAACCAGACAGGGAGCGCTTTGTACAGCATAGCCTGAAACGCTGCTGTCATTATTTTTAAAAGCTGCATTAAAATGCAAGATTCGGGCTGCGATACGGGATTAAGCAGCAGATAGTTCATTTTCCCCAGAAAGACGTCAGAGAAACCGAGGCCATCAGCACTCCCTGCTGCTGCAGCCTGGCCCGGGGGCAGCGAAACCCCTGGCTCAGCAGAAGCCGTCCAGGCACAGAGGAAGTGAGGCCATCCCATGGGCTTCCCCGCACCCCAAACAGCCTGAATTGCACTGCTCACGGCCTTCCCCAAAGCACCCTTCTCAAGGCATCCAGCCCCACAGGACCCCCGACAGTAGGATCACCTCGGCCGGCCCCAGATGCCGGGCAGGGGGCTCCAGGCAGAGCACAAGGATGCTGCGCAGCCCCCTTGTCCTGCAGCCCCTGCTTTGAAGTGGGGGCACAGCTCGCCCCCGCTGCTCTTGCACATAGCTCGGCAGGGCAAGAGGAGTCTTTGCTTCTCCTGCCACCGTGTGGCCGTTCCGTGGATGTCCTCGCGGAGAAAAAGCAAAATTGGCCCCAAACCCGCTGTTGTCCATGGGAGTGTGCTGGCTAACTCCTCCTCAAGAGCCGTTCCACCTCCTCAGTGCTGATGCACGTTTGTCAGCAGCGTTGTGATGGCCTGAAGCCCATCTCATTAACCCAACTCATCAGGTTCACGCAGGTGCTCATTTGCCATCAAGGCCCGACCTGCTGGTTGCCATACAGAGCTTCTCCTTGCACAAGGCAGAAGCACACCACAGCCCCCCCCCAGCTCTCAAGGCGATTTTTTTTCCCCAGAGAACCATCCCAGGGCCACCTCCATCTGGGAAGTTCTTGCAGAGACTGGCAGGGTCTGGCCTTCCCAGGGGGAGGTGGCCGCATGCCAGGAGCATTTCTGTGCCTTACTGATGGGGAAAGGAGGAACTGACAACTGTTTTTTTCCCTTCCCTTTTCTTGAGAGGGGGCAGATCCTGTACTCATTCAGTGACAAGCGTTCTTTCATAAGAAATGAGAAAGCTTTTGCCAGCAGATCTCAAGCCAGAAGCCCTGTTGAGAATTTCAAATCCACTTTGGGGGTCTGTGCTTGCCCTGCCAGCACAAGGCTGACCAACTGGCACAGGCAAGCACTGACCCTGCTGGAGTCCCACTTGGAGCTGCTGACATTTCTGGGTATTTCTGCTCACCTTTCACCAGGACAGGGTGCAGGCTCCCACCTCCTCTAGTACTCGCCTTCCTGGAAAAAGCAAGTCTTGGCTAGGCTCGAGGGGCCAGCAAGCTCCACATACCACAGTTACAAGGAAGGATTGCTTCATGTTTCCAAAACATGCATGAGGGAAGGAGGTCATGGAGAAGCAAATCTGTCTGCAGAGGGGTTTGCATGAGAGTCAGCCACAAAATTTGCTTGGGAGTGGTGCGCAGTGCCAGGTCCCAGCCATATCCCATGGCAAAACCACCTGCTTTGGACCATGGCCCCCTCTGGGAAGCCAAAGTATGCAGCAAGCACCTCCTGGGGAGTGCCTTAAGGAGCTGGGCTGCCACAGGCCAAGCTTTTTGCAACCGTCACAGAGAAAAGGAAGGAAAAGGCAAAAGTTCAGTCTGTGCTGTGCTCTACAGAGTTGACTCAGCAGCAGCACGCATGCTGCGGTGTCAGTTAAGCAAGGGGATTTACACATGCCTTTTTTCCTTTGTAAAGTCCATTTCAAATCAATTTATCACTCCACAAGCAGCTTCCTTTGCTAGAGCAGGGCATAGAGTTCAGATGCTTGTAGCTGCAAGCCTGCATCCCAGTAGGTACCTTGCAACCTAAGTACACAATCCTAGCCAAATAAGCAAAAACACCTAAGACCCACGAAATCAACCCTAAAGCCCTTCCTGCAGCTGTGCAATGTACAGAGGATGAATTGGAGTGTCTAAGGCAGAGCACACATGGGTAGCCAAAAAAAGACCTACACAACAGATCAGGGATTTGTGCTAGAGTCTTGCTAAACCCATCTGTGCTGAAGTGTAAATGCAGTTTAATAAGGTATAAGCTCTTCCACATACAAGGCATGAGTTCTGATTGCTACAGAAGACTAAAATGAAAACTTTTGGTTAATAAATTAGCTCTTGATCCCTTTTCCAGCGATATTCCACAGCAAAAGCCCTTCTAATTAATGCACTATCAGCCTTTCTCAAGAGACACTTTCCCCTTAGTCTGACATAACCTATTCAACTATACAACGACTTAAAGTGATAATCTATGAAGGAAAAAGACTACCAATTTTAGTTAACAATATCCTTTTGATGAAAAAAATTTTGGGGAGGAGGGGACATGAAGCATATTTGGTACACGATATGATAAATCTATATACCTCAGCCTCTAGCATATTCCCTTGTGCCAGGAAACAAATACAACCATTAAATGTGATTATATCCTTCCTCCTCTTGCCAACAGTAATGTCTCCAATAAGGCTCATTTAACCTAGAAAGGGAAAATTCTCTTATTTTCTAAGTTTCCAGTCCTCATTATCTTCCCTTTCCCTGCAAAGTCTTAATAGCCTCTTTCATAACAATCAGGAGAAGCTTAGGGAGCCACTCTCACCTAATTAAATCTGTGGGTTTTTTTGTTAACAACTCTGTAGAGTACATGACAGTAAATAACCTGACTTGTTTTTAATGCAATACAACAGGAGATCTATAACCAATAGCAGAAACTCTAAGGAAACACCGTGCATGGCTGCTCACTATTCAAAGCATGCTGACACCCCCTGGCGAGGCACAATGCCACCCATGTCCGCCAGCCAGCACAGCCCTTGAGAACTCCGGAGGGGATTGATCAGCTGCCCAATATCGGGCACCAGCAGTTCTCAGCTCAACATGCTGAATGACCTTACAGAAAGAGGCTGTGCCCTGGTGTGCTCACCCAGGGGAAAGAAAAACAGAAAGAAAAAAGCTGCATTTCCCCACATTTCCGTTTTTATGACTGAGCTAGAAAGAGCCAAAACAGCATGCTGGCACGCAGCCTAGTGGGCTGCCGGTGAGGCGCAGGATAGCAACTGCAAGTGTGAGAAAGTTTCCTTCTCACACAGCTTTTTGAGCTCTAAACACTCCCACTTTGGACATTTATCAACCCAACCATCCCTTCTGGGGTTTCAGATCCACTCACCTTGCCACATAAAGTATTTACTTGCAGCAATTGGCTTTCATCCACATCCTGAGAAAAAGGCACACACCTTAGCTGTGTTTGAGCAGCACATTTGTGATACCTGCAGCTATAACCCAAAGAATTACAAAGCCAACACAGCAAGGACAGCACATCTTAGAGGCCAGTCAAGTCCCCCTGAACCTCAGCTGCCCTAGGACAAATTTTCTTATTGCTATTTTTTATTTTTTTTTAACTTTGGTCCAGCTCAGTGAGAAGACAGCTACACAGGCACAGCCTCCACCATACTCCAGGTCTCACCTCCCTCCCCAGGGAAAGCGAGCTTTTTGCCCTCCCTCTATATATGCCCTACAAAATGTGGTTGGCCACGTGCTGAGCATTAGAGGGATGCTAACATGGAACAAGGAGCACCTGCAGGCAGCCTGCGGGGATGGGACCTGTTACATTCACCTGGCAAAACATTCATTAGCTATGATCTTGCACTTAGTTGCCTTCACAACACTAAAACTGTGTCCAGAATCAGTGTCTGGGAGGCTTTCTCTCCAGTCATCTTCTGGATCACTCTTTGATCACTCAGAGTTAATGGAGGGGTGGACAAAACAACCATTGTGCTTCCAACGTAACCACAAGTCCGTGCCCCTCCTCAGGCCTGGATGCTGCTGGACACATCTCCCCAGTACATGGTGCACCCCAATCTCCCTGCCTCTCACAAGTGCTCCTGCACCACTGGTTTGCAACAAATGAAGCCACAGCATGAGCTGAGGCAGGGCAGCCCCACAAAAATAACAGTGGAAGCAGGCTCCGGGTTTTGCCTAACCTGATACTCCTGAGATAACTCCTCTGTAAACATGAAAACTGGGAGGTGTTAGACAATATACAAAAAAATAAAAACTAAATGCCAAGTGCAGTTATATCACCCAGCTGGCTCCAGCCCTCCTGCAGAAAATGTTATTAACACCATTTACTTTCTGTGTCGGTGGATTGAAGATGAGTCTCCACTGGCAGGTGCTGTTGCATTGCTTCATGCTTCCCAGCACATTTCCCCACAGCCCGGCACTTTCCAACAAACCAGAGATGTGTGGGAGGATGTCACTCTCCACCACCTCATTTCTGGGACACCCACTCAAGCCAAGCAGCACACCTCCATCAGATCAGACATGCTGGGACCCGACCAGGCAGGGCTGTGCCTTGCCTTCAGCAGTGCCATTGAGGCCCATTCCTTCCTTGCTTGCTATTTATTCAGCTGCTGAGCTGTAAGCTCAAAAGCAAGAGGAAAATGATAGGAAAAGCTCTGCGTACCTGCCCTGCGTGCCCCAGGCATGCACCCCCCTGGTACAGCAGCTGCTCCTCACATGCTGCAGGAACAGACCACTACCCAGTGGCATGGAATAACCTTTAATTAGTATCTTTTGGCTTATCCGCTGAATATTTGATCAAATAGGTCTTCAGAATCTCATTTCTGAGATGGTTCTGATTTTGAGATAGAACTTTTTAAACACAGAGTTCTTGCTGCTTAACTTTTAAAGTAGCTAAAAGCCATATTTTCAGTTGGGATATGCCAGGCTTGTCTCCTGGTTTGTTGCAGGGATTAGCTGCTCTACAGCCGCTGAAACACCAGGGGAAAGGGGGCTGATTTTGAAATATATTTGAACTGCCTATCTGCACTTCTACTTGACATCGTTATTTTATGAATCACAGCATCACAGTACCTCCCAAGTTGGAAGAGATCCACAAGGGTCCAACTCCTGGCTCCACACCAGGTCACCCCCAGATCAGACCCTGTATCTGAGAGCAGTGCCCAAACACTGCTTGAACTCTGGCAGCTCGGTGCTGTGACCACTGCCCTGGAGCCCAGTCCAGTGCCCAACCACCCTCTGGGTGAGAAAGTGGGGATCTCTAGCAGGTTTCTTATGGCTGGCTCCCATGGGAAGCATCCTTTAGCTGCCCAGTAACACCAGCCAGGCCCTGGACTCTCCCCACTGGCCAGCTTCTCAGGTTGTGTGTTACACGTGGCACAAGAGGAGGACTTTTTCCTCTTAAAAAAATAAACAACATCCCGTATTGTCCCAGGAGCTCCACGGAGCACAGAGAAGGGTGTAGTTGTACTGCAAGGGCTGTATTTACACACCGGTGTTAATTTGCTGCTGCACTTAGTCACTGTAGTCACTGGCGGTTGAATCTAACAGAGTTAAACAAAGCTTTACAGCACACTAGCAAGGCAGAATAGTCAAAGTTTTTCTTCTTTTCCCTTTTTAATCCCAACCGAAGGAAGGGCTTTAGTGATATCTCTTGCCCTGGACCTGGAAGGCATGGCCTGTTAATCAGCAACCAGGGAAGCGGCGGTGATTCATGGCCCGGTTTCTGAGCACAGTTCAAGTCCTCACCTTGTTGTGGCCACGGAAGGAAAACTGCTGCACCTGCGACCTAAGGTGCAGTGCTCCCAGGTCTGGCAGCCGTTTCTTCGCACACGTGCCCAGCCGGGGCTGCCGGAGCAGGGCAGCAGGGTGCTGCAGCACATCAAAGTCCTGGGGGGAGCACAGTCCTGCCCAGGCAGGTTGTGCTGGCAGGCAGGTGCTGCTCGGTGTCCTGGCTCAGCCCCGAGCTGAGCACAGCTCTGGAACCGCCCTGCAAATGATCCGGGCATCCCCAGCCTCCACCAGGCAGGGAGGCTCCTGATGCTGTGCTGCTGGCTGGGGATGGGGATGGGAGTCCCCCCCTGGGAGGGCTTTCCTGGCCTCAGCAGCAGGAAACAACTCACCCAGGAAGCAGGCAGGGGCTGAACGAGTGGCCGAGCTAGCCCCCGACCTGTGCTGACAGCTTTGCCTGGGCACGTGTCAATTCAGGAGATGGGCTTTCCCCTTGGGGTATTCGCTCTGATCTTCCTCTCTTCTACAGACTCGGTCGTGTTCAGAGCAAGTCCTACACAGGTATTAACACAGGGTGAGAAAGTGCCTGACCTTTTCAGGAGGGTTTGCAGCCTGGCTGCCAGAGAGGCTTTCTACAAAAGGACTTTTGGCTCGTTCCTGCAGATCCTGATTTTCAAGTCATGCAGAGGACAGAAACGCTGCTGTTCCTGCCCTAGGACCCACTGCCCAGGATTGCCAGCCCTGGCCAAGCACCCCAGGAGCCCTGTACAAGCCGCAGGTCCCAGAGCCACTGCGACACAGCCCGGGGTCCTTGGGAGCTTGCACCCCGCTCAGGGGGCGATGGCAGACGGCTGCTTCCTCTGCTCCTGCCGCATCTTCAGAGCCAGCATCGCCCGGCGGTACAGGTCTGGGGGAGGAAGGGAAGTGGTCAGGCACTAACCCAGGGACACTAATCTCTGGGACCAAGCCTGGCAGCCTGTGTTGAGCGAGGGCTGCAAGGATGCCCCAGACCCCAGCACAGTGCACTCACGTGCCCTTGCTGCATCCCACCTGAAGGCTGCAGCACTCACCTCCCCAGCAGCCCCCCCTGCCCTGCAGCAGCACTTGCTCCTGCCTGTGCTTGTGCCCCTGCACCAAGCACGGTGTGGCCAAGGGCTTCTAGGCAGCTCACATCCCGCTGCCAGCAGGCCAACCCCCTGATGCTTTTCAGCAAAATCTGTCCTGGGAAATACCAACCAAAGGTGCTGGAGACCTCCTCCCGCTGCTGCTCCACGGCAGGCTCCTGCGACTTGATTTTATTCTTAATTTTCTTCTTCTTTTTCTTTTTCATGCCCTGCGCTGGATGGAGAAATACAAAATTTCAGACGTCACATTTGGGCAAGGATGCCTCTGTCACCAAACCAGCTGAGAGGACTGCTGCTGGATGGTGGATCCGCAGTCCTCCTGCTGAGATGCCCCGAGATGTCTCTCCTCTTTCCCGGCCAGACTCCTGCAGCCCTACTCTGCGCCCAGCTGATCTGCAAGCAAAGCTAAGGGAGACCACAGGGACTGGTGCTCCAGCACACCACCACATTTCGGGGTCCCCAAACCACCCCTTGGGGTGGCTCTGAGGATCCCGATGTGCCCGTGCCAGCAGCCCTTCACAGCCCCCTCTCACCTGGGTGGGGGGCAGCCATCCCGGGGGGCAGAGGCTCCTCCTGCCCGACCCTGTTGGGGGCCAGCAGCCCCACAGCAGAGCTGGCTCGGCTGTCACCCCCTCCTCCTGGTCTGTCCGGTTCCTCGGCCAGGCTTGGCTGCCCTGGGCCCTTCTTCCTTACCTTCACCTTCCTCTTCCTCTTCCCAGGACCCTTTGCACTCTCCTCCTGGGCAGGGAGAGGAGGGGATGAGGAGAAGGCGATGGCAGCCCCCTCCAGCCCGGCCCACTCCTGCTGCGGCCGGGGGGCTCTCACCTTGGGGAGGAGACGGCGGGCGGCCCGGTGCTCCCCCATCTTCCCCACGCCGTCCTGGTTGTCCGGGGCATCCCTGGTGGGGCGAGAGCACAGCCCACGGGCTGTCCGGGGGCTGGGGTTGGTCATCGGCGAGTGGGTGGCAGGGAGCAATGAGGAGCGCTCGGCAGCGGCACGCAGGAGCCAGCGCAGCCCCTGCAGGGTGCTGCGGGCCGGGCCGGCAGCCGCACACGGCTCCTGGGGATGGGGGAGCTCGGTCAGCCCCTGGGACCCCCCCTGGTGCTTGGCAAGGGGTGCAGGGTTGGGCAGCCTGCCTGCAACTCACGATGCGGCAGGGCGAGCGGTTCTCGTTGACCAGCCGCTCCAGTGCCAGGCGCTCGATCAGCTCGCAGGGCAGCAGGGCGGCCGCCACGTCCTGCTTGTTCGCCAGCCTGGGGCATGGGGAGAAGGCAGGCAGTCACCCCCGGCACCCTGCTGCACCGTGTGGGGGGGACCGGCTGCTTTCTCCCAGTTTGGCTGTGGTTGGGTGAAGCATTGCCCCGAGCCGTGCCCGATGCTGGAGCCCCTCTCCAGGTGCTCTCAGCACCCCAGCACTGCAGGGGTCCCCATGTGCTGGCACCCCCTGGTACCACGTCCCCACGGCAGCCTTGCTGCACTGCCCGCAACCCCAGCCACGGGCTCCCACTCCTCGCCCCAACCCCAAACCCCACGGGTCACAGCCAGGAGACTCAGCCTTACAGTAAGAGGGGCTTTCCAGAGACATCAGGGTGACTCAGGACGCGGCTCAGAGCCTTGCGGGCCTCCTCCATCCTCACCAGGTCACTGGAGTCCAGCACAAAGAGCAGCCCGTGGGCTGTGCTGTAGTGGCTGCGCCAGGCGCTGCGGAAGCGCTGGGCCCCGGGCAGGTCCACCAGCGTCACCTCAAACCTGTCCACCCGCAGGCAGATCTGGCCAGGCTGTGTTGTGGGCAGCACCTCGCAGGCCAGGGCTGTTTGTGGGGAGAGGGCAGAGGCCAGATGCGGGAGCATCCCCACCACGCTCATCCTCTTCCCTCAGCCCCAGCCCTCCTCCCGCTTGCAAGGATACCCGGAGCACAGCCAGCACCCCGTGCCCCAGGCCAGAAGCTTCACGTCTTTATTTCAAAGCCCAGTTTTCCTCACTGGTACAAGACTGGGATAGCCCAGCCATGAGAGATTTGTGGGGCAGAGCCCCCGGCAATGATCCTGCTGGGATCCTGGGGATGGTATCACCTGCTGCAGCCCACAGGCACACTGGGTGCAAGGGAGCACAACTCCCCCCCCGCCACGCTCCTTGTGGGACCCCCCCAGCAGAAGTCAGCTTCCTCACCTCTCCCTATGTCCATGATGACAGAGCTCTTCCCTGCATTGTCCAGCCCCACGACGAGCAGGGTCACCTTCCTGGGGGGCAACAACAAGGGGTGAGCAGCCCGCAGGCACGCTGTGCCCCACACAGCTCTGTGTGAGCCACCATCCTCAGGGAACAGCGGTGCCCCTGGGCAAGGGACTGCCTGCAGCAGCTCTATTTTGGCTGGGAGAGGGGCAGGGCAGTCACATGGGCTTTTGCCTGGGATGGGGGAGAGGGAAGGGATGGTCCCTGGTGCCTGGGGACAGAGCGAGGGCAGAACTGTCAGCACAGCCCTCAGGTGTGTGCAGGCACCTGGAGCCACCCCGGCACCGCAGGAGCCCTCCGCACGCTCCCTACGACCATTTCCTCAGGCTCTATGGGATTAAGCAGCAGTATGCACAGGCTGTTATTTATATGGAAGCAGTTAATGATTTTTCTTAGTACTCTTCCGCGTTAGTGCATTACGGCAATACACAGAGAAATAGCAAGGACGTTTTATGAGCTTCTGCCTCGACCCAGGAGGTTTTTCCTGTTCCTCAACAGTCATGCTTGCTCCGCAGCGACACGCTTCATCTGAGCCACGAGCAGAGCGTTTTCCCTTTGCTTTACATGTCAACAACGTTAGTCACTTTCAGTATCTTTTCCATAAATATACACAGGAGTCTGCGTGGGCAGCGAGCTCCTCCTCCGGCGTTATGGTACGGCACCGCACCATCGCTGGTGGGAAAGGACCATAAACCCCCTTACTGCCCGCAACGCCTGCCCGCCCGGCTCCTCCCCGAGGGAATTAGGTCTGGCCTCACGACACACACAGGCAGCTTGGTTTCACCTTGCCCTGTAATTCGGGGCCCTCTCACTCTGTGCCACGGTGCCGGTGCCCTCCCTGATAAATGCACACCCGAGCGCTGAGCTCTCCGGAGAGCCCCTGGAGCGGGCGCATGGATTTACCTGATGGGCTCCTGTACGGCCTGCAGCCAGGACCAGCAGTGGGAGAAGAGGTGGAACATGCTCTGCAGCCCTGCGCCGAGGGGATGGCCTCTCTTCGGCACCTGCAGAACGAGCAGCCCAGTGTGGCTTTGTCCCCCTGCCCGCAGCCACCCGCACCTTCTGGCATCTCAGGGGTGTGATTCAGCCTCTCACCTGCTTGCTCTCCTGCCCGGCTCCCGCTCGCATCTCCTCTGCGTAGCATCTGCTTAAATCTAATCTGGATTTACACGATTTACTCCTTGCAGGCTCCCTAATCCTGGTGGGTCAGCCCAGGCCGGTGGCCACTGGGAAATGGAGTGCTGCAGCCCCTGTGTGGCTGCTCCTCTCGGCACCTCCAGCAGCAGATGTGGCGTTCAGAACAGAAATAAAGCCCAGCTGAGCAGTGCCTGGCTGGGAGCAGGGAGCTGTTGGGGACCCTGAGAAATACCCAAAAGTTTCTCGGGCTCTACTGTAGGCACTGGGCCGTTCTGCACACACACAGCTCCTGAGCAGGGTCCCAAAGAGGTGGTCCTGGCCCCATGGCCCCCAGGCACAGATGCCTGGGCACCCCCAGGCCAGCTACAAGGCTCTGAAGCAGAGGAGGGTCTGGCTGAGTGTGGCACTGGGCTGGGAAGTGGTGACAGTAGGGCGAGGAGCTGAGCCAGCAAAAAGCACCAGCTCCTTGATCTGCAGCCCCAAAGCTCTTATGAGGCTCTTCAGGTTTCCTGTTGCTTCCCACAGCTGAGGCTGCCTTCTCTGGAGCCAGACGAGAGGCCCCGAGGGGATTTCCGAGCCACAGAGACTTTCGGTGTGGAGCACAGGGTCCAGAGGGATGAGGACACCAGACCTGGTGAAAGGCACATTGGGGAGCTCCCACAGACTGATGGGGTCCCAGCAGCCCGTGCCATACAGCAGCTGGCAGCAGTGAGCTGGGTTGCAGAGGCAGTGCCGGGCACCCCGCAGCACCCACGCGCTGGGGCACAAAGCGAGGTGCCTGAGAGCTCTGCAGCGAGCAGGGAGCTGCAGCAGGTTAATGATTGACCGAGGAAGTTTCCACACCCATCTCATGGCCAGACACCACAGCCGCACGGTTTGGGGTGACTGTTCGTGTGCCCCACGTATGTGGCACCACCCTAGCTGCGTCAGGCAGAGGGAGAAGTGACCGGGCAGCACCCAGGGCACTGCAGGGCTGTCCTATTAGCTGAGCATTAGTCTAATTTCTGCATGCCAGTAAACAACCTGCTTCCTGGCCTCCACAGCTTCCTTACCTCCCCCTCGTGCTCATCCCCTCCTCCTACACGGAGGTGCTGCAGGACGGGTCAGCACCTCTGCCACAACCCTGCTCCACTTCCCAGGGCCCAGCGGTGACCGTGTCCCCCGGTCCCCAGCCTTTCCCTGCTGCTCCTGTGCTCACGGCCTCACCGGTACCAGGGGCAATGCCAGTTTTTGCAGGCAGCACGGGGCTGGGAAGCTTTTTGCTGATCTATCTGCACCCGTAGTGCACGGGCACTCTGGGGACGGCAGCATCTCCCTGTGCCTGGGGATGGCACTCGCCAGGTGACAGCCGGGCCAGGTGGCAGGAAGAGGCACGACCACGGGTGCTATAAATAGAGGAGTGCAATGTGGCAGACAGCTGCACAGCCTCCCAGGGGACAGCAGAGCGGGTCTCCTTCCCTGCACCAGCACATTTTGAGAGGTCTCCGCTGTTGTAACGCCTATGTCTGAAATTCCTGGCTGCAGGGACTGGGAAAAACCCCAGGCAGCAACAAAACCACCCCTCTTGACATGCCCACAGCCAGGAAAACCCCAAGAAACACCCCCAAAAACAGCAAAACTGCACTCAGCTCTAGAAAGACGAGAGAGGGCCAAGCCCTCGTCGCTGGGCGGTTTGCTCCTGCCCGGGACTTGGCTCGGAGCACTGGGGCTCATGTTACAGAGCAGGCGGCTGGCAGGGTGCCCGCCTGCGCACCCGGCGCCTTGGGTGGCAGAGGGACACGCGCGTCCCCTCTCCCTGCACGCCCCGCGGCTTGGGGACACCCCCGGGCAGTGCCAACGGGGACCCAACGGGAGCCGTCCGGGTTTCCTTGGTGACTGTTGCCAGGTGAGAAACTCCGAGGCAGAATTTATTATCTTGGTGGATAAGAGGAGATGTTCCTCACCGGGGCTGCTACCGGACCCTGTCCCGGCACCACGCTGCGCTGGACGCCCCAGTGACACCGGTGACAGTGGGGTCCCCGAGAGCAGGCTGTGCCTGAGGAGCTGGGGCTGTGCGGCCCCTGGTATCTCTACCCGGAAGGCAGCACGTGTTTTAGGGCTATTTCTGCCTGCTGGAGAGTGGCAGGAGAGGGAAGGAGGCAAAAACCACAGGGACCGCGGAGAAGCACAGATGGACGCGGGCTGGTGGGCTGCCCTGCCTCGGCTTCCCTAGACCCCGTGAGTATGCACCGAGCGGCTTTGGGTGCACCGGGACCACCACATGGGGCCCCCGGGGTGAGGAGCAGAGCGGGGAGACAGCGGTGGCAGGGCTGGGGAAGGCTGTGCATGGGGAATCACAGCTTGCACCAGGCAGCGCTGACCAGAGGTGACCAGGGCTGCCTTCAGCACTGAGCTGGGGTGGCAGTAAAAACCAGGTGAGGGCGAGGACCGGAGTCCCAGCAAGTGTCTGCAAGCTGTCCTGGTCTTCTTGGGACTGCTTCGTCTCTGGACCTGCCCAAAAAGGCAGTGGCACAGCAACCGCGGCAGGGCAACGACGTGCCTGAGCTCTGGGGAGCTCAGGTGTTGGACAACAGCAGCAGGCCAGTATGCAAATATCTGCATCGTTCCTTTAAATCCCCACACGGCTCTGGTGGCTAACGATAAAGCCGATCATATGGGCTTGCAAATCCTAGGAGCTAATTACACCCCAGTGCCTGGCAGTCAGGCTGGAATCGCAAGATAATTGCCACCTCCGCCGTGGAAACCTGTTGTCAGTGAATCAGGGCCCTTGCAATGTTTGCTAGCAGAGTGTGGCAGGCCAGCAGCTGCTCTGCAGCTATTTTAGGAGAGGGAGGCCATTTTTCTGGATCTCTTTTGCCCCCCCCCAGCAGACGGCACGGCTGCCCTGAGCCCCACGGCGAACGCAGAAGCAGGGAGATGTTGATTTCAGAGCAGGCAGGTAAGTGCCCTTCTGGCCTGTGCAAACATCAGCAAGCCCCAAACAAGTTGAAACACGGCGAAGGCAGCTGAACACCGGCTCCTCCGCTGGGTTTTCTCATCCTGTCCGCGCTCCCTGCTGCAAGGGGAAGCTGACAGCTCACTCCTGCACCGTGCACAGAGCTCGGTGATGCCCCTGCGGCAGCTGCACGCGCTCCCCGTGCTTGCACGGTGGTTTTGCTGAGTGCAGTTCAAGGCTGCTGCTCTTTCTGCTTTCCTGCAGCAGGGCGTGGGCAAGAGGAGGTGAGTGGAAAGCGTGCCTGCAGGATGGCCCCAGCCGGGTCAGCCGCTGGCAGGGCCAGGCACCGTACACCTGGTGGGAGCAGGGGAATTGGGTAATTACAAGGAACTTTAAGTCCTCCCACCTGGTTTACAGCCTCTCAGCTGGGACTGTAACCAAAGGGCCATGATTTCAAAATGTATAAATATCACTAAGATAAATCCACCAAACAGAGGCAGCTCTATTTTCTTGGGAAGCATTCAAGCCACGAGGAAGCACAAGATGCCCCGTGCTGGGACCGTCTCCAGGGCCCCACCGACCCCCAGCAATGCCGAGCCTCACGCAGCCCCCAGAGGACTTAGAGGGGTGAAGTCCTCAGACAGACCCAGGTTTTCCTCCCTGCAAATGCCTGCTTGCAGGGTAAAGGAGTGAAGCTGCAGAAGGAAAACGAAAAGGAGCAGCAAGAGCAGTCACATGAAACTGCAAAGCAAATGGAAAAAAATATTTCCCTAACCAAAAAAATATTCCACAGACAGGGCAGGAAAAAAAAAATACAGCTGAGTTCTTGAGAATGCAATGCAAAGTCCAAACAGTTTAAGCTGGGAAGACTGGTCAATTGCAAAGTTATTTCCAAACTAAGTAAAAAGTTCCTGGCTCACAAATTCCTCTAAGCCCCTCCAGCTGCTCCATCTGGCCACTGCAAGGGCACAGAGCGCAGGCTGCTTCTCCTGCTCACAGCACGTCTGGCTGGGAAGCGTTTTGTGATCTCCATCCAGCGTTTTGTGATCTCCACAGGGTCTCCTGGGGATCCTCATGTCCCCACTGCCACCCCGTGCAGCACCAGCTGGATGTTAACTCCACCGCACAAAGTGCATCCCAGGGAGGTTTCTGATCTGAGCGGGCAGCAGGGGGGAAGCACCACCATCCTGCGCCCCAAGCAGCTGCCTCCACCGCTGCGTGCAGGGCTATATTTGGGAAGCTGGCAGCATGCTGCTTGGCATGTCCCACCGACTTATTGGGAGCGATGTCTGCTCCGGGGTCCTAGTGCCGTGAGGGGGGGGGGAAGGAGAGGAAACCAATTTCAGGAGCCTGTGGGTAGTTCTCCTGCTCTTTAAGGGCTCTTTAAGGGCTGTTGCAAGTTATTCCCTGCCATCTCCATTTTTCTTCTGCTCTCCTTTTACAGCTGCCGGGCAGGCATGTGTAAGCGAGATGTGCCTATTTTCAGTGTCAGAGCCGGTGAGGGAGGCTGTTCCTACCTCTATGTATAGCCCGGGCTGTCACACACAAATGCCCTCACTCATCCACAGGCATGCAAGGGGCTGGAAAAGCTGTACAGCAAATCCCGATTTCACACGGTGCATAGGCACTGTTGCTACATCCCTGCGTTCAAAGCGCATTGTGTGAACACTGGGATTAATAAAATAATGAAGTCTGGGATTAAGAAAATAATGAAGCTGGGTTGTGCTCCAGGACAAGGCTCTGAAAACAGTTTCTGAAAACAGAAGTGACAGTCTCATGTGGGGACAGCGCCCGGGGGTGGCACCTTGGGCATCCTCGAGTGGTGGGACACGCAAACGGTGATGCCCACAGCAAGGCAGGGGGCAGGACTGCCCGCGGGCAGCACTGCAATGGTCAGGTCCAGGGTGTTTGTGCCACTGTGCCCGCACTGGGTTAGCAGAGGTACTAATCCCAGGTAGAGGGAGTGGTAGCAGGGAAGGATCACCCTCTGATACTGTGCATAGATCACTTTTATGACCTGTTGTTTACAGTGCTGAGCTCTGGACAGGTAGGCTTAGGCTTGAGGGGTGACTCACAGCCTGAACCAGAAAACATCCCTCTGCCTCTCCGTGCTTGAACAGAAAATAGGATAATAACTGGTGTGGGGAAGCACTGTGAGGCTTTGTCCATCCATTCCTCTGACAGGTACTGAGGCTCCGGGACACGGGACTGGAATTCTTGACTTCTTAAACAATTGCTCTTAAATATTTCATCATGAACCAGAGGAAGATGAAATTAAAAATACGATGACTCTGAGCCCAGGCATTGCTCAGCCGAGGGCTTGGTGACCTGCCAGACTCCTGGGGGATGCTTTTAATTTGGATAAATGGAAGTTGCATAAATGATTTAAATTGCACGTCGCCCTTGCTGCTAATACGGAGGTGTGGGAGCAGTTGGCAGTGCCACAATTTGTGCTGTCACCGGCTGAGCTCCTGGACACGCTGCGTGCCGGGGCCAGCACAGCCACTGCCTGTGCACAGCTCCCACCCTGGGTGTCCACAGGAGCTGCCCGGCTGGTGGCAGGCTCGCTCGCTTGGACTCTGCTCCCTTTGCACTCTGTCCTGCTGGTTTTCTTGGGGAGGCTCTTTTCCAGAAACACCTTGAAAATATGTAACTATCATACCAGAGCTGAGAGGGAAACATGTAGGCTTCCCGTCCCCTCCGGTCGGGCCAGTCTGCGTGAGCTCAGAGTGTTTGTGGGCTCCTCAAGCAGCTGTTTGGTGCTGGGAGGGAAAGAGTGGAGCAGCCGCAGCAGGCGGGGCTGCTGGTCTGCGGGAGCTGCCATCGGGGAGATGCAACCTCCGAGGTCTCGGGCGGTTTCAGTCTCAGCTCAGCCTCTGATAAGCCCAATAGCCCTGGAAACGCTTCCATCCCGGTAACGTGGGGGCAGCTCTCACTTGTGGGGTTCGTGGGGTTTCATGCTGCAGGGGAAATGAGCTTGTGCTGTGCGTGGGGCTGGGCAAGTGATGGGCACAGCATCGCCACTGGCTGCTCCCCTGCTGTCAGTGTGGGCACCTGCCGAGGGCTGAACACCCAGTTCTTCTTAAAAGATACCTGAGGCTTCCCGGTTGTTCTGAAGCAGGGAGAACTGGCTGACCTCAAGCACTCCTTGCCTCGTCATGTCTGTCCCAGCCAGCCGGCGTGTGCCCAGCCCGGGTTGAGTAATCTGGCAGGCAGAGAGCTCTTGGGGCAGGCAGCTCACAAGCATCGCCGCAGAGGCTGCTGCCTGCGCTTGCACTAGCTCATAGGGGAGGCTGGCAGAGACCTGGACAGGCAATGGGGGCTCTGGGGGCAGAGCAGGGAGCCCCATGACCCAGTGGTGGGAGCAGCTCAGCCAGCCTGTGCTTTCCCATCACCTTGAAGGCAATGGGAAAAGTACCCTACCCTAAGCCATCACGGTCTCCCACCTGGATGCTTGCAGGAGCCACATCTCCTCTGTAACATCCAACCCAAATCCTCAGGCCAGCCCTACACACATACCCTGTCCCTCCCAGACACAAACTGGGGTGCCCCTGCACCAGCAGGACTTGTGAGACAGCAAAATGCTCCCTGCGCTGGCACTGCCATTGCTCTCACGTACTAACCCACAAAGTGTGGGGGGGTCACAGGCAGTGGGTGCCATGGCCCAGCCCCACGCACCCTTCTCCTGGGCTGAAGCTCATGGTTAGCCCCAGAACTGCAAGGTATTGGGTGCAATTGGCCTGCCTGGGGGGCAGGGTTGGCACGCGTGCTGGGGACCCCGCTGTCCCCAGGACACAGCCTGACACCTCTGCCCTTGGGGACCCCCCCATGCTGCTGCACCTTGGGCTGCTGCAAGCTGGGAGGACTTGGTGGGTGGTCCCGGGGGGCACCGGAGATGCTCAGGGCACGCAGGGGACAGCACAGGGGACAGCGGGGCTGGGGTTCCCGGGGAGGGTGTCCTGGGCGCGGCAGGGGGGCGTCCCCAGCAGGGATGGGGGAGTCATGGGGTGGAAAGCTCCCGGCAAAGCTAGGGGGCGTCGGGACAGGGGAACGAGTGGGGGCGTCCTGGGGAGGGGGCTCCGGGGCAGAGCGGGGGGCCCGGGGAGGAGGCTCCGCTACCGGCGGGGCGTCCCTCCCCCTCCCCGTCGGGGCGGACCCGGGAGCGCTGCCGGCGCCGCCCGCCCCCGCCCCAACCGGGGCCCGGCACGGCCCGGTGCAGCACGGTCTGGCGGGGCCGTGCCGTGCCGGAGCAGCGGCTGCCCGTCGGGGCACCCTGCGGCGGGGGCGCTGCGCTCCTCCCCGCCCCGCAGCGCGGCTCCTCTCTCTCCGCTGCAGCCCGGGATGGCGCCGCCGCGAGGCTGAGCCGGGCCGGGCCGTGCCGGGCCCCGGTTGGGCCGGGATGGACGGTCCGGGAGGGGGGCAGCTGCCCACCGCCGCCCCGTCGAGGGCGAAGCTGCCGCTGGGCATCGTTTTCTCGACGGCGCTGTTCTGCGGGGAGAGCGCGGCGGCCGCCGTCCTCTGCTTCTCCTACAGCCACTCCGACGACCGCTTCTGGCTGGCGCTCACCGTCTTCTTCATGCTCTGCCCCTCCGTCCTGGTGCAGCTCACCCTCACCTTCGTGCACCGCGACCTCAGCCGCGACCGCCCCCTCGTCCTGCTCATGCACCTGCTGCAGCTCGGGCCCATCATCAGGTGAGCGCCGCGGGGACCCCGGCACGGCACGGAGCGGCACGGCACGGAGCGGCACGGCACGGTGCGACCACCTTTTCCTCCCCCATCCCCGAGCACCCTCTGCCAGCAGAGCCCCCCCATCCCCCTGCAGCGGGTGCCCAGCACAACGGGACAACCCCCGGGGGCTCCCCGGTCCCCTCCCCGGTCCCACTCCGGTGCCAGCTGCCTGCCGGACCCCTCTGGGCACAACCCGTCTCTCCCAGCCTGTTGCATGTCCGCTGCCAGAAGTGCTCCTCAGGCAGCTGCTTTTTGGAGATAGCGCTTCTCTTCCCCTCTCACTTTGGGTTTTGCCATCGCCTCGCTCAGGCTCACGCTCGGAGCACGGATGCAAATCCCTGCCGGGGTGTCCGAGGGTGAGCAACAGCCAGGGTCCTGCCTCGAGAAAAGGTCCTGGGGCTTGGGGAGGGTGGGGGGCTACGGGACACAGAGGAGAGGAGCTGGGGACTGCCACACCCCCGTGGGGAGAGGAAGGTGAGGGGGTGGATGTTGCACAAGCCGGAGAGGTGCCGCTCTCTCACTCCTCGGGAATGCCGCCGTGCCTCCCCAGCTGGCTTCACCCGCCGTGCACGGGCAGGAACATCGCACCGGCCCCGGAGCTTACCAAGATCCCTGGCACACGGGGCTCCTTTGACACCAGCAGCCACGTTTTGGGGAGCACCGGCAGCAGAAGGGCTGTGGCCTTATGTCGGACCATGCTGGCCCGTGGTGGTGGCGTGGCTCTTGCCACACTGACCACAGCCACTTGGAATTGCTACGATGGGGCTTGGATGCTTACAAGAGGTGTGCAGAGCTGCTGCAGCCGGCTCCTCGCGCAGCAGAGCGAGCCCAGCCTGCTGAGAAGGTCTGGCAGGGCACCACACGCCAGCTTTGTTGCCCTTGAAGCCAGGCTGCTTGGATGAAATCATTTTCCCGTTAGAGTCTGGAATAAGCCGCGAGCACCGACTTGATGTGGCAAAAGCATTGATCCAAAAACCCTCCTTCCATTTAATGGGTCTGAAACAGAACGACTGCTGCTCTCCTCATAAATAATTACCTCCTGCCGGTCCCCGAGCCAGCTTGTCCCGGGCAGAAGCCAAGCCTGCTGCATCAGTCCTCCACTGGTTGCTCCTTGTCCACACACACTGCTGGCATGGGTGTGAGGCCCGAGGAGAGCAGATAAGGGCTGGAGGCTGCTGTGCTGCAGGGGCCTGGCATTGGGGAGGCAGCAGTGGAGCAGCACAGAAGGGGCCAGCCTCTCCAGAGACGTGCGGGTGCTCTGCAGGGACGGGCTCAGGAAGCGCCGTGTTATCTGCCCATCGCAACCCTCTTCCACCCAGCTGTCTGCTTCCTGCCTCCACCGAGGAGGAAGCGCAGAAGTCTTTTGGTCAAGAGATCAAACACAGTAGCAGAACATATCTGTTGCCTCCACATATGGAAAGAGGTGTTTTTTTGTGCCTATGGGGTGCACAGCAGCAGAAAAACAGAGCCAGGTGTGATTAATCCCGTCCCTTACGTCCCTTTCACTCCCAAAAGAGCTACTGTTCCTGTATCACCTAAGCTGCACCCTCCTCGCTGCCGGTCCCTTGTTGTCCCTGTGCTCCCGAGCACCGGAGCAGGATGAGGGGCTGGGGAACAGCGTGGTGATGGTGGCCATGTCCCCGCAGGTGCGTGGAGGCCCTGGTAGTATACTGCAGGTCGGGGAGGCAGGAGGAGCCCTACGTCACCATCACGCGCAAGAAGCGGCTGCGGAAGGGCTATGAGGTGGAGATGGAGCAGGAGGTGGGCCACTCCATGCGCCGGCTGGCCACCCACCGCAACGCCTTCAAGCGCATGGCGGTCATCCAGGCCTTCCTGGGCTCCACCCCGCAGCTCACCTTGCAGCTCTACATCAGCATCCTGGAGAAGTACGTCCCCACCGCCCGAGGTAAGGGGGTCAGGGCCATGTGCCGGGCACGTGGGGTGCAGGCTGCTGTCCACAATGGGCATGCGGGTGGGGAGGGCACGGTGACACCTCCTTGGCTGCTTGTGGTGGTGTGGCATCCACGTCACACTCCACGGGTGCACCCCGGCCATCCCTGCCTGCCCCGAATGGGGAGCACAACCTGCAGAAGTTGGCACCTGCCTGTTCCTGGTTTGCTTTGGCCGTGCCAGCTCTCTGCTTGCCATCTTGGAGTAAGGTTGGGGGGGGGTGACGAGAGCTAGCTGTGACCGAGGTGCTCCCAGCTCAGGTGCTTGCCCTGCAGAGCCATGTAACCCCCCTGACGCTGTGCCCCGTATAAACGCTGTGCCCCTGCCCCATGGGCAGCAGCCTTTGGGTGAGCTGTACCGTCAGCCACCTTTGGAAGCCAGGCTGCTCCTGCTCTGCTTTGGTTACTTGATTTTTCAGGCTATTGGGGGTCCCCAGCACAGCAGCTCAGGGATTCTGCCACCTGCTCATGGGGTCAGTAATGTGCTCCAGTGCTCCCTGCGTCAGACCCAGCTTCTAACCTCTGCTGCGGTGTGCCAATGAGCCACGTGCGCAGGGGGGTCCTTGTGCCTTCTCAGATCTGAGCATCTGGTGAAGATTGCTGACCCTCTCTCCCCTGCAGTGCTGAATGCCCAAATATTTGCACAGACTCCAGAACAGGTAGCAGGGTAGAAACCCAAATAAACCTCATAGCTGATGAGGAGGAAGGTGGTTTCGTTTGTGCTATCTGCTCTGCTGGGGACCCAGTGCACTGCAGCCATGAGCATCCCCCAGCACTGCCTGACTCCCCTGCCCTCTCCCTCTGCAGCTGTCCTCATGGGGATCTGCCTGGTGTCTGTCACCTACGGGGCGCTCGTCTGCAACATCCTGGCCATCCAGGTCAAGTACGATGACTACAAGGTCCAGCTGCGGCCGCTGGCTTTCCTCTGCATCGTGCTGTGGCGCAGCCTGGAGATCTCCACCCGCGTGGCCGTCCTGGTGCTCTTCAGCACCGTCTTCAAGCACTGGATCATCCCCATCGCCTTGGCCAACCTGCTGGTGGTCTTCTTCCTGCCCTGGGTGCAGTTCTGGCGGAGCGGCGCGCGGCTGCCCGACAACATTGAGAAGAACTTCAGCCGGGTGGGCACGGTGGTGGTGCTCTTCGCCTTCACGCTGCTCTACGCCAGCATCAA